>NC_137958.1:18376978-18976978 GCF_963924665.1 Micromys minutus | reverse complement strand
GATATGCTATCTTAATTAAATTTGGCTGAATTTCCTCTTTGACACTGTCTGAGGCACTTTTGTAGTTGCTGAATAATCATGAAGGCAGCTTTTTTTTTTCTCTATCTTTTAAAACTCTTCAGTGTCTGGAATACAAGTTGCCAAATATTCTGTATATTTTCTACCTTAGTGTTTCTTTTTACCTGGCATCAGTTTCTTAGCAATTTCAGTCTTCAAAATGAACATCATGTGGGAATTTAAAACAAACAAACAAAATGAAAAATGTGAGCAAATGAAAAAATACTACCTGTAAAAATGTGGCCTAGCCTTGTATTTACTAATTAATTTTCACTTATAACATGAAATAGTTGTAGAGAAAAAAATTACAATAACAACAATAATAGTAACTCTCCAAGAATATTAATTTTTCTTTACCATAACCACAATACTTGACATAAATAACTTAAGGCAGAAAATACTTACTTTGTCTCTAGTTAGGAGGATTTCAATCTATCCTTGAGGAAGGCACAATAGAATTGTTCAGCTCAAGGTGGTAGGTGCATGTGACAGTGTCTACTAATATCAGAATCTACCAGAAATTAGAGAGCAAGGCAAGAACCAGGAGCCCATATAGCCTTTCAAGCCCATACTTAATGAACTACTACTACTAACCTCCAAATCCTAAAGCCTCCCTCAGCTCTGAAGTAAGAGTGCTAGTTGGAGGTGAAGTGATAAAAATATGAGTCTGGTTTATGGTTGGAGGTTCATGTTTAAATTTTATGACATATAAATTATAATATTATAATCATGGCTGAGTATTTACCTGAGGGGCCTATAATATACATAGATTTAAAAGGAAAAGTGAAAATGAGGCTGGATAGGAAAGGAACCTTTGTTCTGGGGCAAGAGTCCATAGCAAGAGTGCTGAGAGGGTTTCAGGAAGCATTGCTAGAATAGTGAGCAGGATTATTCTTCTTTTGTATTTTCCACAATGTATGAGATTTTTTGTTCAACTCTCAATTTGGTAAGAATGGAGTTAACTTAGGGAAATTTAGGTCAGCTAGGCTTTCCTTGGATATATCAATTAAGTAAATGAAAAGGTCATGAAAGAGAATTTTGCTACCCTTTCCATCTCTAAAAGGGAGGATGAGTGTGTCAATATTGTCCTACTATGAAAGACCATGCTTGCTGCTTGTGGAAAGCAGAAATAGAAAGTGCATGACCCCAACTGACATATCTACTTTGCATCATTAAATGCTCATTGGACAGGATGACACCTGCTTCAATGACATTATAAACTCTACATTATAAGGCTATTATGCCATCCCCATTTCAAGTAAGAAGCAGTCTATTTCCTATGCCTTTACATCATAGACTAGAAAACCAGACAGAATGAATTCAAAGCTCTGTTCTGTAGCTTAAAAAAATTGTAAAGCACTGGTGAATTGTCTATCCGCTCTATACTCCATTTATCTGTAAAAGAAACATAGCAATAATGAACTCTAAAGAATGTAGCAATGATTATTTGTGCTTTTATATGTGTATGACATTTAATACAATCATATTGTGTGTATTATCTAGTTTTAATAATATACACATAACCTTGTAATAACAGGATAATGATCAATTTAGTAGATTAATTTACCCAATGGTTATTCAATGTTTTAACCTCAAAATAATTAAACAGCAGCAAGACTATGCTTTGTAATCAAGGCAAGAATAAAGCTCATATGCATTAGACAGCGGAGGGGAACATCTGTAGAGAGAATGAAATAAGGTAAAAAAGCACATAAAATTGAGACACTGAAAGTTAAGGAGAGAGCAAAGTGTGGAATCACAAATCATGCCATAAAGGAATCACAGCAGCCATAAGAAAAGTCAAGGAAAATAAAACCAATACATTGATTCAGCACCAGGGAAACTCATTTGAAATAGTAATCATTTTTGTCTGCCCAAAGCTTCTCATCATTATAGTATCAAAGAAACTATTTCAGAATTAAGGAACAATTAACAGAGCCACCTTCATTAAAGAATTATCAGCATATTCAGAAATGGGAACAGTTGGATTAAACTAGATCAATTGATGAATTGTTGCTGCAGTCTCAGTGCTTGCCAATTTAAAATAGTATCTCTAAAAATTAAGAACTATTGATAACATTTACTTTACATTTAAATGTATGAGGTACTATGTTAAGAAAATTTTATGTACAGTATATATTTTTGAGAAACCTAAAGGAACATGAAATGTCCAAATGCGTAGAATATGTGTGTTATCTTTCTGAGTCAATGTGCACTTAGAGTAGAACCTGGTACACATGAGATATTTCCAGTGGTACTTGTTTTCAAAATGAGGCGTTGCTATTATACATAACATGTTCAAATCAAATAACTATAAATTTTGGAATTGGGATTTGAACTCAGGTAACTTGACCTCCAAACCTACAATTGACCTCCCAGTTAACAGCAAGCCTATGTCTGACTCTAAAGTATACCTGGAAACGCAGTTTTTATTTTTTACTTTGTGCTCATTCACCATTGTTATACTTCCCTTTGTTGCCAAAGTGAAATATATCATCATATGCAGCAAAGAAGAAATAAGCACTAGTCTAGTTGGTACAAACTTAGACAATGAGAACAAAGTACTAAGGATTCCAAAATGTCACATTGCAAAAATAGGCAAGGTTGACTTTCATGTATGATGGAGGATTTGAAGCCACATCTTTGTAATCTGATGAAGTGAGTCAGAATTTGTGAAAATTCGTGCTTATTCTAGAGAGAGCATAGAGGAAGTGTTTCAGAAATCCATGGGGGAGAAAAATGGAAGTGGGGAATGAAGATCACAAAGCCTAACATTATATATAAATTAAGATGCCATAAAAAACCCATTACTTTGTAAATCTAAAAATTAATTTAAAAATGAATAGTATTAAACAATTATGTACAGAAAAATTTCTGCTAAGTTTGTAATAAAAATACACGCAAAACAGAGTTCATGGAGTTCTCTGAAAGCTCAGTGTTTCCAGCAAAAGGCAAACTCATTATGTGTGATAAACAGAGCATGTCACGGCCAATAGCATAGAGAAAATAAAGGCACATGATGAGAAAAAGCATGTGAGTAGCTCAGTCCTGGAGCAACTACTTAGCATGTGGTTGGGCCAGAGCACAGCACACTATATTAAATGGAGACCAACAAAATGGTAACAGGGAGATTGTACTTTTTTATCAAAAGCATGAAGTCACAGGAAGATTAATGTTTTCATTAAAAATGCTGGTGGTTTGATTGATGGGAATAAAAGATGGGTTACAGGAGACTGTGCAAAAAAATAGGCAGAAATGGTTCTGTCTTAGAAGGAGGTAACAGCACTGGCTCCACATAGAATCAACAGGATATAGGGGATATATCGAGTTTAACTGTGATGGACAGATAGGTAGTCTCTTGGTAAGGAAAGTGGATAAAATAATAACAAGAGTGGTGTCCACAAAGAATAAAACAGAAAATGTAGATTTTGGCAAGGAGAGAGAAAAAGCACACTGTAATTACAGAAAATAGCCAAAGAATTATTATTATTATTATTATTATTATTATTACTACTACTACTATTATTTAGTGTGAAAGAGTAACAGATGCACATGTAATGATGGGAATTGGCCTATTTGTCTGAGCCCTACAGCTGGGAAGTAGCTCTGTGGTTCAGCACTTTAATTTCTGTCCCTAGTTTCTATAGCTTATTTCAAAAGGCATAGAAAATCTCACCCCATTCCTGTCTCTCTTAGACGTTATGAGTGACTAAGCTGATAACTGTTCTTTTGTTATGAGCCTGGGTTACTGTGCATCTTAAAAACTGAGATGTAAAGAGTTCTTGCCATAGGCTGGTTGTTTTTGTCATACAAAACTTGTCATTTTTTATTTTATTAATATTGAACAGATATTTAAGACAGTAAATTTTGGGTTGTCCAGTGGCTGTCACATATGACAGTGGGGAAAATAGTACTCTGTGAAATGAGAGATTCATAACTGTCTTAGTGTGGAGAGCGGGTGTGGCGGCAGTCCCAAGATGGCTCTTGGGACTCTGGCCAAGTCTTGTGACTAGCACCTGACTTCCTCCTGCCTCCAAGATTAGCCACTCCCACCAGGCATGCTGCGCAGGTGCACCCATGACCTGAGATCAGGCCAGATGATGCGGACCTATGAACTGCAGCCACGCAACATGGACTGAGGAGGTGGAGTTGAGAGAGGATAAAAGGGACTGTGCTTGGGGGAGGGGGGAGACAGAAAGATTTTCACTTGCATGCTGTAAGGTTCCTGAAAAAACTGCTTTGAGAAGAATGCTGTGTCGTCGCTCCTTTTCTGCCAGTCGGAGACAGTAGCAACAAGTTCAGAACTCATCGTGGTCAGGGTGACTAGTCGGTAAGCTCCCAGGTAAGTGGGACGCTCAAGGTTCTTGGATTGAGACTATGAAGCTCCCCAGTAAAGGGGACAAGGAAGGCTCTCAGTTTGAGATGATAAAGTTCCCGGTACAGGGACAAATTGCACCTGGCACTATGGGAAACACAACATCAGTTCTGACAGTTTGCCAAGCTCTGAAGAATTTTCTGAAAGCAAAAGGAATCAGGCCAAGAAAGAAGACTGTAGAGAATTTTTTTTAAAAGCAGTGGACCAGGTAGCTCCCTGGTTCTGGTATCTGGACATCTCACAATGTCTAGCTGGAAAAAATAAGAAAAGGATTTGCGGTTTACCAAAGAGCAAGATGTACTAGCTAAAGCAGTGCTGCCGGTATGGAAATTGGTGGAGAACTGTATAGGAGATGAGGAACGGTATAGTGCTGAGCTGGAGAAGGGAAATGAGGCTCTGAATCAGGTTAGGGAAGAGTGCTACCAGAATTCAGAGGCAAGAAAAGTGTCTAGTGAGGGAGAAATGTCAGAAGACGATCTGGAGAGTATATCCGACAGTTTGGAGAAAGTGAAAGGAAGGGTTGAACAATCGGCTCTGGGGCTGCCAATTCCGCCTCCATATGCTCCAGGCAGATCGGAAGGGCATAGTCTGCATCCTGAAACTTAGAGAAAGCTATGAGCCCAGTGCTTTCCTGTATTTCAGGATGCATAGGGTAATTGTTATCATGAGCTGCTAGACTAGAAAATCATTCAGAGGCTAGCCGAGGGAGTGTGCACCTATGGAGTTAGTGCTGAGTATGTTGTGGCACAATTAGAACACCTACACCGGTATTGCATGACCCCTAGTGATTGGCAAAATTTGGCTTGTGCTTGCCTGACATCTGTTCAATATTTAGATTGGAAGACATACTATATTGAATTTGCCGCTGAGCAGGCCATTTTCAACGCTCCCAATGATCAGCCCGCCTGGGATCAGGACATGCTGATGGGAAAAGGAAGGTTTGCAGCAGCTTTCAAAAGGATATGGTGGTAAACTTCTTGGGGACTAAAATAACTATGGGTTCGGTGACTCCACAGAAAATCCAAATTCGTACTGATAAGTTGAAAACACTAAATGATTTTCAAAAATTATTAAGAGATATTCAATGGGTTCTACCCTATTTATCTCTGACCAAAAGACAGCTGAAACCACTCTGTGATATTTTGCCAGATGATTCTGATTTAACTTCTCCCAGGCAACTCAATGATGCTTCTTGAGCTGCATTACAACTGATAGAGCAGGGCATCCAGACTGCGGCCTTAAAATGCCGGGATGAGTCACAACCCATTTTGCTGTGTATTCTGCCCTCAGAGGCACAGCCTAAAAGAGTTCTATGGCAAGGAGCTCCTTTGTTTTGGATACATCCCAAGATTTCTCTGGCCAAGACACTTGTACATTATCCCACTTCAGTGGCACAATTGGCGTTGTTAGGCATTCAACAATGCATACAGTATTTTGGCATCCCACCTAAGAATCTTATAATCCCTTATGATGTGAGACAACTAGAAGTATTGTCATCTACTATAGATGACTGGGCTATTCTGAGATGCAGTTTTCAAGGCAACTTTGATAATCATTTTCCTAAGAATCCCATCTTATAATTGATTGCCACCCATCCTGTGGTATTTCCCTCACATTACCTCTAAGGAACCGTTACCTGGTGCCCTGCTCATTTTTACAGATGGCTCCAAGACAGGAAAGGGTTTGTACGTGGTAGCAGGGTCCTCACCTGTGACCATACAATTTCCACCTGCATCACCCCAAGTTATTGAGTTATAGATCGTTCTTAAAGTATTTGAATTGTTTCCAGGCCCTTTTAATTTGATTTCTGATAGCCAGTATGTTGTTAACATGTTGCTCTGCTTAGAAGTAGTGGGTAAAATCAATTCAAAATCTACTATTGGAAATCTTGTTGTCACCTTGCATGACTTGATTTTGAAAAGAATGATGTCCTTTTTTGTACAGCCTATCTGTGCCCATACTAACTTACCTGGTCCCCTAGCGGAGGGAAATGATATTGAAGATAAAGCCACCAGGGCTTGCTTGATTTTTTTCGATACATCACCTATTTCATTGGCTCAAGAATTTCATTCACAGTTCCATGTTTATTCCAAGGTCCTGTCCTCATGGTTTTGATCATGCGTGATGAGGCACAGGATATTGTAAAAGGGTGTCAGAAGTGTGCACCTATGATACCCCAGATTGCATTTGGGGTTAACCCATGTGGGTTGCGCCCTCTACACCTCTGGCAAATGGATGTCACTCATTTCCCTGAATTTGGAAAATTAAAGTATCTCCATGTTTCTGTTGATACAGCCTCTGGGATTATTTTTGCATCTCTACATACAGGGGAAAAGGCACTTCATGTAATTGCACATTGCTTTGAAGCATGGAGTGCCTGGGGGCAGCCCAAAGAATTGAAAACAGATAATGGGCCTGCCTATACTTCTGGTTCTTTTGTGTCCTTCTGCAAAATGATGGGCGTTTAAGTAACTCATTGATTGCCCTATAATCCTCAAGGACAAGGAATCATTCATTGAGTGTGTTCACCACACCCTCAAGGAGTGTCTAGTTAAACAAAAGGGGGGGATTGCCTCCAAAGGTTCTTCCCCTAGGGAGAGACTGGATATTGCTCTTTTTACCTTAAATTTTTTAAATGAAGACAAGCATGAGTGGGTCGCTGCTGAGTGTTACGCCAATCCTGATGTTTCTTCAAAGGGCCTGGTTATGTGGAAAGATGTCCTGACTGGCAAATGGCAGGGTCCCGATCTGGTGTTGGTTTGGGTGAAAGGGTCTGTTTGTATGTTTCCTCAGGAACATCAACAACCACTGTGGGTCCCAGAGAGGTTGACCATAGTGGTCCAGGATGAGTGGAGCAATGACCCTGTGGATGAGCCTGATGCTGCTGATGCTCCTGGTGGTGAAGACTGAAGATCTGCGATGGGGGCTCCTATCAGTGTTTCCTAAGCCTTTACCTCTCACGTACTCAGCACAAGTTTTCCCTTGATTCTTTGCATCTAATTCCTCCTTGCAATTGCCTTTCTTACTCTGGAATGAGGATATTGCACCCCTTGGGGATGCAATATCCTCCCATAAAGGATTGTTATGTTTTCAGATGATTACCAATATTTCTCAGAATAGTGATTGCATTCAACTGTATAATCCATCTGCAGCCTGGTTTGATTTACCCATTAATGGTTCTACCAAAGCCAATGCCACTTGGATTCCAGGGGTGTGGCCTGCCATGATTCCTGAAGACAATGATAGTATACCTTTTCAGCCTAGATGGGCTCCCTTTTGCAAGAGCTCCAATGATTCCCTTCCGCCTTGGACAGGATGCCAGGCCAGGAAGGCGGCCTGGGCTGTGAGGAAGTATTTTACATTTTCTTCCTATATTAGTACCAGTCATAATAGATCATTTTCAGGATATAATTGGACATATCAAAATCCTGCTCAGGCTGCTGCCAGCAATCCTTTCAATGTATGGTTGCTGTGTGGAGTGAATGGTAGCTGTACAGATCTTTCTGCTTTGAGTATGTTGATGGATGGGGGTTGGGGAAATTCAAGCTTTCATTGGAACCTGTCTGTGGGATTTGAGACCTCTGTTTCTCAGTGTGCTGGGGGGCAGAATGTTACCTTTAAGACTATGTCTGTTTGCACGTGACCTCCTTTTGTATTTATCATTCATAATGGTAGTTATGAGGATAGGATTTTGAATTGTGCTAATAATAATTGTTTTTATAGCATGTGTTGGAATGCATCCACACATCATTTGGCTGTGGAGACTAGAATGCCATGCTTTGTTCCCTGGCCTGTACAGGCCCCCTCAGCTATGACCTTATTCAGGCCTAAAAGGGATTTTGGATCACCGCTGCCACCTCAAGGCTGAAAGAATGGGCTGGACTAGCTGAATTAGCCCTTTGTTTGGTCTTCATAAGCATCCTGGCATTCTGATGCATGTGCTGTATACAATTTTGACAGCGCAGAACTCAAGCCTTAATGATACAGGCTTTTGCAGCAGTGGAGACTGGGCAGTCTCCTCAAGTGTGGCTTGGCATGCTAGAGAAGTAGTCAGTGATGGGTAAGACTCCCTGGGCATGTCACCAACCTAAGACAGGGATTGAACCAATGCTGTTTGTCTCCCAATGATGGGTAAGGGACACTGTCACAGGGGGCAACCTAAGACAGACATTCTCTTGGCCAAAATTATAAAGAAGGAGGAGATGTGAAGAGCAGGTGCGGCGGCAGTCCCAAGACTGCACTTGCCCCCGAGATTAGCCACTCCCACCGTTCGAGCTGTGCAAGTGCACCCATGACCTGAGATCAGGCCAGATGATGCGGACCTATGAACTGCAGCCACACAACATAGACTGAGGAGGTGGAGTTGAGAGAGAATAAAAGGGACTGTGCTTGGGGGAGGGGAGAGACAGAAAGATTTTCACTTGCATGCTGTAAGGTTCCTGAATAAACCGCTTTGAGAAGAACACTGTGTCCTCACTCCTTTTCTGCTGGTTGGAGATGGTAGCAACATCTTAGTTAGGGTTTTATTGCTGTGAACAGACACCACGACCAAGGCAAGTCTTATAAATGAAAACATTCAATTGGGTCTGGCTTGCAGGTTCAGAGATTCAGTCCATTATCATCAAGGCGAGAGCATGGCAGCATCCAGGCAGGTGTGGGGCAGGAGGAGCTGAGGATTCTGCTTCTTCATAAAAAGGAAACCAGGAACAGACTGAGCATCCTTCGACAGCTAGGAGGAGTGTCTTCAGCCCAGCTCCAAAGTGACAAACTTCCTACAACAAGGCCACACCTTCTAATAGTGCCACTCCCTGGGCCAAGCATATGCAAACCACCACAATAACTAAATATGAAACTCTTTAAAAGTCTGTCTTGAACTTTTTAAAAAGAAGATTAAAATGACTCAGTGACTTTTCTCCTATAGTGCATGTAATCCTTTATAGGGTCAGAAATTATTACCTGGATTCTGTTACAAGAAATTCATGTCTTTCAGCAATGGCTTCCAAACATGTTCAGGCCATCTTTGCTTCCTACTTACTTAGTAGCATTTTCTTGATTTAATAGCTTTCCAGTCTACTTCTCATTGTTGCTCTTTGATTGTCCCTGGGGACCTGTATTATCAACTTGCATGTTCTCAAAACTTCAGCCCAATTGACCTTGACAAATAGTGCTCATACCTTTCAGGTACAACAGAATTTTATTTCTGACAAGTATTTAAAATTAGAATTTTGCTTCAATACTAACAACAGTCATTCTGACAAACTGATAAAATAAAATAAAGCACAGTTCTCTCCTCTGAGGTATGAACTTAATATGCACTCATTTCATAGGGAAAGGAAAAACAGTAAAGTGGATACCTTTCAGGAAGGCTATTTCTAGACTAACTTTTGTTGGGATTCTGTAAACCCCACCCTAAATTTCCTGGAAGTAGCCAGATATGCTCCGACCCAGTGACCTGACACTATAAAAGGGGTTGCTTGCCCCTTCCTCTCTCTCTTGGCCTCTCTTGCTTCTTGGCTCTCTTGCTCTCCTACCCCTATCCCTCCTCTTCCCCTTCCTTTCCCCCCTCTCCCTCCATGTGCTCATGGGCAGCTTCTACTCCCCCCCCTCTCCCTTTCTGCTTCTACCACCCTCTTAACTCTCCCATGACCTGAATAAACTCTGTTCTGTATTATACCATTGTGTGGCTGGTCCCTCAGTGGGAAGGGATTCCCAATATGGGCCCCTCAGAGGCATCCCCCTTGCCCCCAGGCCTCACCACACCTTCATG
Organism: Micromys minutus; assembly: GCF_963924665.1. Taxonomy (NCBI): domain Eukaryota; kingdom Metazoa; phylum Chordata; class Mammalia; order Rodentia; family Muridae; genus Micromys; species Micromys minutus. Next base: position 18,966,779 of record NC_137958.1, on the reverse strand, counting down.
GGCCATATGCCCTGCACTCTCTTCATCTTTCCCCTAACAAATTTGATATTGAAAATCTGTATTATTATACATAGGGAAGGTTTACATGCCCAGAGACCCAGCTGTCCTGGATTTTCTATAATACATAAAGACTCTTTCTGGATTTTTAGCAATATCTTTTCACTCAGAAGAATCTCAATTATAGAATACAACAAAGACCAAAGAACCCAAAGTCCTACTATGTTCTACAAGACAATCAGAAAATTATTTTAGCTCTCTGAGCAAGAAAAACCTCACATATCAGATGGATGGCTAAATCATCTCTTGCCTGGTGGAATACTTAATACACCCTGTATGGACTTGAGTGTATTTTATATTTTTACTCCACGTACTATCAAATCAAAGACCATATGAACTTGGCGGTCTTCTACCTTAAGCAATTAAGTCATAGATGATAGCATAATAAAAGAGATATAATATCTGTTATGTGTTTGACATTAGATGATACACTGTTAAAAACAGCTTGAAAATTTAAGATTCCATTCTTTTAGGACATGTGTCAGGCCACTTGTATTTTGTCATAAGTAGAAACATTGTTCAAAAATGAAAAGGATAGTACACTTTTTTCATTTTGTATTTGTAGTTTGAAAGAATTTTTAAAGATATACTCACCAATTATATTTCATTTAAAATACCATTTTACTATGTAAATAAATAAACCCATTTCTCTCCGAAAATGTCTCATACATAAGCAGTAAGCTAGCTGTGCCTACATTTTCTTCTTTCTTTACTTCATATTTCTCATTGTTTATAGGCTAGCACTTCTGTTTCTGTGTCTGGCTTCTGGTTGTGATAGAGTAAGATTGAAAAGAGAAAGAAGCTAGCATATTAGAGCTGTGTGATTGTGGTGACTTTTTAATTCTGCAGGAACCTGTTACACTGTGGTCCACAAACTCCTCATCAGTGGAGGATCTTGCCATATGTCTCCACACTGACTTCTCTGTCTCTCTCTTAAGAGTTCAATCTTGTAAGAGTAAGAAATCCTGGCCTCTTTTACACTGCCATCTCTTTTAACTGTCCCACACTTCTGAAACCCATCTCAGCTTCAGATAGTCAGATGTGATATATAAACAGAATGCAGCAGTTTTCTGCATACAGGAAACTCATCTCAGAGACAATGACAGACACTATCTCAGAGTAAAAGGTTGGGAAACAATGTTCCAAGCAAACGGCCCCAAGAAGCAAGCTAGAGTGGCCATTCTAAAATCGAATAAAGTAGATTTTCAACCACAAGTTATCAAAAAAAGATAAGGAAGGACAGTTTTACTCATTGCAGGGGAAATTTGTCAGGAGGAACTCTCAATCCTTACCATATATTCTCCAAGTTCAAGAGCACCCATATTCATAAAAGAAACCCTACTAAAGCTCAAAAAATACACTACACCCCACACAATAGTAGTTGGAGAACTCAAAGCCCCACACTCATCAATGGACAGATCATAGAAACAGAAACTGAACAAGGAGAGAGTGAAACTAGCAGAGGTTATGAACCAACTGAAATTAATAGACATCTACAGGACACTTCATCCTAAAACAAAAGAATACACCTTCTTCTTAGCACCTCATGGCACCTTCTCCAAAACTGACCATATAATCGGTCACCAAACAAGCCTCAATAGATATATGAAGATTGAAATACTCCCATGCATTCTATCAGATCATCATGATCTAAGGCTGGTCATTAATAAAAACAAAGACAACAAAAAGCCCATATACATACATATGCAAACTAAACAATGCTCTATTAAACAATAGTAGGGTTTAAGAATAAATAAAGAAATTAAAGATTTTCTAGAATTTAATGAAAACAAAAACACAACATACCCAAACTTATAGGATGCAAGGAAAGCAGAACTGAGAGGAAAATTCATAGCTCTTAGTACTTCCAAAAAGAAACTGGAGAAAGCATACACTAGCAACTTGACAGCACAGTTGAAAGCTCTAGAACAAAAGGAAGCAGATACACCAAAGAGGTATAGACGGCAAGAAATAATCAAACTCAGAGCAGAAATTGACCAAATAGAAACAAAAAGAACCATTCAAAGAATCAACAAAACCAAGAGCTGGTTCTTTGAGAAAATTAAGAAGATTGATAAACCCTTACCCAGACTAACTAGGAGGCAAAGAGAGAGTATCCAAATAAACAAAATCAGAAATGAAAGTGAAGACATAATAACTGAAACTGAGGAAATTCATGAAATCATCAGATCCTACTACAAAAGCCTATACTCAACAAAAATGGAAAAACTTGAAGAAATGGATGAATTCCTAGACAGATACCAGACACTAAAGTTAAACCAGGACAGGTAAACCATCTAAATTATCCCATAGCACCTAGAGAAATAGAAGCAGTCATCAAAAGCCTCCCAACCAAAAAAAGCCCAGGTCCAGATGGGTTCAGTGCAGAGTTTTATCAGACATTTACTGATGACATAATACCAATACTCTCCAAACTATTCCACAAAATAGAATCAGATGGAACATTACCTAACAAATATTTGAGGCCACATAACCCTCGTTTCTAAACCACACAAAGACCCTACAAGGAAAGAGAACTTCAGACCAATTCACTTATAAACATTGATGCCAAAATACTCAACAAAATCCTTGCAAACTGAATCCAAGAGCACACCAAAACGATCATTCACCATGATCAAGTAGCCGTCATCCCTGGGATGCAGGGATGATTTAATATATGGAAATCCATCAATGTAATCCACCATATAAATAAATTCAAAGAAAAAAAACCACATGGTCATCTCACTAGATGCTGAAAAAGCACTTGACAAAATTTAACACCCCTTCATGTTAAAAGTCCTGGAAAGAACAGGAATCCAAGGTTCATACCTAAACATAATAAAAGCAATATACAGAAAACCAACAGCCAACATCAAACTTAACGGTGGGAAACTTGAAGCAATCCCACTAAAATCAGGGACTCGACAAGGCTACCCACTCTCCCCCTATCTATTCAACATAGTACTGGGAGTCCTGGCTGAATCAATTAGACAGCGAAAGGAAATAAAAGGGATACAAGTTGGAAAGGAAGAAGTAAAAACATCACTGCAGATTACATGATAATGTACTTAAATGACCCCAAAAGTTCTACCTGAGAATTTCTACCGCTGATAAACAAGTTCAGCAAGGTGGCTGTATACAAATCAGTAGCCTTTCTCTAATTAAAGAACAAACATGTGGATAAAGAGATTAGGGAAAAGATACCCTTCACAATAGTCACAAATGACATGAAATACCTTGGTGTGACTAACTAAGCAAGTGAAGGACTTGTATGACAAGAACTTCAAATCTCTAAAGAAGGAAATCGAGGAAGATCTCAGAAAATGGAACTATCTCCCATGCTCATGGATTCAAAGGATCAATATTGTAAAAATGGCCAACTTACCTAAAGCAATCTACATATTCAATGCAATCCCCATCAAAATTCCAACCCAAATCTTCATAAAGTTGGAAAGAGTAATGTGCAATTTCATCTGGAATAACAAAAGACCTAGAATAGCAAAATCTATGTTCAACAACAAGAAAACATCTGCGGGAATCACCATCCCTAACCTCAAGCTGTATTACAAGGCAATTGTGGTAAAAACTAAATGGTACTGAAACAGAGATAGGCAGGTGGATCAATGGAATAGAATGGAAGATGCAGAAATGAGCCCTCACATATATGGTCACTTGATTTTTGAGAAAGGACCTGTAAATATTCAATGGAAAAAGGACAGCCTATTCAACAAATCGTGTTGGTCCAACTGGAAATCAGCATGCAGAAGATTGAAAATAGACCCTTTCTTATCTCCTTGTACAAAGCTCAAGTGCAAGTAGATCAAAGATCTCCACATTAAACCAGGTACACTGAAACTATTAGATGAGAAAGTAGGGAAAACCTTAGAACTCATAGGCACAGGAGAAAATTTCCTGAACAGAACACGAATGGCTCAAGCTGTAATATCAAATATTGACAAATGAGACTTAATGAGATTGCAAAGTTTCTGTAAGGCTAAGGACACTGTCAAATAAACAAAATGGCATCCAACAGTTTGGGAAAAGATATTTACCAACCCCACATCTGATAGAGGCCTAATATCCAAGGTATACAAAGAAATGAAGAAGCTAGACACCAGAGAACCAAACCACCCTATTAAAAAATGGGGTACAAAGCTAAACATAAAGTTCTCTACTGAGGAATGTCGAAATGCTGAGAAACATCTAAGGAAGTGCTCAACATCCTTAGTCATCAGGGAAATGCAAATCAAAACAACCCTGAGATTCCACCTCACACCAACCAGAATGACTAAGATCAAAAATTCAGTTGATAGCAGATGCCTCAGAAGGTTTGGTGACAAAGGAAACTTCTTCACTGTTGGTGGGGTTGTAAACTGGTACAACCACTCTGGAAATCAGTCTGGCGATTCCTCAGAAAAGTGGACTTAGTAGTACCTGAAGACCCAGTTATTCCAATTCTGGTCATATACCCCAGAGAAGCTCCAACATACAACAAAGATACATGCACCACAATGTTCACAGCAGCTCTATGTATAATATCCAGAAGCTGGAAAGAACCCAGATGGCCTTCAGTAGATGAATGGATACAAAAATTGTGGTACATTTACACAATGGAGTACTACTCAGCTATCAATAACAAGGTCTTAATGAAATTCTTAAGGAATTGGATGCATCTAGAGAATATCATCCTGAGTGAGACAACCCAGTCATAAAAGAACAGACATAACATGCAGTCACTGATAATTTTATAATAACTCCAGAAAAATCTGAACACCCCAGAAACAACTCACAGACTATATGAAGTTCAAGAAAAACAAAGGCCAAAATAAAAAGAAAAGAAAATGAAAAACCATTATGGTTAATGTTTACCCACCGAGAAAGCTTTGAATATTTCCAGGTTACATCCTGTTTTACTTGTAATTTATGCTCATTAAATTAGTAAGATTTTAATGCATACTATCAAAATGTTAAAAAATCAAGTACTGACAAAATTGTATTCATATACTTTCCTAAAAATATGCTTAAAATCTGTACATTTATCTTTGTTTTTTAAAATAAAGTTGTTCAATTAAAAAACCATACAAATAAAAAAACAAAAAAGAGAATAATTTAATATAGACATGAAAAGAAAGATTTTTATTAAGGATTAGGCATACCACACCTACAAGTAGATTTTTTTCAAATAAAAATAAAAGTGGGGGTTCACAGTGGTATCCAATACCCATCAGAAATTCACTCCAATGGACTGGTATATCTAGGTCTTGCTTATATAATGAAGTGTAGGAAAGTATATGTTATCTTTCCTCATAGTCACATATAGCATTGTAGACCTAAAATCTCATTCTTGCTTTTTTTTTCTAGTATTTATGTGTTTTGAGTTGATATAACTATTGTATTTGATTTCTATGTCTCTTAAACATACAACAGCTCTGGTCAAGAAACAATGTACTAGGATATAGAAAAAACTGCCAAATCTTCTACCCAGAGAGTGGAGGAAATTTGATCCAGCACCATGGTTGCTCTGATCCCAGCAATGGAATTTCAAGATCTGTGTGACCCTGAGGGTATACAGACACACCCTTAGCACACACCTGTAATCCCAAAGAGTCTACACTAATTCAGAGACAGGAAAAGTATACAATCAGATCACACCTAGAGACAGGATACACCCAACTCTCTGTGGAGACACTGAATAAACAAGGCAAAAAAGGGAAAAGTTTGTTCAGTCTGTGTAGTTGACTGCATGTAGCATTGCATTTTATATGTGTACTGGATTTGCATCTACCTTTAGAACAGGAAACAGAAGCTTAAAATCTCTTGGTTTGGGCTTCATGGGAGGTCTCAGCCAATTAACATCTTCTGGCATCATTTTGAAAAATTGTAAAGAAAGTAATGTGTCTTTCATATTTGAATTTTCTGTGTCATAATTTCTTTAGAATATAACAGGTGTCCCAAATATTGAGAAGGATATTGTCTTTGAATCTTTTCAGGAGAACATCTCCTCCCCCAATTCTAAGAACTCACTGCATCTTGCAAATGCTTGTGGTAAATCTTTATCAGTGGGATCAAATAATAAAATATGCATATAAGGAGTGATATTCACTGAAGTATTCAAAGTCCTAATGCCTTGTATTGAAGTAACAGCACATTTTTATGTAAATCGGGGCTATTAGCCATTCCCTGTAACAAAACTTTCAAATGGTATAGTGTCATGAGTTCTTCAAATTTTCAAGCAGACATGCTAAATTCAAACATTTTAGAATCATGAAGATGCAAAGGAATAATAAAAAATCAGTATTTTAAATCTATATTAATTTAATAGTTTGAGGTGCTAAGGTCACCGAGTATTAATATAAGGGTTTCAGTATGGATTAAAGATTTACTGGTATTTCCTTGATTGATTTGAGTTTCTGGATTTATGTATTTGGATTAGAGAAGTGAAGAGTCATGATTTCTGCTGGGGAAAATTGACCTTTGATGAATGTTACATTTCTGTGACAATATCTTTTATTTAAATATGGCTAAAATTTTTGTAAGTCCTAGGTGTTTCTTTCCATTTTTTAAAATGGTTCCATTTTTGTAAATTCTTTTAGCAGGCATTTAATGTGATGCTGCACTATCTTTGTGGTTGAGTTGTGCTTTTTGATTCTTGTATGTAGCAGACTGAAGGATTTTGTTTTGGTATGCAATGTCTAACCTTGTGCTTTTTTTTTTTGTGGATTGATCCCTGGTTATTGATAGATATTAAAGACAAATAACTGTTAAATTCTGTTACTTTGATACTGGTTTTGATGCCGATGATAGTGTGTAACTCTATGTGTGTGAGTCTGTGTGTGTATGAGTGTGTCATATCTACTCTTTTTGCTATAGTGAAATTATTTTCTGTTTTTCTTGAATGGTTAAACATCATTAATTGGATACTTCCTTCTAAAATATTTTGGAGGGTTGGTTTTGAGTATAGAAGTTAAATTTGCGTTTGTCAAGGAAATTTTAATTCATCAATTGTGATGAAATGTTTTCCCTTGTACATTAGTGTAAGTTGTCATCTGTTTTCTCTTAATGACTGTACTGTATATATAAGCAAAATAGCTTTTGTCTTTTAGGTTCTCTGATTAGAAGGCAAATGTAATTTAATTCCACATAAGTGAAGTAACAGAGATATTAGATCTATTCCCTCTAAGTGGGCATTATTAGTAAATTGGAGGTAAGAAGATACCAAATACCAAAGAAATACCAAAGAAAAAAACAAGGAGTAAAGAGCTAGGAGGCTTGACTCATACTCAAAAGGAGAATTAAAATAGATCTTGAGGGTTAATGGAGAGAACACACTGAGTTGGTTGTGATTAGGGTAAGTTATAGGATCACAGGTGAATTCATTATGAAAGCATCATTAGGACTGAACAGAGACCTAGAGAATGGGGGATAGCCAGTGTGCTCTGTTTACAACTTTGGTGATCTCTGAGTAGTGAGGGGTTGACACTGAAGGGAACACTTCTTACCACCTGGCAATATGTTCTAATATGCTGGCTTATTGTCATTCTCTAGCTCCTTCTGTCTTCCCTCTGCCTTGTCTGTTCTCTCTTCAACTGGTTTCTAAATATCGCTCTTGGAAAAAGCATTGTCCTCTTGATTTATTATTTCTTTGTACTCCTGTCTCATAAGCAGCTCTTCTCTTCTGTTCACCAGAGTTTTGGGCATTTTTTTCTCCTTTCAGAGGTTCCTTGAATCATCACAATGTGTGCCTCTCAATTAGACATCATTTTTAAACCCTGGTGCTACCTTCTACCAATTAACCTTCAATGTTTTAAATTAAGAGCATATTTTTAATTTAGACAGAGAATAAGAAGGTTTTTGTTAATGATGAGGCATACCACACCTACAAGTAGGTTTTTTTACTAATAAAAATACAAGTGAGAGTTCACCGTGGCATCCAATACCCAGCAACAGTTCACTGCAATAGACTGGGATATCAAGGTCTTGCCTACCACATGTGGTGTAGGAAAGTATATCTCAACTTTCCTCATAGTCACCTGTGGCATGGTAGACCTAAATTGTAATTTTTTCCTTCTTGTCTAATATTTATGTGTTTTGAGTTGATATACCTGCATTGTATTTGATTTCTTTGTATCTTAAACATACAACAGCTTTGGGTAAGAAACCATGTACTAGAATATAGAAAAGACTGCCAAATCTCTACTCAGAGATTATCGGAAATTTGATCCAGCAACATGGCTGCTCTGACCCCAGTAAAGGAATTTCAAGGTCTGTGTGACCCTATGAGTATACAGACACACCCTTAGTACACACCTGTAATCCCAAAGAGTCTCTATTAATTGAGAGACAGGAAATGTGTACAATCAGATCACACCTTGAGACAGGATACACCCAACTCTCTGTAGAAACACTATATAAGCAAGACAAAAAAGGGAAAAGTTTGTTCAGTCTGTGTAGTTGACTGCATGTAGCATTGCATTTTATATGTGTACTGGACTTGCATCTACCTTTAGAACAGGAAACAGAAGCTTAAAATCTCTTGGTTTGGGCTTCACGGGAGGTCTCAGCTAATTAACATCTTCTGGTATCATTTTGAAAAATTGTAAAGTAAGTAATGTGTCTTTCATATTTGAATTTTCTGTGTCATAATTTGTTTAGAATATAACAGGTGTCCCAAATATTGAGAAGGATATTGTCTTTGAATCTTTTCAGGAGAACATCTCCTCCCCCAAATCTAGGAACTCACTGCATCTTGCAAATGCTAGTGGTAAATCTTTATCAGTGGGATCAAATAATAAAACATGCATATAAGGAATGATATTCACTGAAGTATTCAAAGTCCTAATGCCTTGTATTGAAGTAACAGCACATTTTTTTTTTTTTTATGTAAATCGGGGCTATTAGCCATTCCCTGAAACAAAACATTCAAATGGTATAGTGTCATGGGTTCTTCAAAATTACAATCAGACATGCAAAATTCAAACATTTTAGAATCATAAAGATGCAAAGGAATTATAAAAAAATCAGTATTTTTAATCTATATTAATTTAATAGTTTGAGGTGCTGAGGTCAGCCAGTGTTATTATGTGGGTTTCAGTATAGTTTGAGGCTGTCATGGTGTTTCCTTGATGAACTTGAGTTTCTGGATTTTTGTATTTGGGTTAGAGAAGTGAAGATATATGATGTCTGCTGGGGACAATTGACCTTTGATGAATGTGAAATTTCTGTGACAATATCTTTTACTTTAATGTGGCTAAAGTTTTGTAAGTCCTAGGTTTTCCTTTCCATATTTTTAAATGGGTCCATTTTGGAAATTCTGTTAGCACACATTTAATGTGAAGCTGCATTATCTTTGTGGTTGAGTTGTGTTTTTTCATTCTTGTTTGTGGCAGACTGAAGGATCTTGCATTGGTAGGCAATGTGTAACCTTGTGCTTTTTTTGTGGAACTGAGTCCCTGATTATTAAAAGATATTAATGACAAATAACAGTCAGATTCTGTTACTTTGATACTGGTTTCCGTATTGATGATAGTGTGTATCTCTATGTGTGTGTGTGTTTCATTTTTATTCTTTTTTCTACAGTGAGATTATTTCCTGTCTTTTCTTGAATATAGTAAATCACAATCAAATGAATATTTCCTTCTAATATATTTTGTAGGGCTGGTTTTGAGTATAGAAGTTAAAAATTGAGTTTGTAGAGGAAATTTTTTACTTCATCAATTGTGATTAAAGGTTTTCCCTTGTATATTAGTGTAAGGTGTCATATGTTTTCTCTTAATGACTATAATTTATGTCATTATATAAATCAGCAAAAGACCTTTTGTCTTTTAAATTCTCTGTTTAGAAGTCAAATGTAACTCTAATTCCACATAAGTGAGGTTACAGTTATATTAGATCTATGCCCTCTAACTCGGCATTATCAGTAAATTGGAAGGTAAGAAGATACCAAATACCAAAGCAATACCCAAGAAAATAACAAGGAGTAAAGAGGTAGGATGCTTGACTCATTCTCAAAAAGAGAATTAAAATACATGTAGAGGGTTGATGGACAGAATGCACTGAGTTGGTTGTGATTATACACAAGTTATAGGATCACAGGTGAATTCATTATGAAAGCATCTTTAGGACTGAACAGAGACCTAGAAAATGGGGGATAGCCAGTGTGTTCTGTTTACAACTTTGGTGATCTCTGAGCAGTGAGGGGTTTGGACACTGAAGGGAACACTTTTTAACACCTGGCAATATGTTCTAATATGCTGGCTTATTGTCATTCTCTAGCTCCTTCTGTCTTCCCTCTGCCTTGTCTGTTCTCTCTTCAACTGGTTTCTAAATATCACTCTTGGAAAAAGCATTGTCCTCTTGATTTATTATTTCTTTGTACTCCTGTCTCATAAGCAGCCCTTCTCTTCTCTCTGTTCACCAGAGCTTTGGGCATTTCTTCTCGTTTCAGAGGTTTCTCTGAATCATCACAATGTGTGTTTCTCAATTAGACATCATTTTTAAACCCTGGTGCTACCTTCTACCAATTAACCTTCAATGTTTTAAATTAAGAGCATCTTTAAATTTAGAGTGAGAGTAGAAAAGCTTTTGTTAATGATGAGGCATACCACACCTACAAGTAGGTTTTTTTCCAATAAAAATGCAAGTGAGTGTTCACCTTGTCATTCAATACCCAGCAACAGTTTACTACAATAGACTGGTGTATCTAGGTCTTGCCTATTACATGGGGTGTAGGAAACTATATCTTACCTTTCCTCATAGTCACCTGTGGAAGAGTAGACCTGAAATCTCATTCTTGCCTTCTCCTCTAGGATTTATGTGTTTTGAGTTGATACACCTGCATTGTATTTGATTTCTCTGTATCTTAAACCTACAACAGCTTTGGTCAAGAAACCATGTACTAGGATATTGAAAAAATGCTAAATCTCTACTCAGAGAGTAGAGGAAATTGATCCAGGATCATGGCTGCTCTGATCCCAGCAATGGAATTTCAAGGTCTGTGTGACACTAAGGATATACAGACACACCCTTAGCACACACCTGTAATCCCAAAGAGTCTACACTAATTCAGAGACAGGAAATGTGTACAATCAGATCAGACCTTGAGACAGGATACACCCAACTACTGTGGAAACACTATATAAGCAAGACAAAAAAGGGAAAAGTTTGTTCAGTCTGTGTAGTTGACTGCATGTAGCTACGCATGTTATATGTGTACTGGATTTGCATCTACCTTTAGAACCTGGAACAGAAGCTTAAAATCTCTTGGGTTGGGCTTCATGGGAGGTCTCAGCCAATTAACATCTTCTGGCATCATTTTGAAAAATTGTAAAGTAAGTAATGTGTCATAATTTGTTTAGAATATAACAGGTGTCCCAAATATTGAGAAGGATATTGTCTTTGAATCTTTTCAGGAGAACATCTTCTCCCTCAAATCTAAGAACTCACTGCATATTGACAATGTTAGTGGTAAATCTTTATCAGTGGGATCAAATAATAAAATATGCATATAAAATGATATTCACTGAAGTATTCAAAGTCTTAATGCCTTGTATTGAAGTAACAGCACATTTTTATGTACATTGGGTCTTTTAGCCATTCCCTGAAACAAAACATTCAAATGGTATACTCTCATGGGTTCTTCAAAATTTCAAGCCCACATGCTAAATTCAAACATTTTAGAATCATGAAGATGCAAAGAAATAATAAAAAAATCAGTATTTTAAATCTATATTAATTTGATGGTTTGAGGTGTTGATGTCAGCCAGTGTTAATATGTGGATTTCAGTATGGGTTGAAGCTTTAGTGGTGTTTCTTTCATGAATTTGAGTTTCTGGATTTTTGTATTTGGATTAGAGAAGTGAAAAGTCATGATGTCTGCTGGTGACAATTGACCTTTGATGAATTTGAAATTTCTGTGGCAATATCTTTTATTTTAATGTGGCTGAAAGTTTTATAAGTCCTAGTTTTCCTTTCCATTTTTTAAGTGGGTCCATTTTTGTAAATTCTTTTAGAAGGCATTTAATGTGAAGCTGTACTATCTTTTTGGCTGAGTTGTGTTTTTTGATTCTTTTATGTAGCAGACTGAAGGATCTTGTGTTGGCATGCAATGTGTAACTTTTGCTTTTTTTTTTTTTTTAGAACTGAGTCCTTGAATATTCAAATATATTAATGACAAATAACAGTCAGATTCTGTTACTTTGATACTGGTTTTGGTGTTGATGATAGTGTGTATCTCTATATGTGTGTGTTTGTGTATGTGTATGTGTGTGTGTTTCATTTCTATTCTTTTTGCTACAGTGAAATTATTTCCTGTCTTTTCTTGAATATAGTAAATCACCATCAATTGGATATTTCCTTCTAATTGATTTTGGAGGGCTGGTTTTGAGTATAGAAGTTAAAATTTCAGTTTGTCAAGGAAATTTTTACTTCATCATTTGTGATTAAATGTTTTCCTTTGTATATTAGTGTAAGTTGTCATCTGTTTTCTCTTAATGACTATAATTTATGTATCAGCTTGAGAACTTTTGTCTTTTAGATTCTCTGTTTAGAAGTCAAATGTAATTCTAATTCCACATAAGTGAGGTTACAGTTATATTAGATCTATGCTCTTTAAGTGGGTATTATCAGTAAATTGGAAGGTAAGAAGATACCAAATACCAAAGCAATACCCAAGAAAATAACAAGGAGTAAAGAGGTAGGATGCTTGACTCATTCTTAGAAGCAGAAATAAAATAGATGTAGAGGGTTGATGGACAGAATGCACTGCGTTGGTTGTGATTAGGGTAAGTTATAGGATCATGGGTGAATTCATTATGAAAGCATATTTAGGACTGAACAGAGACCTAGAAAATGGGGGATAGCTAGTGTGCTCTGTTTACAACTTTGGTGATCTCTGAGTAGTGAGGGGTTTGGACACTGAAGGGGACACTTCCTAACACCTGGCAATATGTTCTAATATGCTGTCTTATTGTCATTCTCTAGCTCCTTCTGTCTTCCCTCTGCCTTGTCTGTTCTCTCTTCAACTGGTCTCTGAAAATTGCTCTTGAAAAACAAATTGTTCTTTTTTCTTCCTTTGTAGTCCTTTATTTTAATTAGCCCTCCTCTTCCCTCTGTACAAGTGAGAATTTGCAATTCTTCTCCTATCAGAGGTTTCTCTGATTCATCCCAATGTGTGCCTCTCAATTAGACATCATTTTCAAGCACTAGTGTTACCTTCTATAAACTAACCTTCAATGTTTTGAATTAAAGATATGTCTCAAGAGCATGTTTTTAATTTAGACAGCACAATGAAAGATTTGATTTAAGGATGAGGCATACCACACCTACAAGTAAGATGTTTTTCACCCATAAAACCTAGGTGGGTGTTTACAGTAGCTTCCAATACCCAACAACAGTTCTGTGCAATAGGCAGGTATGTCTATGCCTTGTCTATCCCGTGGGATTTAGGGAAGTATATCTTTAATTTTCCTCATAGTCAGCTGGGGCATGATAGAAATTAAATCTCATTCTCACTTTCTCCTCTACTATTCATGTGCTTTGAATTGATTTATTTGTATACATACAACAGCTTTGGTCAAGAACCATGTACCAGGATATAGAAAAGACTGCCATCTACTATACCCAGGTTGTAGAGGAAATTAATCCAGCAACATGGCTACCCTGATTCCACTAAGGGAATTCAAAGGTGTTTGTGATGCTGCTTGGATACAGAAACACTCTTATGAGCACAGACCTCTAATCCCAAAGTAGCTCATTTAATTGAGAGCTAGGAAACGTGAATAATCAGAACTTACAATGTGTGTCAGAGACAAGGTACACCCACTTCTGTTTTGAAAAACTATAAGCAGAGCATAGAAAGGGAAATGTATGTTCAGTCTGTGGAATTGATTCACTTAGGAGTTCCTTTGATATATGTACAGGTGTTGTCTGAGCTTCTATGTGACTGCGTGCAGAGACAGTTGAAGACAGAGAATAAGAAGGTGTCAGCAGATAAGAACAACTGTCTACGTTAATTGAGTAATTGCCTGAAGATTTTGGAGAGGCTGGATTGAATCAGTCATCTTGGACAGGTGAAGTTGAATCAGCCTGCCAGAATTCTGGAGAAACCAGAACTTCACCAAAAGTCAGCCTCAGAGAAGAGAATTTCTTCTGGCAAAGAAAAGATACATCTGGTGCATTTTGTTGGCTTACAATTGGTGCCAGCCATTGTGGTTTACCTCAACATTATAGGTAACAAGGTACAGGAGTCCTCTGACTGAGACATCAAGAAGAGAAATTCACCTGGTCTGTCTCCACAGGAAGAATCAGTTCCTCAAGTTTGGCAGAATATCCAGAGATATTCCTGAACTCTTGACCTACAGGAACCTCAAACCCAGAGCAAGGAACAAAGCCTGTAAGAAGGTGGGACACAGGAAACCAAGAGGAAAGAACATTTCAGTTGTATAGGCAGACTCTGACTGCATTACAAATGGCAGACCCCAACCCTGATCCCTCACACACAAGTGTAAGGGTTGAAGACCTACAGAACATACTGGGGGAATTCTTCAAATTGGTGATTGAGTTTGTGCTTTCTGGTGTATATGTCTCCCAATTTTCATTTGGAGTCTTCCTAAATTTCTTCTCAAAAGAACTTGAAAAAGGAAGTGTACAACTAGATATGATGACCAAAAAGGTTGAACAGCTAGCTGTGCAACAAGAAGAAATTGGAGTCCTTAGAGAACAAGTAGCCCTGATATTAAAAAGGCTAGAGAGGCAGACAGCAGAGGCAGTAAGAGAACAGGAAGTGTTTAATTGCGAACCTGTGATGGCTGATAAAACTGAGGATCAAGACCGACAGTTCGGTGGACATGCAACACTTCCTCCTAAGGACATTGAGGCAAGTCCATGGTCCACACTGTCTTTCCCAGGGAGCCCAGAAAAAACGCCTGAGAATGGTTTTCAACAGCCAACAAAAACTTCAGGTCCAAATAGTAGGAAGCCTGAGTGTGAACAACCTTCTAGCTGTTGCAGCTCTCCTCAACTCAAGCCAAAGAATCCCCACATCAACCCACCACTGCAGCCCTTCGGGTTGGCAGGATCCTCTTACCACACCTATTCCTCATTTACCGTGGAGCAAAGATTTCGAGATATCCTGAAAAGACCGTTCCAGCTGGACTTAAGAAATGCACCAGCAAGAGGAGATTTGAAGCCTATTGTTATAGATGGCAGTAATGTTGCAATGGCCCATGGCCTGAAAAAGTTCTTTAGTTGCCGTGGCATAGCGATCACAGTTGAATATTTTTGGAAGCTCGGCATCAGAGACATCACTGTGTTTGTCCCACAATGGAGAATATGCCAGAATGCTAATATCACAGAACAGCACTTCTTAAGCCAGCTCCATGAGGTTGGGATATTAGCTTTAACACCTTCTCGGAAGGTCTTTCAACAAAGAATTGCTTCTCATGATGACAGGTTCCTGCTAGAGTTAGCAGAGACGAATGGGGGTATCATTGTGACTAATGATAACTTGAGAGAGTTTGTGACAGAGTCAGTGTCCTGGAGAGAAATTATTACAACGAGACTGCTTCAGTTCACTTTTGTGGGGGATATATTCATGGTTCCTAAAGACCCTCTGGGAAGAAATGGACCCCGGCTAGACAAATTTCTACAAAAGGAAGACTTTCTTGGAGACAGGCAGCCAAGACCCAATGCCCAGCCTAGTATGGGCACATTTGACTCTTCCTTCCAGAGCCACAAAACCCAAGGAGCCAAAACAAGTCCAAAGGCTCCACCTCGGATCCCGAGAGCCACTCTGAACCCTCGTCTTCCTCGGCAGCCCTCCTCTGCATCCCTGGCCACCTTTCCGACCCTTCCAACAATGCAGCAGGACGTTCCAGATTTGGTAGAGAGATCTTCTGCTGAGACAAACATGCTGAGAGATGGGTTGCAGTACATCTTCCCTGGCTCTGAGCACAAATGGAAGATTGACAAGGTTCTGGAAGCTCAACCCTATATGAGAGACCCGAATGCCCTCGCTGTCCTGGTGCTGGAGTTCACGCTGGAGTGAGGACCCAGTGACAGTGGGATCCCTGAATGAGAGGTAGGTACTGTGCACTGGGAGGAGGTGCTATAATGTTAAAAACTGAAGAATGAACACTGACCTTTTAGAAAACGAAAGTGAAGAGATGTGTCAAGTATAAAACATGAGGTGCCTAGTCAACAGAAAGGGGAGAGGAGTACCCCCTTAAAGAGAATGAAAGATTCTGACTAACTGATGTAGAAGCCTTGGAAAGTTCTTTGGATGGTGTTTTGCTAGCGCAAACAGGCTAAGGAACATTTAGCTGAAGAAGACACATCAGAGAGGATGTTCTGTTAAAGCAAGCAAGCAAAAGGACAAATGATAGTGAGGAAAGATTTTTTGCTGTGACAGGAATGTATTGTTCTGACTTACATTGCTTAGTTGACCTGCATTTTTGAGGAGTCCTTAAACTGAAGTTTACCAAATCTTCCCGTGGTTGGATGCAGATTCTTACAGTTTTTTTTTTTTTTTTTTTGTTGGGGGGGGGGATTGAACTGATTGGCAGAGTGATGTCAGCTGCGACATGGGCCAAGTCTAGACCTGTAGACCACAGGTGATGCTTTGAGGGCTATAAAGAGAAGTTGAGGAACAGTGATACTGGATGAACTAGGCTTCCATATGCACGTGTTAGGTGTGCAATGCTCCTGGGTCTTGAGGCTTCTGTTCTGATCTTCCATTATCTGAGAGGAGCACCGCTGAGAACGATTCCAGGTGCTCCTCTTGTTTCTTCCTGATGAGACTTGCCCAGTCTGAGGCCTGGCTGTCTCTGGCTGTCTCTTCTAGGAAGTCCCACAACCTCTGATGTCTCTTTGCTTTCCCAACTCTTACAGAACTGGACTGCCAGTGGATCCATGTAGTGTTTGCTAGTGAATTGGGTTGCCGTGATTTCCTAGGAACTGAACCACTGATTGCCAGACAAAACACACAGAAGGTGCTCTGAGGATGCTTTTGGTGTGCCTACAGACAGGAAACTTGCACGGCTATCCTCCAAAAGGCCCAACTAACAGCTTGAAATGTCACATGCACATACTTTTCACCCAACCAATGTATAGAAGTCTGGGACCCATGTGGTTGAATCAGGGAAAAGCTGGAAGAAGCTGAGAGGCAAGGCAACCTCATAGGAGGACCAGTCCTCTCAACTGTGTAGACCCCCTAGATCTCTCAGACACTGAGTCACCAAACAGAGAGCAAATACGTCCTGATATCTGGCCCCCAAAACATCTACAAGAAGACTGACTGGACTGGCCCCATAAAGAAGATGCAAGTAAACCTAGAGTGACTTGAATCCCCAGAGAGTGGGGATGTCTGGTGACTTTGGGTTTAGGGTTGAGGACATCTTCTTGGAGATGGTGTTGGGGGGGTTCCATGGGATGAGGGAAACTCAGAGTGTGGAACAGTATGGGATTGTGACTGTACTGTAAACTTAAGACCAAAGAATAAAACAAAAACATAAACAAAAAAAGCGTCTCTGAACTGTTTTATTTCCCTAGATTTTTTTCCCCTTTTCCTTTGGTGTGTGGTAGGCTACAGTGGAGTTTAAAGAGTTTAAAAACCATCATTAAGAATGTAATTCATAAAAATAACCTTATAGTTAACTTTTAAGGTTTTGGAACCTCAGTGAGTAAAAGTTGAATCAATAACTTAGTCTGCTATTAACTGAAGATGCATTCTTTTTAGTGTATTTATTTCTTTAATTTCTTTTTCCTGTTTTTTTATTTAAACAACTTAATTTTTTATATAAACAGAGATAAATATACACATTTTAAAAGCAATTTTGCATAAAACTATACGAATATATTTTTGTTAGTACTTGTTTTTTTTTTTAAATGTTTGATAATATGCATTGAAATCTTACAAGTTACAATGAGCAAAAAGTACATGGTAAAATCAAACATTTTAGAATGAAGATGCAAAGGAATAATATAAAAACAGTATCTTAATTCTATAATAACTGTATAGTGTGAGGTTTTGAGGTTTACCTTGGTTAATATGTGGGTTTTAGTATGGATTGACACTTTAGTGGTGTTTCTTTTATGAATCCAAATGTCCTTGTGTTTAGAGGACAGAAGGGAAGTATCATGTCTTCTTGGAACATTTTTTTTTTTTTTTTTTGATGAATATGAAATCTCTGTGATGAAACCTTTGATTAAATGTGGCTAAAATTCTACATTTTATGTACTAGAATTACTCCTTTTTGTTTTAATGGGTCCTATTTTTTATTTAATTTCTCTTAGTAGGCATTTAATTTGAAGCTGTAGTATCGTTGATGAGGTGTGTTTCTTATATGTAGCAGATGAAGGATCTTGTTTTTGCTTTCAATCTCTTAACTTGCACTTTTTTTTAATTGAAGAATTGAATCTATTGCTATTGAAATATATTAATGACAAAAGAATGTCAAGTACTGTTATTTCCATACTGGTTGTGGTCGTGATGATGGTTTGTATCTGCATGTGTATGTTTGTGTGTGTGTGTGTGTGTGTGTGTGTGTGTGTGTGTGTGTGTCTGTCTGTCTGTCTGTCTGTCTGTGGATGTGTTTCACTTCCTTTCTTTTTGATATAGTAAAATATTTTCTTGTCTTTATTTGATTATAATGAACCATCATCAATTGGAAATTTTCTCCTAATATATTTTGTATGGCTGCTTTTGCAGATAGAAATGTAAATTTGAGTTTTTGGAGGAAAATGTTTTTCTTTTTTCTTCATCAATAGTGACTGAAAGTTTTCCTTGTATATTATTGTCAGTTGGTATATGTGTTGTCTTAATGACTAGAAGACAACTGCATGTGACCTTTTGTCTTTTAGATTCCCTGTTGAGAAGTCAGGTCTAATTCTAATTCAGCAAGAGTGAGGTAACAGAGTCATGAGACCTACGTCCTATAAGTGGGTATTATCAGTAAATTAGAAGATAAAGAAGATAGTAGCCACAGAAATACCAAAGCAAAATAACAAAGAGGAAAGAGGTAGGATGAATGACTTCTTCTCAGAAAGAGATATTGAGGGTGGATGGACAGAACCCTCTGTGTTGGTGGTGAGTAGGGCAGGGTACAGGATCAGAGTTGAGAGAGAAATGAACTCATGATGGGGGCATCTCTAGAACTGAACAGAGAGATGATGAAAAAGGGGGACAACACAGAATGCTCTATGGGAATATCCAAGTGAAATCTCAGCAATGAAGGGTTGGGTTCCTGAAGGAGATTCTTCTTGAAGCCTGGCAATATGTTCTAATATGCTGGATTCTTGTCCTTCTCTAGCTCATTCTGTCTCCTGCCTGTTTTGCTTGTTCTCTTTTCAATATGTCTCTCAAAAATTGCTCTGGGAAAAAGAAGTGTCTGCTCTCCTTTTTCTTTCTTTGTAGTCCATTCATTTAAGCAGCCTATCTCTTTGTTCACCTGAGAGTTGGACAATTCTTCGCCTATCAGAGTTTTCTCCAATTCATCACAATGTGTGTTTCTCAATTAGACATCATTTTTAAATACTGGTGCTACCTTCTACAAACTAACCTTCAATGTCTTGAATTAAAAATATGTCTGAAGAGCATGTGTTTAATTTAGACAGAGAAATGAAAAGTTTGTGTTAAGTATGAAGCATACCACATCTACAAGTAGATTTTTTTCCCAATAAAAACACATGTAGGATTTCACAGTAGCCTCTAATACCCAGCAACAGTTCTTTGCAATAGGCATGTGTTTCTGACCCTTGCCTATCCCGTGCAGTTGAGGGAAGTATATCTGTACTGTAAATTTAAGACTAAAGAATAATAAAAAGAAAAAAAAATCCTCTCTGAACTGTTTTATTTCCCTAGATTCTTTTTTACCCCATCTCCCTGTGGTGTGTAGTAGGCTACAATGGAGGTTAAAGAGTTTAAAGACCATCATTAAAAATACAATTTATAAATATATCCTTATAATTAACTTTTAAGTGTTTGGGACCTCATTGAGTAAGAGTTAAATCAATATCTTAGATGTGCTGATAATAGTGTGTATCTCTATGTGTGTGTTTCCTTTTTTTTTTTTTTTGCTGTAGTGAAATTATTTCTTTTCTTTTTTTGAATATAGTAAAGCACCATCAGTTGGATAGTTCCTCCTAATATATTTTATAGGGATGATTTGCAAATAGATTTTAAAATTTGAGTTTGTCCAGGAATTTTTTTTTCAATAGTGATTGGCAGTTTTCCCATTATATTAGTAGAAGATCGCATCTATGGTCTCTTAATGAATGTCATTTATGTATCAGCACAAGACCTTTGTCTTTTAGAGTTTCTATTGAGAAGTCAGATAGATGTAATTCTAATTCTTCATATGTGAGGTAACACAGACATTAGACCTATGCCCTCTAAGTGGGTATTATCAGTAAATTAGAAAATAAGAAGTTACGAGCCACAGAAATACCAAAGCAAAATAACAAGGAGTAAAGAGATAGGGTGTTTGACTCATTCTCAGAAAAAGAATTAAAATAGATATTGAGGTTAGATGGATAGAACACAGTGTTGGTGGTGATTAGGTCAGGGTATGGGATCAGAGGTCAATTCATTGTGGTGGCATCTCTAGGACTGAACAGAGAGACCTTGAACAAAGGGGATGACCCAGTATGCTCTGTGGGCAATGCTAAGTGAGCTCTCAGCTATGAGGAGTTCAGATTTTGAAGGGGCCAGTTCTTAAAGGCTGGCAATATGTTCTAATATTCTGGCTTCTTGTCCTTCTCTAGCTCATTCTATCTTCCCCCTGTCTTCCTTGTCTCTTTTCAACCTGTCTATGAAAATTGCTCTTGCTAAAAGGGGTGTCTGCTCTCTTTTTTTATTTATTTGTATTTTGTCTTTTAAGTAGTCTTAAAAAGGACAGGTAACATATAAAGGCAGACCATACATAATTACACCAGACTTTTCCACAGAGATAATGAAAGCTAGAAGATCCTGGACTGTCATCATATAGACTCTAAGGACAAACAAGTTCCAGCCCAGGTTACTATTTCCAGCAAAACTCTCCATCACTATAAGTAGAGAAACCAAGATTTTTCAGGACAAAAACAAATTTACACAATATCTGTCCACAAATCTAGCCATACAAAAGATAATAGATGAAAAAAATGCCACAAAGATGGATACTTTACCCTAGGAAGATTAAGATACTCATTCTCTTGCAACAAACACCAAAGAAGTAAAGCACACAACCATAACTTTACTTGTAACAAAAAATAACAGGAAAGAACAAAAACTTTTCCTTAATATCTCTTAACAACAATAGAATTAATTCTGTAATAAAGACATAGATATCTATCAGAATTGATATTAAAACAGGATCCTGTATTTTGCTGCCTACAGGAAACACAGCAACAATGATGGGCACTACATAACAGTAAACAGTTGGGAAAACTTTCCAAGAAAATGGTCCCAAAAAACAAGCTGGCATAGTCATCAAGATATCGAATAAAACTGATTTTCAACAAGAAATTATCAAAAAAGTGAAGGAAGGACACATTTTCCTCATCAAAGGAAAAATTTATCAAGAGGAACGCTTAATTCTGAACATCTATGCTCTAAATACAAGGGTAACCACATTCATAAAAGAAGCTTTACTAAATCTCAGAGCATATATTGCACAACACACAATACTAGTGGGAGACTTCAACAACCCACAATCATTAATGGACAAATCATGGATGCAGAAACTGACAGAATTTATTAACCAAATAGATTTATCTGATATCTATAGAATATTTCATTTTAAAACAAAAGAATATACCTTTCTCTCAGCACCTCATGGCACCTTCTCCAAAATTGACCATATAGTTGGTCACAAAACAGGCCTCAACACATAAAAGAAGATCAAAATAATTCTATGCATTCTATCAGATTACCATGGACTAAGGCTTATCTTTAATAACAACAACAACAAAAACAACAAAAAGTCCACATACACATGGAAGATAAACAATGCTCTACTCATTGACAGCTTGGTTAAGGAAAAAATAAAGAAATAAAAGATTTCTTAGAATTTAATGAAAATGAAGGGAAAACATACTCAAAATTGTGGATTACAATAAGAATAGTGTTGAGAGAAAAACTCATACCACAGAGCACCTCCCAAAAGAAACTGGAGAGAGCATACTCTAACAACTTGACAGCACAACTGAACAAAAAGCTCCAGATCAAAAGGAAGCAGATATACCCAAAAGGAGTAGACAACAGGGAATAATCAAACTCATAGCTGAAATCAAATAATAGAGACAAAAAGAACTAACTATACAAAGAATCAATAAAACCAAGAGCTGGTTCTTTGAGAAAATCAATAAGATTGATAAATCCCTAGCCCGATTAACCAGAAGACACAGAGAAAGGGTCAAAATTGACAAAATCACAAATGAAAGGAGAGTCAAAACAACAAAAACTGAGGAAATTCAAGAAATCATCAGCTCCTATTACAAAAGCCTATACTCAACAAAACTAGAAAATCTAGAGGAAATGGACAATTTTCTAGACAGATACCAGGTACTAAAGTTAAATCAGAATCAGATAAACCATCTAAAGAGCCCCACAACCCCTATGGAAATAGAAGCAGTCATCAAAAAGCTTCCAAACAAAAAAATCCCAGGATCTGATGGGTTAAGTGAGAATTCTATCAGACTTTCATAGAAAACTTAATAACAATACTCTCCAAACTATTCCACAATATAGAAACAGGGAATACTACCCTACTCATTCTTTGAAACTACAATTACACTCATTCTTACATCACAAAAACATCCTACAAAGAAAGAGAACTTTAGATGAATTTCCCTCATAACACTGATGCAAAAATCATCAACAATATTCCTGCAAACTGAATTCAAGGACACATTAAAGCAATCATTTACCATGATCAGGTGGGCTTCATCCCAGAGATGCAAGGATGGTTCAATATTCAGAAATCCATTAATGTCATCCACTACATAAACAAAATCAAAGAAAAAAATCACATGATTATCTCTCTAGATTCTGAGAAAGCATTTGACAATGTTGAACACCCCTTCATTTTAAAAGTCTTAGAAAGGTCAGGTGTTCAAGGCACATACTTAAACACAGTAAAAGCAATACAGCAAACCAGTAGTCAGCATCAAAGTAAATGATGAGAAGCATGAAGCAATCCCATTAAAATCAGGAACTAGACAAGACTGCCCACTCTCTCCCTACCTATTAAATATAGTACTTGAAGTACTAGCCAGAGCAATCAGACAGCAAAAAGAGATCAAAGGGATGCAAATTAGAAAGGGAGAAGTCAAAATATCACTATTTGCAGATGATATGATAGTATACATAAGTTACCCTAAAAATTTCACCAGGGAACTTTTACAGCTGATAAACACCTTCAGAAAAGTGGCTGTAGATAAAATTAATTCAAGCAAATCAGTAGCTTTTCTCTACTCAAAGAACAACAGACTGAGAACGAAATTAGAGAATTGACACTCTTCACAACAGCCACAAAGAATATAAAATACCTTGGTGTGTACCTAACCAAGCAAGTGAAGGATCTTCAAGAACTTCAAGCCTCTGAAAAAGGAAATTGAAGAATACCTCAGAAGATGAAAAGATCTTCCATTCTCATGGATTGGAAGGATCAACATAGTAAAAACTGTCCATCTTGCCTATGGCAATCTATAGATTCAATGCAATCGTTAACAAAACTCCAACTCAATTCTTCATAGAGTTAGAAAGAACAATTTTCAAATTTATTTGGAATAATAAAAAACCAAAATAGCAAAAATCATTCTTAACAATAAAAAACTTCCTGGGGAAATCACTGTCCCTGACCTCAAGCTGTATTACAGATCAATTGTGATAAAAACTGCATGGTATTGATACAGAGACAGACACATAGACCAATGTAATAGAATTGGAGTCACAGAAATGAACCCCCACAACTATGGTCACTTGATCTTTGACAAAGGAGATAAAAACATTCAATAGAAAATGGACATCTTCTTCAACTAATGGTGCTGGTTCAACTGGCAGTCAGCATGCAAAAGAATGCAAATTGATCCCTTCTTATCTCCTTGTAAAAGCTCAAGTACAAGTGGATCAAAGGCCTCCACATAAAACCAGGCACACTGAAACTAATAGGACATAAAATGAGGAAGAGCTTAGAACATATAGGTACAGGGAAATTTTTCCTGAACAGAAAACTAATGGCTTATGCTTTAAGATCACGAATCGACACATGGGAACTTATAAAACTGCAAACTTTTGTAAGGCCAAAGACACTGTCAAAAGGACAAAATGGAAACCAACAAATTGGGAAAATATCTTTACCAATCCTACATCTAATAGAGGGCTAGTATCCAACATATATAAGGAACTCAGGAAACTATACCCTAGATTATCAAAGAATCATATTCAAAAATGGGGTACAGAGCTCTACCGAGACTTCTCAATGGACGAATACTGAATGGCTGAGAAGCACCTAAAAAATTCAAAACATCCTTAGTCATCAGGGAAATGCAAATCAAACAACTCTAAAATTCAACCTCACAGCAGTCAGAAAGGCTAAGATCAAAAACTCAGATGACAACAGAAGCTGGCGAGAATTTGGAGAAAGAGGAACACTCTTCCACTTTTTGTGGCTTTGTAAACTGATGCAACCACTCTGGAAATCAGTCTGGCAGTTCCTCAGAAAATTGGACATAGTTCTACCTAAGGACCCAGCTATACCACTCTTGGGAATATACCCCAAAATAGCTCCAATATCTAACAAGGACATATGCTCCACAATGTTAATAGCCCCTTTATTTATAATAGCCAGAAGCTAGAAAGAACCCAGATGTACCTCAACAGAGGAATGGATTCAGAAATTGTGGTACATATACAAAATGAAGTACTACTCGGCTATTAAAAACAAGTTCATGATCTTCCTAGACTAATGGATAGACCTTGAAGCTATCATCCTGAGTAAGGTAACCCAGTTACAAAAGAAAACTCATGGTATGTACTCCCTTATAAATGGATACTGCCCCCCCCCAAAAAAAAGAGCTCAGAATACCCAAGAAACTATCCACCGAACTTATGAACCTCAAAAAGAAGGAAGACCAGAATGTGGATGCCTCAGTCCTTCTTAGAAGGGAGAACAAAACAGGGGAGGAAATACAAGGCCAAATATAGGAGCAGGGAAGAAGAAAAGATCTACAAAGACTGCCTCACCTGCGGATCCACCCCATATGCAGCCACCAAACCCAAGCACTATTGCTGATGCCAAGAAGTGTTTACTGGCAGAAAAGAGACATGGATGTCTCCTCAGAGACTATGCCAGAGTCATATAGATACAGATGAGGATGTTTGCAGCTAAATATCAGACTAAACATGGGGACCACAATGAAAAAGCTAGAGAAAGGACTGAAATAGCTGAAAGATTTGCACCCTCATGGAAAGAACAACATTATCATCAGCCAAAGCACTGAGGTGGAGAGTATGATTGGGAGAGGGAGCACCTTCATGGAATCAAGTTGAGGAGGAGGAGGTAGGGGATTGGGGAGAAGGGGTTAACATTTGAAATGTAAATGCACAGAACATCCAATCAATTTCTTAAAAAGACACAGATCCAATCATTGGAAGATATGCTTCCTTCTCAGGTCTCATCTGGTAACTACAATGACTCCATCTGACATGACTCCTTCTCTGGTGTCCCGCAGTCACTCAGGGCCTGTTAAGTGCATTGTATTATTCTGGTCCAAAAGAAGACTCTAGAACCTGTACATATCTCTGTATATTTTAGAAACTATCATCATACTCTGTTAATGAAGAAAGGGAAGGGCATTTTGTGTTTAGGATTATTATAGAAGAGATTTAGGTGATCTCTGGTTGGTTACCCAAGTATGATGAAATTGCCTAGTTTGTAGTTCTTGAAGAAGTGGAAATATGGACTCCTTCACTTCCCCATTACGTACTGTGGATTGAGGCAAAAGATAGACAGTAAAAGAAAGATTAACCCTCATGAGTATAGGGATGGACTTTAGGGCCAATTGAGGAATTATATGTCAGCTTATTGTGGAACTTCCTGTTAAATTCATACTGAATAAATCCTCAAAAAGGATGTGGCCGAAGGTGAACTAACTCATGCATGTCTTTAGTAAAGAATGGCTATGGATGTAGAGCAAATCAAACTGAAGTTCAGTGCTCATCTCCCACTGTTGATTGGGTCATATTACACCTTCTCATCAAACGTCTTTTCACATGTTTGGTGTATCAAGATCCTTTCACCTGTGCCTGCTTTCATCTCTTTGCTTTAGTGAGATAACCTTTCATCAGTGTGGCCCAGTAAAAAACATCTACTGACATGACATTCCAAAGAACTGGAAGTTTCCACTTCACTAGCTCTTGTTATAATCCCATCTTCTATGTGGTAATTTTTATATCCACTTTGGTTCAGAATTTTTTACCAGATGACTCATTTGTATTCAACACAAAACACAGAAATGTGGGGAAGCAAACTAAGGCCTGAGTATCAGGTACTGCACACTCCTCATTGATTTCAGCAGCATAAAAGAGCTCAAGCTAAATATTGATTGAGACTATGTGCATTTATATAATAAAGCATGCATAGGATGTTCTTAAATATCCCACATGTACAAATAATTCAGCATCCTAACAATGCTTTAGAGACTAAACACTGTACAATAAAGATCTGAAGCCGTCCCCCTCAAGGTTAGAAACAAAGTAAGAGTGGCCTTGCACATGTTCTCAGAACACTATGCTTTTAGAAGTAAAGGAGGCATAAGAGTATGAATATTTGTGTGACTCAATGGATGAACACCCAAGCAAAGGACATCTACAGTGCTGGGAGAATGAGTCGAACAATTTTAACACTAAGGTGAAACAGAAGGAGCTGAGAGTATTCAATTCTGAGAATGAAATCCAAAAAACAAATTGTCCTGGGGGTGGGGCTGCCTTAGTGTCTTTGAGTAGCTTGCTTCATGTTTTTGTTTTTTTCCTTTAAATGTGTAAATTCTGAATCCATCATTGGGCTTTAGCTCTGACATTCTGCCTTTCTTTCTTCCTGATACTGTTAGTATCTGGTCTTTAGAGTCAAGTGAATCTAGATAATGATGTTACAATTATAAATATCAAAGGAAACACAAGTAAATTTCAAACACAAACACATGACTTAACACTGTTCTCTTGAAAGCGAATCACCCAATGTATTTGCAATCTCACTTATATTTCCCCCTTCAAAAAAGAAGCAGATAATAGTAATAGTTAATTCTGATTCAGTCTTTATGATGCATTGAATAGCTTTATGATGCTGATTCAGTAGCTTTACCTTTGTTGGTCATTTAATCTTTCTTCACAAAATCCTTGGAGTAATTAGGGAACAGATCTAGAAACAACAACTTCCAAAAAATAAATAAACATTAAATACTTGTTAATTAATATTGGATTGTAATTCATTACAAGTATTAAATGAAGTCATTTTATTACTTGAAATTAGTTGCATTAACTTTTCTTGGGGGAGATGTGAACAAATGATTATTCTCCCTAGATAGGGGGTTGATTCCAGAACAAAACACAATTCTCCCAAGTCTAGGTTAGTGAACCATTGAGTTGACTGTGTTACTACAGAAACATGTGTAAGGGATTTTTTTTATAGAAGCATAGATGTTTTAAGAGCAGCTACATCACCTCTAACTCTACCCCAGAATGACTGACAGTCCACAAAAGCTTCATCCTTGGACTTTCCTGCACAAACTGCAGGCAGTGTACCAGCCAGAGCATTTCCTAGTCATACCAATTATTTCTGCATGTACAACCTCAGACAGGGGCCTTGTGAATCTTTTCAGTTTCAAGAGCATCCAGTTACCAGTGAATCTTAGTTA
Source organism: Micromys minutus (assembly GCF_963924665.1). NCBI lineage: Eukaryota > Metazoa > Chordata > Mammalia > Rodentia > Muridae > Micromys > Micromys minutus. Next base: position 18,938,834 of record NC_137958.1, on the reverse strand, counting down.
CAACCTGGCACTTATGAATTTTGCTTAATTTTTGATCTTAAGTAACCCTTCTCTTTCAGGGAGAAATTTTGACTCAGTGGGAATCACTTACACAATAAAATTCATATGCAAAAGATATAGGCATGCTAGTAGGACAGAGATTCACTATAATTCACCATCAGCATATATGTCAAGAGATTGTTTTGAAGAGGTAGATATTGAGACAGGGTTTCTCTGTGTTGCCCAGGCTATCCTGGAACTTGCTCTGTAGACTGGGCTGGCCTAAAACTCAGAGATCCACCTGCATTTGCCTCCTGAGTGCTTGGGATTAAAGGCATGTAGCTCCATATCAACTGGGATCATTCTTAACAAAAATTTCTAATATGGTATAACTTATAAAGTTTTAGACATAGCAGATGAGAGAGAGATAATGATTATAAGCATTACAACCACGAATATGCAGTTGTAACTGTGATTTACATTAGAGTATATTTATTGTCATTTGTTATTAACTCTAGTAGTCAAAAATAAATCTTTCTCAAACTGATAGACAGAGTAGAATAAAGTGGAACCTAAAGGAAAGTAGAAATACAGAAAAGGGTCTGTGGAGACAGCTCAGTTATATGAGGTTCTCACACAGCTTGTACAAGGACATGGCTTCTAGCCTCAACTCTAAAAGAGAAAGAAAAAAAAAAAGGAAACAAAAAAGTGTCAAATGCCAATGTGTCATTCAGTATCATGACATCACTTCTGATATAATAAACCTCAGTTTCAGGAGGTAGCAAAAAAATCTCACAAACACTTGGACATTTCTCTTTTGCTGAGGAGATTTTGGTTTGCTTAGCTAAGTCTTACTCCAAATGTCTGCTTTTTTTTTTTTTTTTTTTTTTTTTTTCTGAATTATACATTCCTACTTCTGGCTCTGTGAGGTTGTTATGGTACTTCCATATTTTCCTGTTAACACAAACAAGAGAAATTCTTTCCACTGTATTTTTCCACTTACAACTTAGTTTCCAGGAGGCAGTGCTCAATGTATTTTCCTTACATTTCAATTAGAAGTATTCTCTCCTTTAAACATTTTTGGGATGGTAAATTCTTTAAAAGTAAAATATCTGAATCCAGTTCATTTTGGAATTCACTAGCAAATCCTATCTTTTTAAAATTTGATAGTTTATGTATTTACATTTCAAATGTTTTCCCCTTTTCAGGTTCCCCTCTCTCCCATTTTCTAATCTCCCCTCATCCTGCTTCTATGAGGATGCTCCCCCTCCAATCTACCCACTTCCACCTCAACATCCTGGCATTCCCATACATTGCAGAAACAAACCATCACAGGATCAACGGATTCTCCTCATATTGATGATGCCTGGCAATGCCATGCTCAGCTACATATGTGACTGGAACTGTGGGTCCCCCCCCCCCCCCCGTGTACTCTTTGGTTGGTGGTTTGGTCCCTTGGAACTCTGGGGCATCTGGTTGGTTGATAGTGTTGTTCTTACTATGATGTTGCAAACTCCTTCAGCTCCTTCAGTCTTTTTCGCATGCTCAGTCTGATGGTTACCTGCAATCATCTTAATCTATATTAGTAAGATTCTGGCAGAGGAGCCTCTCATGAGATATCCACATCAGACTCCTGTCAGCAAACACTTTTTGACATTAGCAATAGTGACTGGGTTTGGTACCTGCATGTGGAATGGATCCTCAGGTAGGCATTAGCTGATGGCCTTTCCTTCAGTCACTGTTCCACACTTTGTCTCGGTATTTCCTCCCTTTATTATTTAGGTCCCCCTTATAAGAAGGACTGAAGCATCCACACTTTGGTCTTTCTTCTTCTTGAGATTCATGTGTTCTGTGAATTATATTTTGGGTATTCTGAGCTTTGGGGCTAATACCCACTTATCAGTGAGTGCATACAATGTGTGGTTGTTTTTTTTTTTTTTTTTTTTTTTGTTTTCTTGCTTGTTTTGTGATTGGGTTACCTCACTCAGGATGATATTTTCTAGCTCCATCTACTTGCCTAAGAATTTAATGAAGTCATTGTTTTTAATAGCTGAGTAATATTCCATTGTGTAAATGTACTATATTTTCTGTGTCCATTCCTCTGTTGAAAGACATCTGGGTTCTTTACATCTTCTGGCTAGTATAAATAAGGCTACACTTTATAATATGACATTACTGGTTAGCTCCTGCCCACCTCCTTCCCCTAAAGCTTCAGCTCACACTATTTGATAGGAGATGCTAGAGAAGATGGATGAAAAACTGTGCAGCATCATTTGACATAGGCCTATCTGCCTTTGGCTTCCTGGAGACAAAACTCTTAGTCAGTGGTCAATGCACTCCTGCAGGTTGGATATTTAAGAATTAAAGGGAGGAAGATTTGAAATACTATTATGTAAAATCCCCAAGATGCTTCTAACACATTTCCAGGGGCTACCCTACTATAGCTAATAAAAACATTTTGAGTCAGTGACAACATCACTGAGATACTTAGGAACTAATTGGACCATTATAGATGAACATGCAGTAAGGGTAGAAGTCATCCACAAAGCTCAAGGCTAAATGACAGCAGCAAATGAGCTAGTTGTTAACATTATGTTCACAGTTAAAAAAGCTGAAATGTAAGTGGTATCAGTAAAGGCTTTAGTTTTCCTTCTTGTCTCAGACAAATGAGTTCTAGGTTGTACCACCACTCTTAGCTGACTACAAAGGTAATCTAAATAATACTGAGGTTGACTCTCTTCTCCTAGGTTGGTTAAAAGGGCTCAGTTTAGTATTCTCAGCATCAGCATGAAGGAGATTAACACTACCCTTTAATGAAAACCATAGTAAATGAAGTCCTGGATGTTGGGTTCTTCAAGGTATGTATTTTCCTCTTATTCTACTAAACAAAAAAAATCATTCTTTTCTTTCTTCTTTTCCCATCCCCCTATTCATACAACTGCCAAGACCCCCAGTCTGCTTAGCCTGTTGTTTCTTTTCTGGAATTCCAACAAAAAATTCTTATATTCTGTTCAGTGTTAATTTTAAAATTCTTTTATCAGCACTAAAAAGTTGCAAGGGGGTCCTCTGTCTTCTAGTGACAGTACAGTTTTAAAGTCACATTGTACATTCTCTTTCCCTAGTGAGTCCCGTATCCTGTCACTTCAGTTACTCTCCCTGAATCTCCCACCATCAACTTCTTATTTAGAATTCTGTCTTTCCTAGAGATCATCCTCCTTCACAAATCTTTGGTCTTCCAGTTGGATTCTCTAAAATTGTACTTAAAGGATCATAAAGCAGTCAAACTAGTGTTGGTCTAATTTTTCTGTAGCAGGTATCTCAAAAGGACTGTCTTACATAAGGTAAGTAGAGCAGGGACAGAAAAGCTTTCTACAAGTTTCAGTATTTACTGCTCTCTTAAGTAATGTTTCATAAGGCAGGAAGGTCATAAATTGAACACCACCCACCCCCTACCTCTTAGCAACCTAATTGCCTTTTTTCCTAAATCACTAGTTTCTAGAACACAAATTAGTCAAGAGGGAAGAAGGGACAAGTCATTTCATGAGAATACAAACACTGGCTTTTATCTGAGGATAGCATCTCCCTCTAGCCAACAGCATTCGATTTTGTGTATTGTAAAATAGAAAACAGGAACAAGAAAAAGAACACAAATTGTCTCCAGGCTTTTAGAACCTAAACCAAAACCAAACAAATAAACAAAAACAAAACCCTTGTACAATTCTAATGAATCAGGAACAGGAATACATTCCCTCTTATAGTAAGAGCAAAATGTGGTTTAAAAAAAATGGATGGACTCCTTGTGTTAAACCTTCAACCTCTTTGCCTTGCCAGTCATCCACTATGCTAACTTCTACAGAAAGATAAGAGGCACACATAGTTATGTACATCTTAAAAAGAAAATGCCAGCAAACCAAGATAGAACAGGTTATAAACAGAATGAACTTTAGTGCTTGAATTATCTTTATATAAAAATAATATAAGAATAGCATCCCAAATGATAAAAAATAAACATTGGAATTATGTTAATGTAATTTATCACACTATGAGATTAAAATTAATTGTGTAATTAAAATAAATTGCAGCAATACACATGTACACAGAAACAATCAATCAAACAAATAAAGAAATCACCAAACATCAGAACAAGCTAAGAAACAATAAGAGGAAAAATGTCAAACAAAAAAGTTTGAACACACACACACTACTATGAGACAACAAACCAAAACCAAACAAACCAAAACAAGAGCAATAAATCTATGAATAAATCTAGGGGTTCATTTTGTTTTGGGCAGCTACTCCTGGACTACCTTAGGGATTTGATATACCCAACACACTATGAAAATGAAACATTTTTTATATGAATGGAAGGTTAACTATCTGTGTGCTGATAGAAGGTCAATCTCCAAATGCTAACCAGTTTGTGTTTGGTTCTTGAAAAAGGATTACTTTCAAATGTGGAGTTCATGTATTAGGCAAAATTAGTTAGCTGAGAGTCACAGGGATCGACCTGAACCCATCGGAACAATAAGTGATCACCACTTTTGCCACTGGCCCTTTAATGTGGCATTGAGATCAAACTTGCATCCTTGCCAGTCACAGAGAACTTCTCTGATGGCCTAAGGACTATCACTTCTGAATTTAAAGTCTATAAATAGCTGAATGGAAGTGTAAGACTCTGAAAATAAATCCTCTGATAAATAACAGCTCTGAACCCTATGCAAGACATATAAAAAAGTTACCCCTAGGATCTGGTCAAAAGCATGGGAATTTTAGAGGAGTAAGGAGTTTGAAGCAAGTATTCTGCTTAATGAATTCACTATTCTGTTGTGTCTTTGTCCTGAAAATAGAGAGCTAGTTCAGTATAACTCAGCTCCAGAGGTGAATTAAATGATGTGCAAAACAGGAGTTCAGGAGTTGGTTACCTCCACATTAGCACTGACCAAACCTTCCCATTCCCCAGTAATCTGTGTTTCTTTTTGTTCTTAATTTTAATGGAAGTTCTCTGTATTTACATTTCAAATATTATACCCTTTCCTCCTTCTTCTTTCTCCTCCCCCTCAACTTGCTTCCATGAAGGTGCTCCCTCTCACAATCAGCATCTCCACCTTAGTGCCTTGGCTGGTTGATGATGTTGTTTTTCCCATGATCTGTGTTTCTAAAGGATGTGTAGATGCTGCTCCACTTTCTTCTCTAAAGCTACACAAGGTACTTTGTACCTGCAGGTTCAACGCTTATGTTATCAGTAATAAATGTGACATTTCATCTCTGCCTGCTTTATTTCTCTGTCTTATCTCAATTACACAATAGAACAGGGTTGTACTTTAGGAGAGCCCTCAACCCCAATATTCATTAATGTAATAATTTGGCATTGAGTCAGATAGAGTTGTTTCCTGAATTTTCATGGCTATTGCTTAGCCACATTGTATTGGGTTGGCTTGAAATGCTCTTTTGTTCTTTTTTAACTATTATGATTCTAAAAGGAACAATAATACACTTATTACTATTATAATTCTCTTGTCTTTATAACATAGGTAAAATTTAGTTTATAATTCACATGTACAATATGTTATTAACAAGCATCAATACTTTTCAATATTTGTCTTCCTTAAAGATGCCTGCCTAATGCTCATTTTTAGGAATATTTCTAGGTGAGATTCTTAAAGTGTATTAGTAATCTTCAAAAACTTTCTCCATGAGACCCATAGGCTCTTTCTCTTTTCTTTTAAAAATCATGTAAGTCTTGACACATTTGAAGTGTAAGATGAGATTTTATCGTATTATAAATATAGAAGTTTCAAAAATAAATAATAATGTCCTTTCAAATATATCCACTAGTATCTAAAACTCACTCGATGGTTTAAATATGTTTGACTCTCATAGACTCATGTGTGTTTGAATGCTTGGCCCACAGGGAATGGTAATATTAAGAGGTATGGCTTTGTTGGAGTACCTATGGCCTTTTTGGAGAAAATGTGTCAGTGTGGGGGATGAGCTCTCAAGTGTCCTGTGCTCAAGCTATGTCCAGTGTGGCATGAAGTCTTCTGCTGCCTTTAGATTGAGATGTAAGACTCTCAGCTAGCTCCTTCTCCAATACTATATCTGCCTCAAATCTGCCACGCTTCCCACCATCATGACAATGAACTACATCCTCCAAAACAGTAAGCCTGCCATGATGAAATATTTTCTATGCAAGAGTTGCCATGCTTCTGATGTTTCTTTACAGTAGGAGAAACCCTAAGACACTCGCCATAGTCCCCTCAGGAGACAAATAGAAAGGAGTAATTATGTTTCCTAGATTGGAACATCAGTTTGTCTCTTTCTATTGCTATATTAGAGACTTTTCTCTTCCTACCAGTGGACAAAAGTTAAGCTTTCCTTAATTGGATGTACAAAGACACGCTGTGCTCTCATAACGGCAAGTGTTTTAGGGCAGGTAGGAAATTGGCTCTTCCAAAGCAGATCTTATTTTCAAGGGCAGTTTGAAGAGATAGGCTTGAAGTAGGGAACCAGGAAAATAGACCTAGAATGATAGGAAGGAGCATGGGATGCTTGAAATTGAAACTTGAATAGTTACTAAAGCATTAGGGAAAGGAAATGACCAAGTCTAGACTGTGACAATACGAATGGTAAGAAAAAAATAGATTTGGAAGATTTGTTGGCCAAGAGATTAAGGAACTGAATATTCTTTATGGACTTCCACAGGCAGTTTCTCTATATGTAAAGTGCTGTATAAAGAACACTAGATGCTGGCTGGAGAAGTACAACAGGAGTACATGCCAATGTTTACCCCATGGCATGGAAGTTGAACTAATTCAACATCCAAATGAAGATATCCTCTTGGCCAGCTTGATTGGACTATTTCAATAGAGTAATCGTTCAGTGTGATTCTTTTTCACAAGTACAATTTGACATGTTAAAGAAATGCAAATCTGATTTGAAGTGCCAGTCATGTGTTCTGTTAAACCATTCCTGCCAGCCATCTTGTGTTTACCATGTTCTTCCTGGCTACTTTAACCTTTTAATAAAATTATTCTTTGAATTGATGCTAAATTGGGAGAGTCTAATTGCAACTCATTAGAAATTAAAATTTTCACATTTTGGATATGAAATAAATGTTTATTAGATGTCTGAGTCATTTTAAAACGAATTATAATTTCATTTACTTTAAATAAAATTGACACATTTGAAAATTAAATTTGTATTCCATATTTAGGTACCTTTACTCTTTCAGCTTATATTTAAGTTTATCTTAACATAAACTCATTTAAATTCATTTTAAAATTTAGATTTTTGTCAAATCCATTTAAGGTCACAAAACCAGATACATAACCTAAAATGATAAAACAAAAGGAGGAATTCAGGGCACTAAACTGGGCTCTTCTAACATCGATAGACAGAATAGGAAAAAAATATAGAGTATGACCAATTCAGAAAACAAATCTTGAACATGGACAAGAAGTGAATATTTATGTAGGAAGAAACATTCTTTTTTTTTTTTTTTTTTTTTTTTTTTTTTTTTTTGTGAAGGTGTGGATTAAGGGAAAGTGAGGGTAGCTTAGAAGAACAAATCTCTAAAGCAGGAAAATTGGTAGAAAAACTCTGGAGTGGTTTCTCTGGCTGCTGGGCATCAGGTGCTGTGATAATACCCTGTTATCTAAGACCTCTCCAACTCTCACTATAGTCTTTGTTCTTGGAATTTGGGTGACAATGTGAACTTGAGGAATAAATACAAGTATACATAGGAGGCTAAACCCTTTGTCAGCCTGAGCACAAAAGAGTGTGACACTTAGGAACAGTGCTTCCACTCAACAATGTGTCTCATGTTTCTACTGTCTCATGACATAGTCATGGCACAGAGTAATAGCATATTGGGGTCTTTGGTGTCTTGAGTTCCCATTGGTCAAAATATTCTGCCTGATTAAACACTTACTTTCAGAATAACTGATTCTTAGGGTGCTCTTCTATAAATTTTACCAAATACCTGTGACTTGAAAATTTCCATAAAAGATTCATGTACCTTTAGTCTTTTAGTTCAGTCTGATAATCATTAATAAATCAATATATAATCATTTTCTAAGTTGGGAATGATTATTATAATTTTGACTTCTAACAATATAGGCATCTCAGGCCGAAACACCACTTCTACTTATGAATCTGGAGTTACCTGGCCTTTCATAAATTAACAGTGACTATTAAAGAACTAATATACCCCAAAGTTTTAAGAACTGTGTCTAAACACTCATCACTATTAATTATATTTAAAGAAACAATCTATCTCTTGTGTACTTAACCTTTTGTGCCTTGATTTTATTTTATTCTAAGAACTAAAAAAATTAGATTGCTTATAAAATTTTAAAAAAATAAATGGAAGTATAACTAAGGTTGAGAGATTTGTAAAATAAAAAAGGAAGTGATTGTTTTCTGGTCAGGCAAGTCTTCTTACTTAAAAAAAAGAAACTTTTTCAAAGAATTTTGTGCAAGTGATGTACTGCCAGAGTTGACTTTATTATTAAGGAACATTTTATTTACTGATTTTCAAAAGACATTTATGTAACCTGTAATTGCCAGTATTTTTCTTGCTACAATTTTGTGACTCACGAAGGATGTGGAGAAGAGCCTTGGTTAAAAATGGCTTGTTTTACAACATGATAATTGTAGAGATTATAATATTCTTAAGAGTCTACCAACAGGAGTTTCAAAAGGACAAAGTTAAGGGCAAGAGAGCAGGACATCTCAAACATAAAGTGAATAACATTTTCTTCCAAATAGTTTTTATCTTACATACAAACAATATTCCTTATCCTTCTTCATCTTCCACCCCATAAACATAAATTGTTCCAATTTTTGATAGAGTTCAATCTGTAATATGTGCTCATTTTCTTTATCTTTCTTCAGAATAATGGCAGAGCAGTCTGACCCCCAAAAGACACATCAGCACTCCAAGACCTATTTCCTGTTCTTGTTGCCTCATACTGCAGTGAATCAATAAATCTATTTTTTTGTCAAGTGGGCTATTTGTGATCTGTATTCACTGGATTTGAAATTGTCTTTAGCTTGAGATTGAAGTTTTAAAAGCTTATAAAACAGGTCTGCCCACATATGGCAGGTCCACACAGTTCTTTGTACACAGCCAGGCTATATTCTGTAAATTGACAATAACTGCTCTTTAATTACCTGTGAAACTGGAAAGTCAGGAAGGACAGTATTTCAGGTCTGTGCTAATGTGACTTTGATAAGCTGTCAGCTTGTCCTTAAAATTACTCTTGTTCAGTGCCTTGGCTATAAAGATTGATATTGTACTTGAACTGCTCTGCTCACTGGCCTACAAGTCACCTATGAGATTGAAGAAATAAAAATTGTTCCCTAGGTTTATATTTTAAACACTGCTAAGATAGTAATTTATAGAAAATGCTGATATTATACAATATTTCACATCCAATTATTTTCAAATAGACTGTAGAAGGGCATAATGTTATTTTGGAATATATAGATGCATATTTTATGAAGGCAGCTAATTTTAGAAAGTATAGTCTATTTCTTACGGAGGATGCCACCAATGTCTCAGCATCAATGTATTATAGGCAAGCAAAGCTGCTACACTAGAGAAGCATAAAATGGCTATAGGGTTCATGGAATAGCTGTGTAAGAGTAGTAGTGACTGGTCTTTGAAATTGTAGCTGTGTGTTTCTAGTTTGGCACTGCTGAATTGTTTTATTTGTTAATTGGTCATTTTTATCTTTTGAGACTTTTATATGTGTGTTCAATGAGAAATGATCATATATAACCCCAAGCTTCCCCTTTTAATTCTTCCAACATACCCACTGGAGTATGAGAAACTTATTAGTGCCATACCCTCAAAGAAGAATAATTGTCCTTCTCCCAGCAGCTATCAACTGCCAATTGTTCCCCAGTGAGAAATGGGGCACAGAGAGCACTGCTCCACATGTTGGTGGTTGAACTGGCATAGCGTTGTACAGGCCTTTTGCAGGTAAACAAATAGCTATGAATTCCTGAGTGAAATGTCCATTATTGTCCCGAAGATAGCATTTCACCTCATTCACTTCTACCCACCCTTCAGTTATAATTTTAAATTATTTTATGGTTGAAAAGTTGTGTATGAGATGGTTTGAGTGAGAAGGCCTCTATAGGCTCATAGCTTTATGTGCCTGGCTCTTGCTTGGTAGACTCTTCAGGAAGAATCAGGGGATGAAGTAGGGTAGGAGGAAGCATGCCATCATATCACCAAATCACCAGGCTTGTTTCGTTAGAGTTGGGCCTCCACTGTCCACTTTGACATTTCAAAAACCACTTCAGACTCCTCCCCCCCCTTTCTCTCTCTGGGTGTGCATGTGTATTGTCTCTGTGTGTGTTTCCTTGAATGCTGATCAGAATATAATCTCTCAGCTACTACCCAGGTACCCAGCCTTCCTGCCTACTGCCAAAATGACCATAGAGTTACCCTCTGAAACTGTAAGCCAGCTCCCAATTAAGTGATTTCTGACTGTGGTGTTGATCACTATGTCTCTCTTCATAGCAGTAGATAAGTAACTGAGACAGAAGTTAGTATCAGGAATGGGTTTTATTGTAAAAGATCTGACCATGCACCTTTTAGAGATCTGGGATCAGAAAAACGGTTAGATACTGTAAGCAAGGAATATATGGACATCCCAGAACAAGCTTTGAAGACAGTAGTGCTGAGAATAATGTCCTCTGTGGAGGCCCCATCTCAAGAAATTTTAGAGGTTAAAGAAACAAGCGACTGGTCTAACAACAAGGGAATACCAGGGAATGCAATGTTAGAGCCAAGTCTTGTGCACAAAGCTGAGAAAATTAAAGAAAGGCATATTGCTGAATGGTGATGCTTTCAAAGCCAGAAACCATTCACTTAAACCTGCAACACATGAAAGGGAAAGTCCCAGAGAGAAATTTCTTCCACCAAAAAGCATCAACAAGTCAATGCTTATGCAAATTGAATCCAAGGTTGGACTCAAGTTCCAGCCCCAAGAGGCTGAGGCACTCAGCAGCTGGTTCTGACTTTATCAAGAAAGATACAGGACTAAAGGGATTGTTAACCTATCCTATGTTGCTATAGAGAGTCTCGGATGCCCATTTTTCTGCAGAAGATTCCCTGCACTGAGTAGTCAGTGCAAGAAACATTGAGAATGCAGCCTGGATAGCACTGGAGATGCCAGAGCTTCGGGCTACCTGCCAAGGAAAGCTGGAGACAGCATGTGAAACTAACCAAAAAAGAAGTGTGCTACAGCTATCCCAAGAGGAACAGATACTCTAAAGACTCATCTAAACTCTTGGATATTTATACACAGAGATGCAAAATGTGGAGTTTGCCCAGATAGGTTGTAGAATTACTTTGGTCCAGTATTTACTCATTATGGCCCTTTCTCCCATGTGGAATAGTAATGTATAGTCTGTGCCACTGTATGTTGAGAGTATGTAATTTACTTTTTAATTTTGACTGTACAAAAGGGAGCAAGAGACTACCTGGGGTCTGAAAAAGAACTGTGAATTTTGGGCTTTTAAACACTCTTAAAACCATGAAACTTTATGGAAACTTTTAAATTAGAACTAAACACCTACAGCATCATGTTATTACAGTACCAGGCATAAATTTTTCTCCGTGAAGAAAGTCTCAAATCCAATCTCAAAGTGGCTAATTATCCTTAACATCCGAGCTACCATCTCACCAGCAGGCACATCTATCCTAGTAGGTATTTATCATATGTTTTATTAGCAATAATTTCAAACCATTTTTATGGTATTCATGCAATGATTTGCACATGCTCCACCCAGGCAGTGGCAATATTAGAAGGCATGGCACTGTCAGAATACATGTATTGCTGTGGGTGTGGGCTTTAAGACCCTCATCCTAGCTGCCTGAAAGCCAATATTCTGTTAGCAGCTTTCAGATGAAGTTGCAGAACTCTCAGATCCCCCTGCACCATGCTTGCCTGGATGTTGCTATGCTTGTGCCTTGATGATAATAGACTGAACCTCTGTACCTTTAAGCCAGCCTCAATTAAATGTTATCCTTATAGAGTTGCTTTGGTCACGGTGTCTGTACACAGTAGTAAAATTCAAGTACAAGTAACGTATAAAATTGGCTCTTAAATAAGAAATAAAAAATACTTTGATCCTATTAGACTAAGAAACTCAAAATCGAGAACTAATGTGTGTGGACCAAGTTTTTGAGCAATATATTTCTCCTTGCTAACATATGTTTTATCTTTATCATTATCATTATTATTATTAAATCTTTTTTTACAATCCTGTTGTTATCTCCCTCCCAGTCTGCTCTTCAACTGCTCATTATCCCATTCCTCCCCCACCATCTCCAAGAAGATGTGCCCAGCCACCCAACCAATCCCCACCATACCTCCCCACTCCCTGGGGTTGAGGGGTGGTATGCCTGGTCTGGCCTCAAGTTTTTTGAGGGTTAGGTGCATCTTCGCTCACTGAGGGGAGACCAGGCAGCTCTCTGTTGTATATCTGTCAGGAGCCTTATATCAGCTACTGGATGCTGCCTGGTTGGTGGGTGTGTCTGAGAGATGTCTGGGGTTCAGGTTAGTTGAAACTGCTGGTCTTTCTATGGGATCACCCTCCTCCTCAGCTTCTCCCTGTTTGTCCCTAATTCAACCACAGGGGTTTTCAGCTTCAGTAAATTGGTTGGGTGTAAGTATCTCTATTTAACTCTTTCAGCTGTTTGTTGGGACTCTCGAAAGGCAGACATACTTAGCTTCTGTCTGTAAGCACACCATAGGGTCAGTAACAGTGTCTTGCCTTGAAGCTTCCCCTCGAGATGAACCCCAATTTGGGCAGATCACTGAACCTCCTTTCCTTCAAATATTCTTCATTTTTGTCCATGCAGTTATTTTAGGCAGGAACAATTCTGGGTTAGAATTTTTGTCTGTGGGATGTTACCCTCAGCCTTCCACTTGATGTCCTGTTTTTCTACTGGAAAGGGATTCCACGCATTCTCTCTCCCCATTATTGGGCATTTCATTTAAACTCCCTCCTAGTCTTGAGCATCTCTCACTTCTCTGGTCTCTGATACATTCTAGAGAGTTTCTACACCTCCTACCTCTTGAGGTTGTCTGTTTCCATTTTTTCTGCTGGACATCAGGACTTCACTCCTGTCCCTCCCACTCTGGCCCCCAATACCTGATCATATTTACCTTTCCCCCTTCCTGTCTCCTCTTCCACCCAAGGCCTTCCCTCCCACTGCCCCTGTGATTGCTATCTTCTCCCTCCCAACTGGGATTGAGGTATCCTCACTGAGCCCTTCAGCCCGTTAACCTTACTGAGTTCTGTGAATTATATCCTGGGTATCTGTACGTTTTTTGGATAATATCTACTTGGTGAGTACATACAATGCATGTCCTGGTTCTGAGTTACCTCATTCAGGATGATATTTTCTAGTTCCATCTATTTACCTACAAAACTCACAATGTCCTTGTTCTTAATAGCTGATTAGCATTTCATTGTGTAAATGAGCCAAATTTTCTGTATTTATCCTTCCATTGTGGGATATCTGAGTTGTTTCCAAATTCTGGCTATGAAAAATAGTTTACTATGAACATAGTGAAACACATGCTCCTGCAGCATGGTGGGGCATCTCTTGGGTATATGCCCAAGAGTGATATAGCTTGGTCTTCAGATAGATCTATTTTCAATTTTCAGAGAAACCTCCAGACTGATTTCCAGGATGGTTGTGCCAATTTGCAATTTCACCAGCAACTGAAGAGTGTTTCTCTTTCTCCACATCCTTGTTACTATGTGCTGTATCAGGAGTTTTTTGATCTTAGCCATACTTATTGGTATAATGTGGAATTTTAGGGTCATTTTTATTTTCATTTCCCTGATGACTAAGGACTTTGAACATATTTAAGTGCTTCTCAGCCATCCCAGATTTCTTTGTTGTGAATTCTCTGTTTAGTTCTATACCCTAATTTTTTTTTTTTTTTTGATTGGGTTGTTTGGTTTTTTTGGAGCTTAGATTCTTGAGTTCTTTATATAATTTGGATGTTAATCCTCTATCAGATGTGGGGTTATTAAAGATTTTTTCCCAATCTGTAGGTTGGCAATTTGTCTAATTGAATATGTCCTTTGCCTTATAGAAGTTTTTCAGTTTTATGAGATCCCATTTATCAATTGTTGGTCTTAGAGCCTGAGCCATTAGAAATTCCTCCAATGCCAATGAGTTTGAGGTTTTTTCCCACTTTCTGTTCTTGTAGGTTTAGTGTATCAGGTTTTATGTTAAGGTCCTTGATCCACTTGGACTTGAGCTTTGTGCAAAATGAAAAATGTGGATCTATTTTCATTTTTTGTATACCAACTGCCAGTTAGACCAGCACCATTTGTTGAAGATGCTTTCTTTTTTCCATTGTATATTTTTGGTTTCTTTGTCAAAGATGCAGTGTCCATAAGTGTGTGATTTTATTTCTTGCTTTTTATTCTATTCCTTTGATCATTGTGTTGGTACCAATACCATGTAGTTTTTATCACTATTACTCTGTAGTATGGCTTGATGTCAGGGATGTTGATTTCCCCCAGAAGTTATTTTACTGTTAAGAATTGTTTTGGCTTTCCTGGGTACTTTTTAATTTCCAGATTAATTTGAGAATTGTTCTTTCCAAGTCTTTGAAGAATTGTTTTGGAATTTTGATGGTGATTGTGTTGAATCTATAGATTGCTTTTGGTAGCATGACTATTTTTACTATGTTAATCTACCAATCCATAAGCATGGGAGATCTCTCTATTTTCTGAAGTCTTCTTTGATATCTTTCTTGAGAGACTTGAAGTTCCTGTCATATAGATCTTTCACTTGTTTTGTTGGTGTTACTCCAAGATATTTTATATTATTTGTGGCTATAGTTTCCCTAATTTTTTTGTCAGCCTGTTTATCATATATGTAAAGGAAGAGCACTGATATACTTGAGTTGATTTTATATCCAGTCACTTTGCTGAAGTGGTTTATCAACTATAGAAGTTCTCTGGTAGAATATTTGGGGTTGCTTATGTACCCTATCAAATCATCTGCAAATAGTGATACATTGACTTCTTTTTTGCACTTTATATCCCCTTGGTCTCCTTTTATTGTCATATTGCTCTAGCTAGAATTTCAAGTATTATATTGAAGAGATATGGAGAAAGTGGGCATTCTTGTTTTGTCCCTGATTTTAGTGAGATTGCTTCAAGGGTATTTAATTTAATTTAATATTGGCTGTTGGTTTTCTATATATTACTTTTATTATGTTTAGATATGGGACTTGAATTTCTGATCTCTCCAATACTTTTAACATGAAGGATTATTGTATCTTATCAAATAATTTTTCAGCATCTAATGAGATGATTGTGTGATTTTTTGTTTGAGTTTATACAGTTAATTATGTTACTGGATTTTCATATTTTGTGTATATTTATGTTAAGGCATTCCATGATTGGACAGGAAGAAGTAGGCAGAGAAAAGGAAGGGAATTGTAAGAGAAGAGGGAGGGAAAAGAAGATCAAGATAGAGTTTAAAAAGGATGAGCTGGATCCAGGGAGACTTAATTGTCATTAGGTAGCTATGAATATTTTAAGGATTTTATAGTTTTTTTTAATCTCATATGGAAGTGCAGTTTGTATCTTTGTCTATTAGATGTATTGTATTATTGTATAGAGGGTTTGTGGATTGAGAATTGAATATATAAACCTGTATGAAAAGTTATCGGCCAATAGAATCATGTTTGTGTTGGGCACTGGGGTAAAGAAACACACCGGGCAGTAATTCCACCCAGGGTGGAGGCAGTAGGGCAGGTGGAATGAATCACCAGAGAAACAAACTGAGTAGAGAGTAGGGCTTTCAGATCAAATGACAGAGTCTGTGCGTCTGGCTCCATACTATAAGTGGCACCTGCTGAATGTGATCATTGGGCTGATAAAGAGATAAACCATTCAATTTTTAATATTTACTGCAACCATATTAAATCAACCTTGCATCTCTAAGATGAAGTCTACTTGATCATGGTAAGTGATCGTTTTGATGTGTTCTTGGATTTGGTTTGCAAAAAAATTATTGAGTATTTTTGCATCAATATGCATAAGTGCAATTGGACTGAAGTTCTTTTTTTTGTTGGGTCCTTGTGTGGTCTAGGTATCAGAGTAATTTGAGCTTCATAGAATGAATCAGGTAGTGTTCCTTCTATTTCTATTTCATGAAATAGTTTGAGGGTGTAGGTATTAGCTCTTCTTTGGAAAACTGGTTGAATACTGCACTAAAGCCTCTGGTCCTGTTTTTTTTTTTTTTTTTGTTTGTTTGTTTGTTTTGGTTTGGTTTTGGTTTTTATTGTTGTTGTTTTGTTTTTAATGGCTTTTATTGTTCCCTTAGGGAATATGTTTAGATAGTTTACCTGCTTTTTATTTAACTTTGGTATGTGGTATCTGTCTAGAAACTCATCCATTTCATCTATATTTTCCAGTGTTGTTGAATATGAGCTTTTGAAGTAAGATCTATTGATTTCTTGAATTTCCTCCATTTTTGTTGTTATGTCTGCCTTTCTTTTTCTAGTTTTGTTAATTGGGATAGTGCCTCTGGTCCCTTTAGTTAGTTTGGCTAGGGATTTACCTATCCTGTTGATTCTCTCAAAGAACCAGCTTTTGGTTTTGTTGAAACTTTCATTGTTCTCATTGTTTCTATTTGACTGATTTTAGCCCTGAGTCTGACTATTTCCTGAAGTCTACTCCTCTTTGGTGTGTTTGCTTCTTTTTGTTCTGAGGCTCTAGGTTGTGTTGTTAAGTTGCTAGTGAAAGGACTCTTTAATTTCTTTAAGGGGACACTTAGTGCTATGAGTTTTCCTATTAGCACTGCTTTTATTGTGTCCCATAAGTTTGGGAATGCTGTGTCTTCATTTCCATTGAATTCCAGAAAGTCTTTAATTTCTTTCTTTATTTCTTCCCTGACAAAGTTATCATTGAGTAGAAAATTGTTCAGTTTCCATGGGTATATGGATTCATCATTGTTGCTGTTGTTATTGAAGTGATCTTAGACTGTGGTGATCTAATAGGGTACATGAGATTATTTCAATCTTCTTGTATCAAATGAGGTTTGTTTGACCAATTGTCTGGTGCCATGAGTTGTTGAGAAGTTAAGGGGTTTTTTTTGTTGTTGTTGTTTGTTTGTTTGTTTTGTTTTGTTTTAGTGTGAAATGTTCTGTATATATTTGTTAAATCCATTTGGTTCATAATCTTTATTAATTTCACTGTGTTTCTGTTTAGTTTTTGCTTCAATAATCTGTCCAGTAGTGAGAGTGGAGCGTTGAAGTCTCCCACTCTTATTCTGTGGGATTCAATGTGTATTTTGAGCTTTAGTAAACTTTCTTTTATGAATGTGGATGTCCATGAATTTGGGACACAGTTGTCCTGAACTGAGACTTTCTCTTGATGGATTTTTCATTTGATGAATATGAACTGTTTTTCTCCATCTCACTTGATAATTTTTGGTTGAAAGTCTATTATAATGCATATTTGTATAGCAACTCAAAAAATAAAATAAAATAAAACTCGTTTTTTTGGAACCATTTGCTTGGAAGACTTTTTTCCCCAACCTTTTACGCTAAGGAATTATTTGTCTTTGTCATTGAGATGTGCTTCTTGAATACAGCAAAATGCTGGTTCCTGTTTGTCTATCCAGTCTTTTAGCTTATGTCTTTTTATTGGAGAATTCAGTCTGTTGCTGATATTGAGAGATATTAAAGATAAATGATTGATAGTACCTGTTTTATTTGTTGCTGTGGGTGGCATTATGTATATGTAATTCTCTCCTTTTGGTTTTACCATGAGATGATTAAAATCTTGGTTCCCCTCCCCACCACTCCCATCCCTGCTTTGGTGTAGGTACCCTCCTTGTATTTGAGTTTTCCTCCTAGATTTATCTCTAGGGCTGGATTGGTAGGTTGATGTTGTTTAAAATTGGTTTTATCCTGGAAGATTTTGGCCCCTCCATCTATGTTGATTGAGAGTTTTGCTGGGAATACTAGCTTGGGCTGACATTTGTGTTCTATTAGGGTCTACTTGACCTCTGTCCAGGCTTTTGCAGCTTTTAGTGTCTATTGAGAAGTTTGGTGTACTTCTGATAGGTTTGCCCCTTTCCCTTACAGATATATATATATATATTTTTTTTCTTTGTTCTGTGCTTTTAGTGTTTTGATTATTACTACGTTATTAGGGGTTTTTTTTTGTGGTCCAATGTATTTGGTGTTTTATAGGCTTCTTGTGCATTTGGGATCATGCCTTTTTTTTTTTAGATTGGAGCAGTTTTCTTCTGTGATTTTGTTATAGATGTTTTCAGGTCTTTTGAGCTGGGAATCTTTGTTCTCTTCTATTTGTATTATTCTTAGGTTTGGTCTTTTCATTTTGTCCTGGGTTGTCTGGATGCTTTGAGTTAGGAGATTTTTATGCTTTGAATTTTCTTTGACAGTTGTGTCAGTCTCTTCTACGGCACCTTCTACACCTGAGATTCTTGCTTCTATTTCTTGTATTCTGTTTGTGATGCTTACATCTATAATTTCTGACCTTTTTCCAAGATTTTTCTATTTCCAGAGTTTCTTCCTTGTGTTTTCTTTATTGTTTCTACTTCTACATTTAGGTCTTGGGTTACTTTGTTCAATTCCTTCACCTGTTCCCCAGCCCTGCATTTCTTTAAGAGTATTGTTTGTCTCCTCTTTAAGGCTTCTGTTTACCTGTAGTTTCCTACATTTCTTTCAGCGAGTTATTTACATCCTTCTTAAAGACTCTATTATCTTCACGAGATAGAATTTCGAGTCAGTTCCTATTTTCCAGTGTGTTGGTGTAACCCAGGCTTGCTGTGGTGGGATAACTGGGTTCTGATAATGCCAAAGTATATTGATTTCTGTTGCTTATGGTTTTGTGCTTGCCTCTTGCCATCTGGTTATATCTTGCGTTAGCTGGTCTGGGTGTCTCTGTCTGGAGCCTGCCTCCTGTTTCCCTGTGTGGCTGCTGGTCTTCTGGGAAGCCTGTGGTTCTGGCAGTAACACACTTCCTGTGAGGTCTTCAGAGTGTGGGTTTTCAAAGCATCAAACAGGCTGCTGATCTGTTGACCTGCTTGCAGCAGATCTCCTGGGGGATATTCAGACTGTGAGGTCTATAGAGGAATAGTCAAGCTGATGCCCTGTGTGTAGCTGTTCTCATGTGATGCCTTCAGACTGTGGGGTCTGTGACCCTGAGTGTAGCAGAACTTGGGAGGCCTTCATGCATAGTAACATTTTTAATTAAATATTTCATTAATTCTTTAATAAATGTTATACAATATATTATGATCATATTCACCCTCAATTTCTCCCATTAACTTCTCCCAACCACCTCTACCTCCTTACTCCCTCATCTAACTGCTCTATACTTTTTACCTTTGTGGAATGGGTCATCATGATTTCAAAGAGGAGTAGAGGTGGTATTTTTAAAGAAAATGAAGCACACTATAAACAGAATTTCCAAAATATGTGATTCTAAGGTTTATAATTTAGTTATGAGTAATGATAAGACCCTAGACTCATGGATTGCTTCAGGTTTATTAATTTTGAATTACTTCTGTTTTCGACATGTTGAACACAGTTGCATAGTAGGTGTATATTTTTCATTAAGAAAAATATCCCCTAGAAGTAGAAAGAACAAGGACCCTTTAAAAAAAATAGTTACATTCAAGTTAAGTGTAAGAGCCTTGTCACTTTAAATTGGAGCTGAGTAAGCAATGTTTTGAGTCTCGGTGATATATTGTAATGCTAGATTCCAGTTCTAAGAGTGGATGACTTTAAAAGGCAGCAACATTATGAAGGCTCAGGGATCAAACGAGAATAAGCAGGCCCGCATTCTCACTTTTTTCTTAGCAATCAGAGCAGAAAACTTATTTTTGCATATATTATTGATGACTATTTTAGGTGTTAGATAACATCTCTAAAATTCATGTAAATGCCACCTTATGGCTAGCTTTTTTTTTTTATTTCTTCATGTGAACTATTTGAAACACAGACAAAGAGCAACATAGTGGAATTTTGTTGTAGAATAATAAAAGTGAAAAGTAATACAGATAAAAATAATAAAGGGTTAAATAGTTTAAATAAACACAGGGTAAGAATCATGTGTGACATTTGAGAATGAAGTATATGTTCAGCTTGAAGTTTTAATTCTTTAATATAAAATTATTAACATTTACCTGGCTGCAAAGGACTTGGTCATGATGAGCTTACATATAGAATTAATAATCATGTTTCATGTGCCACCAATGGCTCTCAGTCTTGGAACTGGAGCAGTATTCTGCAGGAATGCATGCCAAATATATATTTGCTTCTGCTTGTAGCAAAGCCACAGTCTACAAACTCAAAATTATTTTCAGTGTTCTGGAAAGATCCTTAATTAAAGTATAGCTAACTATTTCAAATCTCAGCTTAAATATAATCTACCTAGGGAGGCCCTTCCTGGCCACCCTCTGAAAACCAACCATCTACTCTTCCTTACTATACCTGTTACACTTTTTCATAGTTGGTACAAATGTGTTCAGTTATTTATTTAATTTCACCTCTGCTGATTATTTTTTATTTCCTAGTGTACTAAGGCTTTCCGAGACTAGGAACAAAAGCTGTGTGACTCCTCATTGTACCTCTTATATTTAGCTCCATGCCAGATGAAAAGAGGCATTTTTTTTGTTTTTGTTTTTTTTTTTTTTTTTTTTTTTTGCTTTCTTCTAGGGTTTAAACAAATGTGCATCTTTATCATGGTGCAAAATTTCAATGTGATGAGATCATGATCAATTTTTATAACATTTTTATTTATTGTGTGCATGAGTGTGTCTAGGAACACTCACTCAGGATGGTACATATGTCATAGACGATGCTCATTTAAGGTAGTTTACGTGCACATGTCAGAGAAGAGCGTGCAGAAGTTCTTTCCATCTACTATGTGGGCTCTTTGGATCAAGCTCAGGCAATTAACCTTAACAAAAGAAATATTAATCCACCGAGCCATGTTAATATCCCTGATAATAATTTTAAAATTATATTATTTTATTCATTACTTGAGAACTCATGTGTTCATATAAAGTCCACTCCTTTTGCCAAGTTTTCCCAGATCCAACACTTGCCTCATTTCTTAACCTTTTTTTCTTCAATAACCCACTGAGTTCAATTTGTGTTGTCCATATATATGTCTGGATGCAATAACATCCACTGTAGCATTGTAGATCTACAAGGGGCCCGCCCTTAAAGAACACTGACATTTTATCACCAACACCCATTAATTTTGAATTGATTCTTCAGGTAAGTATAGGGGGTTGTGATCCCTTTTCCTCAAACTGGAATACTGAATAAATAGATCTTGTACAGCCAGCCATGACTGTTGTGAGTTCCTGAGCTCAAGAGTTCAGAAATTTCTAGAAGACTGAATTTCATTTGTCCTCACAACCTCTTCCTCTTATTTAGCACTGTCTTCTGCTAAAGTCTCTGAACCTAAGAGGGGATTATAGTACAGATGTTTTTATTTTCTGCCAAACACATCACAGACACATATTGTCTGCACTTTGACTAGCTAAAATATTTGTGTTAACTTCTGCCCACTGCACAAAGAAATATGATACATTTTAATAATATAATGTATATTCGACAGGCAACATATACCATCTTGAGTGAGTGTTCACAGACACATGCATGCATAAAATAAATAAAAATGTTATAAAATTGATCATGATATCATTATATTGAAATTTTGCACCATGATAAAGACATTTATTTTTTTTTTACCCTAGGGGAAAACAAAAGAAAACAAAAAACATTCCTTTTCATATGGCATGGAGCTAAATATATATATATATATACATATGTGTGTGTGTGTGTGTGTGTGTGTGTGTGTGTGTGTTAATAGGACAGGGAATCAAATCATGCTATAATTATGTTTTCTGAAAACTCATAGTGATATGCCTGCCTCTGTCTCCCAAGTTCTGGAATTAAAGGCATGGACCACTATGCCTGGTGGTTCATTTTGAAAATTTCAAATGATCTCAATTTCACCTGTATTAATTAACTAGAGAATGAAGAAAATAAGAGAAACAAGAGAAACATCACATCATTGTGTTATTTATATCTTTTTAAAACTTACTTCTTGAAACTTTTATACATATATATCATGTATCCTGATATTTTCCATCAATGCCTTTTGTTTCCTGTCACCTTTACCTCTCACTTTTATGTACTTCCTTTATAATTTCTCATTGTTTTTAACACATGGAAGCCAATTACTGCTGCCATATTCACAGGGACATTCTCTGACTTATGAGGAACTTACCAATAACTGCACTCCTAAAGAAGTGACTCTCTATCCCGACCTGTTGTCAAGTAGAAGCACAGGGGCATTGCAATCATCAGACATAAGAAACTCTTGTGCCCTTTAGCCAATTTTCTGCAATGTTTAAATTTTATATGATCATATTATTATACATAAGATCAAGAAATTAGCAATAATGTAATGTGTATGTAAATGTCTACATCACATGTCAAGTATGAATTTGTGTAACTTTCAGAACAGTCACGATGCAGACCCATGACACCACCATAAAACCTCAGAGCAGCCTCACCTACTGTAGTGGCTCAGTCCCATTCAAGATGATCCAAGTTGCCAAATCCAACTGTGTATGCTGTCTATCCCTACACTTCTATTTCTGATATTAACTGGTTAAAGAAATGGAATCATCCTACCAAAAATATTAATAACTCATTTATTTATTTATTCATCTATTAATAGCCATGACTAGGATCAAACTCAATACTATGAAAACAACTTACTACTCAGCTACACTTTAGTCAGTAGTTGGTTTGCTTTTACTCAAGTTTATTATCTTGTTATTAGAGTTTATACCTTGTTTAACTCTCTCCTCCCTAAAGGGTATATATATATTCCTTACAGGTTTTCACCTGTTTTAAATAATATCATCATGAACAAGTATGTAAACATTGCTGTTTATAAATCATATTTTCGCTTTTGTTATGTGCTGTAATATAGTCAAAAGAATGATTCATGATGAGCAATGCCTTGGGGGAACTGTGAGAGAGTCTTCAGGATGAAAGGCCGAGGGCTTTTGTCTCTAGTTCATTTTGCTCCCTGGATAGATCATGGACTTGGTTTCATGCTTCCTGTGCCAAATATTTACACTCAGTTTATAAGATATGTTCATTCTTGTTGGATATCAAAAAACAGCTATAGAGCCCAATCTGTGTGTCTGAGTCTGGATATGACCCTCTAGCTTTCCTTTGTACTTTCCCAGCTTAAGCTATAGGATGTACCAGGAGATTGTCTTTAAATTGTTATGTCCCGAGGAAGACCTGAAGAATGATTTCTCTGTTAAGATTTAGTATGTGCTTTTATCTACATGTTTTTCTGAATTCAAACAACCTTCCTCAGAATATTTCTTTCTTTATTACATTTCAGTATAAGTACATGGAAATTGAAATAAAGTTGTCTGCAGCTTCAGACTGTCACATTCTCTTGGGTCCTTAGATTCCAAGTCTCACAGACACAGATATGCACAGGTTGGTAAAAGTTGACAGCTAAATGATTCAATATTTTATATTATTACAATAAAGAAGTGTGTAAAGTACTATAGGAAATTAGAAACTTGGAAATCCATACAAGAATAAGTGATCATCGCTGGCATCTCTGCTACTGAAATGCCATCACAATTTGTATTTTCTGTCCATTTATTCTATAGACAACATATTAAATTTATGCATAGCTTCATTTACAATATGCAATGTGATTTGCATCCTCTCTGTTATGAAATAATATAAACACTATGTGAATTTGCTTTAAATTTTGGAGGCTACTACAAAACTCTATTTGGAAGCTAAATATAGATTCTGGTGATCTTTTTCTTTTCTATGAGATGTTTGGAAAATTTATCATGAGAAAATACTTCAATTAAGTACCCTGCCAGTCACAGAAGAATGATCTGCATGTAGACAGACATCCTAGCAGGATTTTTTCCCCTTGGGCATATGCATCAATAGCAAACATTACATTTCAAGGAACTTTGCTTCTAGCTGGCCTTGGTCTCGCAATAAGCTTACCATACAGTCTTTCACTGGAAAAGTGACACCAAACAGTGATGTATTGACCAAGAAAAATGATGGCTCAACATATATTAAAAAATTGCAAAGGAAAGGGATCAGGACATCCAAGATGAAAATTAATCGTTCAGCAAGATTCTATTTAGTGAATCCTACTAAATAAAGCCATTCTTTGAGATTACTAAGATATATTATGTATCCTTGTGTATATAAGTTTTTCATATCTAGGTTGTAGAAAATTCAGCCTTTGTGTTTTAGCTCCACAAAATTATTTTTACTTACTGTTTCAATGGGCTGCTTAACCCAAGTATTTCCTTTAATTTTTTTTATTTAACTACTTTCCCTTTCAGATATCCATTTCTTCTGTGCACAGAGGCACCAGTCCTGGATAAGGAACAGCCATTTGTCAAGTGACCTTTATCTTCTTATCTAGTCTGCAATCTGTAGAGGCAGATGCAAGCAACTAAGGAAATATGGAAATTTGAGACTTCCTTGTTGAGATGATTAGTGAAGAAAAATAAATGTTATAAATATCTGGGAGAGAGAAATCAAGTCACTTATGGATTCCACTAGGACAGATGATATATAAGAAAATAATATAGTAATTTAGTGAAAATCACTCAAGAACTAGTGTTCCAGGTCAAAGGGAATGTCTTGTGAACTTAACAATAGAATAAAAATAGTGGTGAGCTAAGTACACATTTCCTGAAGAAACTCTGACATTAGTTAAAGTCAAGTAAGAGGCAGGAACAAGTTGTTCTGAACACTGATGGAATTCTGTGTTCTGGCTGGATTGTGATGGAATCAAAGACATTGTAGGACTGTCGGGGCGGGACAGGGGAGGTATGGGAGGAAGAAGTCAGAGGCCAGACTGGGAGAGGAATAAAGCCTGGACTGTAAATAAAACAAAATTTTTAAAAAAGAGAAAAAATAATCCTTACAAAAACAAAGAAATAAATAATATCTGTAGGTTTTGCCTTTACGTGTAAGATGCCTTCTGAGACGAAAACACTATGAGCTGTGTAATCTAGACAGTTATATCCATCATCTCCATCCTATTTCCCAGTAACTCCCCTAAGTGGCCCAACTTCCTTCCTCCATTTTTCTATCATTAAATAGAACTGAATAATTTTTTGTGTAGAATAATATAGAATTCCTAACTAATTATTTATATGTGTTGCTTATGAGAATATTAACTTTTTTATGCCTGTACTCTAACATCAATTTAGAATACCAAAATGTGCATTAACGTGCCTTAAACTAAAAAGTATTTCAGGTTTTACAAATGCTCAATTTTTGCCTAATTAAAATTTACTTCATATTTTATTTCTTTAGCTTTTTTTTGTTGGATATTGTTGGGACTGGTTTATGAAACACAGGTTGAAAGCCTCTGACAGAGAATAATGTCCTTGTATTTGATGAGGAACACTTCATTCTCTTGTTCATCAACTAAATGAAATATTGTGCTTAAATATAAAAATGATGCAGTGAATATCCTGTGATGATAAAGGCAAGACTATTAGAAACTCAAAGAATCTCATCTGAATCTGACAGTTTAGGACTTATTAATGAGTTAAATTAGACAATCTGAACAATAGAGCAATTGTATAATTCATCACAAATAAAGTCAATTGATTAAAGTGACTTTGTCACCATAATATTAGGTCATTTCTGTAAACTAAAGTAATCCTTTCTTGTCTGTGTCAGAAACAAGTTTATATCAAGAGAGGCAGAAAAATTATATATACATATATGTATTATATACATTATCTTTATTGTCTATATGTACTAAATATAATATTATATTTGTTATTTATTATGGAGTATTTTTGCATTGTGAGAAAAGGGGAATATCACTATGGAGTGCCTATTTAGACAGCAGTATGTTAACATGTGTTCCATTAGCCTACAATGACAAAATATTTGTTGTTCTCATTTGGTGAGTATAAATCACATAACAAAAGGTAGAAATACCAAGATGGTATTGTGAACAATATGGTAAACATCAACTATGGGAATCAACAGACAATAAGAATACACTAAAAGTCTTGTTTAAATATTTACATCATTGAATTTTTTTACAACAATCTTCTTTTCTGAGGAGTATGAGACATTTCATGTTTTCTTTTATCTGGACCTAAATGGATGAAAAGCTTGTATTAGCCAACAAAGGTAAAGCAGTGAACACTGAAATGTAAGTAATGAACAGAACAAGAACCTGGAAACAGCTTTATAGCATCTTTGTCAAATGAAGTGTAAAGCCAAAGGTACGTCTTGGATACTATAAGAAAATGTGTTTCATTAAAATAACAAAAAAACATTGACTATGCTGATAATATTAATTGGAAAGATATGAGCTCTTTAGGTTTTCTGAATCAGGAAGCATGCAGAAGAATACATAGCACTTGAAAGACTGAGAGGAAATAATTTAATAATTTGTAGTGTTCACTTTCCAGAGGAATAGGGCCATTTGATAAGTTGGTCTGACACAAGGACATGCTAAGATTATGTCTTCTTGATGACTGTTGAGTTTTCAAATTAATTAAGATAAGTGGGAGAGTGAAGCAGTGGACACTTCTCTTGTGATACAAAGGCATTAAAGCAGATATACACAAGGGCCTGTGTCCAAGCATGAGAGAATTAGATGGATAAGGATGGGTGTGTGTCCATACTTAAACACATTAACTGATTGTTCAGTGTTCAGACAGTAGGGACCATTTTCTGGACTGTTTGATTTAGAATAAACATGACTGTAGAGGTTTTTGTAAGTGGAGTCAGAGGTGAACAACTAAAATGTATTTTGAATAGTTATAGCCACAAATGTAATGTGCCTTAAAGAGAGACCTAAGGACAAAAAGGTCCTTGGCCTTCATTTCTCTCAGCTCCTAGTACTATGACACTTCATGCGTGTAGACTTGTAAGAGTCACTGACATACAAAGATGAAGACACATCAAATGAAAGAAAGGCTCCAGCTGAACTTCACATAGTATGTGTATGTGTGTGTTTTGTATAACTTACAAAAAACAATCTTCTTAACTTTGGCTAGACTTCTTAACTTTAAATCGTTTGGCTAGTAATGAATATTATAGAAAGATAACCACTGCATATTTAACACTATTTAAATTATATTAATTAACTGAGAATAGGGACCGCCTTGCTGCTTAGATATTGAACACCAGAGATGCCTTTTCAATGTGTTTAGTCTGATCTGGGTAAGGGAAATAGAGAATTTTCCTGGCCTGTCTCTTCTGTGATACAACAGTGTGTGTAAGAAACTTCAGCCCTCTTTTTCCTTGAAATGCTTTCCCATGTGTTCTGATACATTAATGCACATCTGTGGATGATATATATCAGAATGATGCAGAAAAGCCAATCCAGGAAAAGAACACTGGTTCTATTTATGCTGCCCGCTCTCTACCCTTTGTTACATCAGATATAAGCTTCTATTGTTTGACTCAGTCAGTTTTCTTTTTCTTCCTTTTATTGAAAACACATCTTTCACACATGATGTATCCATATTAGTTTCTGTTCCCTCCCAGT
The DNA here is from genome assembly GCF_963924665.1 of Micromys minutus. Classification (NCBI taxonomy): domain Eukaryota; kingdom Metazoa; phylum Chordata; class Mammalia; order Rodentia; family Muridae; genus Micromys; species Micromys minutus. The sequence continues at coordinate 18,911,195 of NC_137958.1, read as the reverse complement.
TCTTCCACACCTCCCCTTCCACCATCCCATGTCTTGTCACTCATCAGAAAACAGTCTAATATGGGATAATAACAAAATAAATTAAAACAAAATATAATTAAAAAGACAAAACTAACTCATCAGAATCAGACAAAACAAACAAACAGAATAAAAAGGGCCCAAAAGAAGGCACAAGAAACAGAGACCCATTTGTATGAACAGTCAAGGATTTTATAAAAACACTACTGGAAACCATATACCCACATTTTCAACATTCTTTCTCTGTGCCAATCAGTTCAAGATTATTCCCGCTTTCCCTTCTACGGTGTTCAGTGCATATGGTTTAATGTTTTGGTCTTTGATCCATTTTGATTTGAGTTTTAAAGATGGATTTATTATGATTTTTCTTCATGGAGCCCTTCAGTTTGACCAACACCATTTGTTAAAATGCTGTCTTTTCCCCTAAATATATTTGGGCTTATTTATCAAAAATCAGGTGTCCATAATCATGTGGATTTATGTCTATATCTTCAATTCAGTTCCATTGATTGGAATGTCTGTTTTTGTATCATTACCATCCCTTATTATTATGATGGCTCTGTAGTACACGATATCAGCAATAGTGGTTCCAGAAGTTCTGTTTTATTCAGTGTTATTTTTCTTCCCCTATTTATATGTGTGTGTGTGTGTGTGTGTGTGTGTGTGTGTGTATGTGTGTGTGTGTGGACTTTAATCATTTATAGTAGTAGGGCATATACAAAGTAAATGGAATTGCTATAACTAGTCTTACACAATTATGTTAGTGGTTTTTTCCTAGCAGAAAGTAATTCAAACTTGATCTAAACTATAAGACAATTAACACTACCCTCTTGTTTTCTCATTCACCGTCTTCATCTTAACATATATAGGCACATAAATAGATGCTTCCCTTTATGAATAACTAATGGGGAAATGTTGACACAGATAAATAGTACACTGCTTCGTTCCTTAAAATATAATTCATTACTCATCTTACAAAGGATTTGGTGTATTAACAAAGTTTTGCTTTTTTTTTTTTACAACCAATTACTTTTGTTGTTTACAATCTTGTCTAATATTAAAAACTCTTTGCAAAAATACACATGACCACAAACAGAGACTCTTAGTTAATTAGTCCAGCATAGGACAAGTGCCTGTTCTCTAACATGACATCCATTTGGCATGAGTGAGCATCAAGGACTGGGATGCATTAAACTGGATCCTTGAAGAAGCCACTGCTGGCTTAGACACCGTGGGTGACATGTAATGGAAAAAAAAAAAAAAAGAATCAATAAACAGCCAAAGTTGCAGCACAGCCCTGGGCCATACTAGAAAATTGGTTATTAGACTGGAAATTAAAAAAAAAAAACTGACTCTATTGCAGGAGAAAGCAATAAAGATGAGGAACCCATTGTTATTTTAATTGATATCTGGGAAAGGATAGGAGGATAGGCAATTCAAGATGTCAACCTATTATTTAAAACTGCATAGTAATACATATGATTTATGCATGAATTACTGTGGATAACAATAGATGAATTATTTATCAGAAAATATCAGAAACTATCTGAAAGAAATGCAAAATTAGAATAATTAACAGTATTGCCCAGATTGGGTTAGTTTGGGTAATTTAACATTTTTATAATCCAAACACAAAAATTGTCATAGTTATTTAAAATATCATTTGTTCAAAGGTTGAGGAGAAATATATATTGTCTTTAAATCAGTAGATTTCTTAATAAGTTAAAGTCATATATAAACCCTGCCAAGTATATAAGTAAACATGTAATTGAGTTGGTTATATTAAGAGAAACATCACTGTATTTAGCAACTGGGTTAAAATAAAACTTTTATTATTATTTGGGTTGGAAAGATGGCTCTGTCAGTAAAGTGCAGCTCTGGAAGTAAATCACCAGAGTTCATCCTCAGTACTCACATAAAAGTCAGCCATTGTAACATGAAGTAGTTGTAAACCGAGAACAGGGGCATGGTGGACCAGAAACAGAGGTTTGCAGAGCTCACTTGTTAGCCAGCCTTGTACATGGTTGAGATCCAGGATCCATGTTTCAAGAGACAAGAATGAAAATAATCAAGGAACATACTCAATGCCTATATCTGGCCTACACCTGCACAAGTATGTCAGCACACACATGCACAAACACTAATATGTACAAGCAAGGTACCATACATATACGCACAACAGCATTCTTAGCAAGCTTTTTCTTCGGTTCACCTTAATAACACAACTGAACATGTCCCCTACCGCGCGATATACATCATCTTAATATAATAATCATTTTTTTATTTCCTGTACAATTCTGCTAACCCACTGAGCCCAGCTAAAATACACCACAATATTACTGTAACAAGTATACTGAACTTTCCATATTTTCACCTTCTCTTTGATTCATTCATTTATCCACGTTTGGGAAAGCCCCTCCACCAACTTTCTTACACAAAGACTTTACCAATTAGATGCTCATTGACCATTTTGTTGGGTAGACTTTCTCTCTACATTTCCTAAAAACTGGCAGTTGTATCTGACTACTTGATTAGATTCAGTTCATGCCAGTTTTCTAAGACTTGTTTGCTAAGACTGGGTCCTTGTTCCTAAAGCAGGACCATTAAGTCTAGTCATCTCCTTGTGGTGAGGACATCAGCAGTTGCTTCTAGTGCTCAACCTGTGGATCCAACAAGTGTTAGAAGAACTGTGATATATAATGTCATTATTTATTTACAGCTGAGAACTGTAGGGGAATTCCTTGAAATTCCTTAGCAGTGAAAGAGATTGGTAGTAGCATTTTTCTTCAGCAAGTTCTTGCAGTAAGTTGTTTTCCTATTGCTTCTTATATGTTAATAATTATTTAATATATGATTAACACATAGGTTTCAATATACCTAAATGAAATGGATGCATCTATTTCAAAGATCATTTTTGTAAATTATTTATTGTTATCTTATGCACATTTGTGTTCTCTCTGCTTGTGTGTGTGTGTGTGTGTGTGTGTGTGTGTGTGTGTGTCAACCCCCCTGGGACTACAGGCAGTTGTGAGCTGCCGTGTTGGTGTGGGGAATTGAACCTGGGTCTTCACCACTAAGCTATCTCTCCAAAACCTCAAATCTGTTTTTGTTAAAGCAAAAACTATCCCATCTCAAAATTGCCTTTATTGTATCTCGTGAGCAAATGTTTATATGATGTTGAAGACCATACTGAGCTCACTGCGCTCATGGAAACCACCCTCTATGAGAGATGTTACTCTCCTAAACATAGTGGGTCTTCAACCGGATATTTTCAGTTATGATTGCTTGGGCCCATACTTCGGAGTTTTTTGTAGGTATTTTGTGTGTGTGTGTGTGTGTGTGTGTGTGTGTGTGTGTGTGTGTGTTTTAAATTACATTAGGTGTGGGCCAGCAAGACAATTCTGAGGGTACAAAAATGTTGGTTGGGTAAGCCTTATGATGTGATTTCATTCCCAGAACTCATGGTAGAAATGAACTAAAGAACTAATTTCCGAAACTTTCCTTCTAAATTTTGAATCCACACCCCGCACATAGACATGTGCATACACACACACACACACACACACACACACACACACACACACACACACATCATATATAAGCAGGAATAATAAAAATATAAACAGAGGTTTTTGAAATTACATTACATTAGAATGTCAGCAAATGCAGATTGTTCTAACTTTAACTTTTATCATCTCTGTTCTCCTTTGAAGCAAATCTCAGCCAATGTTTAGTATCTTGGTTAGCACATAGGCAGCATATTAATGTTCCTTCTTGCAGGAGTCAGTGATGCATTTCTGGAAGTTAAACCCAGGCTCCAGCTAGCATGTGCAAATTTGCTGATTCATTACAGAATTTGATTTTTAAAATATAAAACTGTGTGTTTGTGTGTGTGTGTGTGTGTGTTTGTGTGTGTGTGTGTGTGTGTGTGTGTGTGTGTGTGTGTGTGTGTGGTTTACATTTGGAATTTTTGGAGAAAATTTGAATGTAAGTAGGGTACAGATTAGTCTATGTACAGATTAAACACAGCTGTCCAGATGTCTAAATTATCAAAAGACTTTGTTAAGCAAGCAATTCTTTAGAAAAGCAAGCTCTTTTGTTCCACTCTCGTACAAGAGCCTACATTTATTTGTAGAGGAAAATTCCATTCTACAAAAAACAGTAAAAGGAGAAAGTAAGGCGTTTTCAGTATGTGCATTTCTTTATTGAGTTTAGAAGAACTAGAGCCTTCTAATCAGAGTGCAAAGGACTTAAAAAATGCTTGCAGTAATTTTATATTTATTTGCATTTTTCTTGATTTTAAGACCTATAATTTTTTAAAAGCCCATCTTATTTTTGAAGTTCCCTCTCATATCTTCCGCAAATGGTTAGATCTTGAAACCAACTATAAATCACAACATTTAGCTGTCTGTAGAACAGTTGACACTAATGCTGCCATTCGGTGTTTTAATGCTGGTCATTGCTGTGTGCTTATATGTCATCCCTTTTGCCTCAGCGTAATGATCTTCAACAGTTTCTTCTCAGCAAGATTCCTGGGCTCTTGCTTTGCAGTGACTTAAAAAGCACATCATGTCGGGTTGTCTGAGAGGAGAGGAGATGGAGAAATGCTGGGGTTCTTCCCTGATTTTAGGGTCACAGTTGGTACCTTCTGAGCCTTCCCTTCCTCCCCAAGTGAGCTCTGTACAATATGCTACCCTAACCAATCCATCAAAAGGTTATAAGAACACGAGAACACTGTGATTAAAATAGAAAAATCTAAAACACCACGTGTCACGTCGTGCACACATCCAATAAAGGTTGGTAGACAATGTTCTCTTACGGTTTCAAAAGGAAAATTATTTACTGTGTCTTGAATTCAAAAGTTTCCTGTTTGTTTTGCCTGGATTTTCTATACAAATAGCTAACAGAGCAAGCAGATAACTGAATTATCACTGGTGCTTGAACATATGTAATGAGGAGAATTGATCCGTGTTATAAAATAAGTCATGTGTTAAGCTGAAAATGACTGTACAAATTTGAATTGTGCAACAAGCTAAAGAGAGCTGTTTCATAACTTGCTTGTACGGAAAGGCCTTCGTGATTATGATTCCATATCTAGAAACCTTACCACGGGGGAAGTCTACCATGCAATCTCTAGCAGTGCACTAGTTTAACTTGTGGATTTTTTGTTTGTCTGTTTTTTCCTTTCCTTTTTTTTCTTTGTTTCTGTAGCTTTTTGTATAAAGAAGATACAGCTTTCTGACTAATATCATTATCACTGAATGATTAAAAGCTTACCGTTTTGCTCTTAACTATCATATTTTCACAACAAAACAAAGTAAAATAGCTCCTTTACAAATCCTCTTAGTTGTAGGGTGAGCAATGTGCCCTATACTCATCAAAAGCTATTACTTCGTCCCCCACCAGATGGCGCCACACAGTTCTAAACGCTGTGCTCCTTAGGAAAGAAACTGCAACATGTCAGAGAGCCCACACCTCTTCCACATTTGTATTTTGCTTCCCGGAAAGGAGGTAGAAATACAAAAAGAGAGAGAGAGAGAGAGAGAGAGAGAGAGAGAGAGAGAGAGAGAGAGATGGATAATAATTTTCTAAACTCAAAGCTGTGTTACAAGAAACAGAGGAATTAAAATTCATCCTTTAAAACAAAAGGTTTTCATTATTAATTTATTTATTCACTTCACATCCTCATTGCAACCCCATTGCAACCTGTTTGCCCAGTTCCACAATCCTCCTTCCCCATTACCCCTTCCCCTTCTCCTTGTTACAAAGAAGTCCTGGAACATCAAGTCTCAGCAGGACTAGGCACATCCTCTGGCACTATGGCCAAACAAGTCAGGCAACAATTTTAGTCTCCTCTAGGCCAAAGATGGAGCCAACCCGAGTTGGCCCAAGCAAACTATCTTTGCAATCCACTTGGGGATAGCAAACAGAGAGAACATAGACAATTAATAGGAACATCAGGGATAGCATTTATAAACTAGTAGGCATGAGCAAAATCATGTCCTTCCTACTGGACATTAGAACAGGGTGACATTACATTTTCGCTTGCAGAGGTAACCAGAGCCAGTGCAGAACCTCCTATTTCTGGCTTTTATCACAGTCACAGACTTTGCATAATGAATGTCACTTTTTTCTGTTTAAATATACTCAGTGGCTTTCCATTCCTTTTCGAATTAACTGTAGGCTTCCAGAGTTATTGAGAGTACCACACTAGAAACTGTCTCTCTGAATTTGTCATGACATAATATATGTGTGACAGATAGACAAAATCAGTCATGTCATAAGGACGTCATTTAACTCAGTTGGCCTTATCTCTTTCTAGTTTCTATCAAAACTTGCTAGACAAAGGAAACTGTGCTTTAAGTAACTATAAACAGAGTAGCAGTGCCTCAGTGAATAGATCTGTCTGGTTTCCACTTGGATGTTTCTGACCCTCTACTTTAGATTCTACTTACCTTGGATTTATACACATAAAATGAATGAACAAAGTTGATTTCATTATTAAGAGATCGGGCTCACAGAGATTGAAATGACCAGCACACAGCAGGTCCTCTGGGTATATGTTATGACTGTTAGTTTAGTTTTCTTGTGGGCCTGCTAACAGTGGCAGCAGGGATATCTCTGACTCTGTTGTCTGCCCTGGAGACTCTTCTCCTTCTCTTAGATTGCTTTGGTCAGCCTGGATAGGTCAACTTTCGCCTTGTCTTATTATATCTCTTTTTGTCCTGTTTGATGCCCCTGGGAGGCCTGCTCTTTTGTTAAGAGGAATCAGAGGGGGAGTGTGGATCTGGGTGATTGGGGAGGTAGGGGCAGCTGGAAGAAGTGGAGAAAGGGGATGTATTATGTGAGAAAAGCATGTATTTTCAATAAAAATAAAAAAAAACCCTCCAAGATCGGCAAATTGCTCTTGCTGCTTCTATGTGTTTTCTGACCCTTCTTGATGTAGCTATCTGTTTCGCATGACAACACAGGGTGTTCCTGGACCATGAGATCCAAATCAGCTTATTCCACTTTCTAACATGTCATTTTCTTTTCTAGCCTGCTATCATAAGTTATCACATACATACCTGTGCATGGGCTTCTTGTTGCAAGTTGATTTGAGAAAGAATATAAGGGGATTCTTAAGCAGGCCATATTGCTTATTAGCCTATGTTAGATTATTACAGTGTGTAGTCTAAAAATCCTCTTGGTCTGAAAATCATTTTTGAAGATTTTCATTTCAGGATCATGGCAAGCTCATCATAGTCCTTGAAACCTAACAAATTAAGTATCTATTTAATATGTAAAAGACATAATCATTGGTACATAGCATGCGGCTCTCCACAGAATGTTTGGAGGGTAGAGAAGTGAAGAGAAATAGTTGGGTTCTGAAGACTTTGGTTGTGGTGCCATTCCTGTCTGACTGGTAATGTGCTTGGGAAGAGTAAACTGTCCAAGATCAGTCAACTGACTTCATAGGCAAGACTGGATCATGAGATTCCTTATGTCCAGTGAAGCCCATGGTCCTGGAACTTAATAGAATATTTTAGACAGATCAATAAATTGGGTGGATTAGTGGATACGGACTCTTGAGATGTGAGCCCCGTGTTGTAAAGAGTTAAAAAATTAGTTATAAAACATTTCATTCACAATAGAGTTACCAACAAATTACTCTCTTAAACTCATATTCTGAACATAACCTACCATAGAGAGGTAGAGACTTTATCTCCTTAACTCTGTTAGATTGGTGGGGGTATTGGATTGGTGGTTGATTATCTGTAAATATAATTAAGCCTGTACTCTAATGTCTTGGGAATGTTCTATGTAATATGGTGGCCTCTATATAAAATTAAACAAATTTAAAAGCCAAATTTCTTGCTCACATGTTCCATATTTCCAGGGATGTAGTCCTCCTTCTGAAAGTTCCTTTGATCCAAGCAGAAACCTGTGTAAATGAGTGCTGCAGCGTAGACTGTCCTGTGAGCTGTAGCCAGCACACTACAGTGCTGTCCATTTCTTTTGTTCGGTATATTTGTCAGAAGCTTTTTCCTGAGAGTGAGTCATGGAAGCAGGATACACCAAAAGTACCGCCACGTGCTAAGATTCAAGGACCACTCTATGACTCACCCACTTAACACTGGGAGCATCCCTGAGGCTTCGGTGGAATAATTTTGACTCAATTGCAGACACCTTTCTGGGGTGAGAGATTTTTAAAAAAAGAAAGAAGAAAAAGGAGAAGAAAATCATTCTGGGTAAAAGATTCTGAGAGGAAAAGATTATGTTCTAAGCCAATGCTGACATGAATGAGGAAAACATGGGAGGGATTTTTTTTTCTCCCTTTGGAAAATGTAAATATACATGATAATTTCTTATCAAAGAAGAAATATAGAAGTACAGGACAAGGTAGGACGGAAAGAAAGACTACATATTGAACACATATGCCTAGGAAAGCAATATCCCTAGCTATCTCAGCAAGGCTGTTTATCTGATGAGCTGGAAGGAATGGCTAATTTGTACAGAGAACAGCAGCAGCTTCCTAGCAACGTGGTCACAGCCTAGCACTTTCCAGTTCCTCGGGTATCCAAGCAGAACTGCCACTTCACAGTCCTCTGTCCTCCTTCTGCTATGTATACAAGCAAAGGAGGAATGACAAGATGGGTTAGACCCTACAGCCGCTCTCTTTATAAAGGTGCAGTGGGTAAATACAGACAGATGGAAGGTTTTTAACAGATCATACATGCTGTAAAGAATCCAGCCAAAAATTCAAACCTGTAAATCACATAAAATATGTGGCTCAAAATTCAAAATGCTACATGTAAAATTTCTGTATGATTGAGCACATACTGTTCCTAGTTACACATGAACACACAGAAAGACTGTGTTCTTTGCACTGGAGTCATGGTCACATCTATCCATCTTTCACCAGGGGCTTGCAGAAGTTCATATTTACAGACAAAGAGCACCCTAAGTCACAAGACTGCGATGAATGTTTCCCAAGCTGTGTAATAACATATACCTCAGCAAAGTAGGATTAAGGTGCTTGGTACTTCAAGTAAACATAAATGTCTGTGAATACCACACTGGTATGGGGAAAACAAGTAAACTTCTGTTTATCACTTGAATTGTTGTGGCTTCATTAGCCATCACAACTAAAAGTTAAAATGCATTTTCTCAAAAGTATATTTCCATGATAGAACCAACCCCATGGGAAGAATAACATTATCAAACAGCCAAACCCTCTAAAACTCTCAGGAACTAAAACACCAACCAATGAGCACACATGGAGAGACCCATGGCTCCAGTTGCATAGGTAGCAGAAGATGGCATTGTCTGGCATCGATGTGAGAAGAGGGCTTTGGTCCAGTGAAGGCATGTTTTCCTAGTGTAGGAAAATGCCAAGGCACTGAGGTAGAGAGGATAGTTTGGAGAGGGAGCACCTTCATGGAAGGAAGTGGAGGGTGAGGGGGATTGGAGTGAGGGTAAAGGGGATAACATCTGAAATGTAAATACAGAGACTATCCAATAAATAGAATTAAAAAAAAACAATGACTGAGGCTTAACTTTTCTATATTTTTCTATCCGGGTTCTAATATTCAACATTGGCCTCAATACAGCCGTGTTTTTTCTCCATTTACCTCAATTATTGAAAAGCGTTCGAGATTATAATATTGCATCATTTCCCTTTCCCTCGATTCTAATATTGTATTCCTTTCAGCAAGGTTTTGATAGTTAGTTTTATAAAGAATAGTATTAGTTACAAATAAAGTATCTAAACATGGGGGCTTGGGAGACAGATCAATGGGTAAAGTGTTTGCTGCCAAGACCTGAGTTTAGTGTTTTATAGTCATGTAAAATCCAGGCAGAGAAGTATACATATGTAATCCAAGTCATGGGAGATGAACATAGGAATATCTAAGAATCTTGTTTGGCCAGCCAGTTGAGCTGATTTGGAAAACTTCAGGTTCATTGGAAGAAGCCTTTTTGAGTTTGAATGAGAATAACTCTCATATGTGTGTGTGTATGTGTGTGTGTGTGTGTGTGTGTGTGTGTGTGTGTGACTGCTTGATTTTTCAGTGGGTGGCACTATTTGGAAAAAATTAGAAGGCCTGGTCTTGTTGGAGGAGGTATGGCCCTGAGGCATGTTGTAGGTTTCAAAAGCCTATATAGATTTTAGTATCTATCACTCATTCCTTAATAGTTGTGAATAAGATGTAAGCGCTCAACTTTTATTCCAGGAACATGTTAACTCACCTTTGCCATGTTCCCCACAATGATGTTCATGTACTCTAACTTCGAAACTGTAAGCACTAAATACACACACACACACACACACACACACACACACAGAGAGAGAGAGAGAGAGAGAGAGAGAGAGAGAGAGAGAGAGAGAGAGAGAGAGAGAGCAAAATAAAAACAATAAAATGAAACAAGCAAACAAAACCCAAAATTGTGTTTGATAAGTTGCCTTGGTCATGGTGTCTTATCAAATCAATAGAAAATAAAACGGAGACCCTGTTCGAAAGTATAGTAGAATGTCACAAAGAAAAATGGCTATGTAGACCTTTGACTTCCACAGGCACACCTAGGCAAGGAAGCCACATGAATGAACTTACTTATAAGCATGTTCCACATAAAAACAATTTAAATAATAATAATATTAAACTATCCAAATATTTTATGAAATAATATTGTTTTGTTATAGCTTAACAGTGTCTATCACAGAGCATTCTTTTTTTATTAGATACTCTCTGTATTTACATTTCAAATTTTATTCCCTTCCCTCACTCCTCTCCCATCCCTCTTTGCCCTCCACTTGTCTCCACAAGGGTGCATTTGCTCCTGATCACCTTCTCCACCCCATTGCTTTGGCATTCCTCTTCATTGGGAAAACACGCACTGACTGGACCAATGGCCCCTTCTCACATTGATGGCAGACACTGCTATCTTCTGCAAATGGAGACAGAGGTCTCTCCATGTGTGCTCAGTGGTTGATGTTTTAGTCCATGGGAGTTGTGGAGGGTTTAGTTGGTGGATAATGTTGTTCTTCTCATGATGTTGCAAACCCTTTCAACTTCTTCAATCCTTGATCTAGCACCTTTTTGGGGTCCCTGTGTTCAGTCCGATGGTTATCTGAGAGCATACTCATCAGAGCCTGTGAGAAGACATCCATATCTGGTTTCTGCCAGTTAAGTACTTCTTAGAATCAGCATTAGTGTTTGGGTTTAGTGGGTACATATGGGGTGGATCCCAAGGTTAGGCAGCCTCTGAAAGATTGTTTTTTTCAATTCCTGCTCTTCTATTTGACTTTGTATTTCCTCCTGTGTTTTTTTCTCCATTATAAGAAGCATGGAGTCATTCACATTATGGCCTTCCGTCTTTTTGAGCTTCATAAGATCTGTGAATTGTTTCTTGGGTATTTAGAGCTTTTCGGGGCTAGTATCTGCTTACCAGTGAGGCCTTATTAGTGAATGCATACCACGTGTGTTATCTTGTGACTGGGTTACCTCATTCAGGGTGATAGTTTCTAGTTTATTTATTTATCTATTTTTTTGCCTAGGAATTTCATGAACTCATTGTTTTTAATAGCTAAGTAGTATTCCAATGTGTAAATGTATAACAATTTTTGTATCCATTCCTCTGTTGAAGGGCATCTGGGTTCTTTCCAGCTTCTGGCTATTATAAATAAGGTTGTTATGAACATGGTGGAGCATGTGTTCTTGTTCTATGTTGGAACATCTTTTTGGTATATCCCCAATATGGAATAGCTGGGTCTTTAGGGAGTACTATGTCCAATTTTCTGAGGAACCGCCAGACTGATTTCAACAGTGGTTGTACCAGCTTACAACCCCACCAACAATGGAGGAGTGTTCTTTCTCCATATCTTTCCAGCATCTGTTGTCATCTGAGTATTTGTTCTTAGCCTTTCTGCCTGGTGTGCGGTATAATCTTAGGGTTGTTTTGATTTGCATTTCCCTGATGAATGTTGAGCATCTCTTTAGGTGCTTCTGAGCCACTCGATATTCCTCAGTTGAGAATTCTTTGCTTAGATTTTTACCCCGTTTTAAAATAGGGTTTTTGATTCTCTGGAGTCTAATTTCTTGAGTTTTTTGTATATATTGAAGGTTAGCTTTCTATCAGATGTAGAGCTGGTAAAGATCCTTTTCCAGTCTGTTGGCTGCTGTTTTGTCTTCTTGACAGTGTTTTTAGCCTTACAGAAACTTTGCAATTTCATGAGATCTGGTTTCTTGATTCTTGATCTTAGAGCATAGGCCATTGGTGTTCTGTTCAGGAAAATTTCCCCAGTATCTATGTGTTCTATGTGTATCTATGTTTTCCTCACATTCTCATCTAATAGTTTCAGTGTACCTGGTTTTATATAGAGATCTTTGATCTACTTGCACTTGAGCTTTGTACAAGGAAATAAGAACGGATTGATTTGCATTCTTCTACATGCTGACTGCCAGTTTAACCAACATCATTTATTGAAGAGCCTGTCCTTTTTTCCATTGAATGTTTTAAGCTTCTTTGTCAAAGATCAAGTAACTATAACTGTGTGGGTTCATTTATGGTATTTAATTCTGTTCCATTGATCTACCTGCCTATCTCTATACAATATCATGCAGTTTTTATCATGATGATCTGTAATATAGTTTGAGGTCAGGGATGGTGATTCCCCAAGAAGTTCTTTTATTGTTGAGAAAGTTTTTGCTATTCTACTTTTCTTTTTATTCCAATTGAATATGGAAACTGCTCTTTTTAACTCTATGGAGAATTGAGTTGGAATTTTGATGGAGATTGCATTGAATCTGTAGGTTGTTTTAGGGAAGATAGCCAATTTTTACTGTTGTCTCTTCCAATCCATGAGCATGGGAGATCTTTCCTCCTTCTGAGGTCTTCTTCAATTTCCTTCTTCAGGGATTTGAAGTTCTTGTCATACAGATCCTTCACTTGCTTGGTTAGGGTCACACTAAGGTATTTTATATTCTTTGTGACTTTGTGAAGGGATTTCAATTTTCTAATTTCTTTCTAGGCCTGTTTATCCTTTGTGTAGAGGAAGGCTACAGATTTGTTTGAGTTAATTTTATATCCAGCCACTTTGCTGAGGTTGTTTATTAACTGCAGAAATTCTCTGGTGAAAATTTTGGGGTCACTTATGTATACTATCATATCATCTGCAAATAGTGATATTTTAACTTCTTCCTTTCCAATTTGTATCAATTTGACCTCTTTTTGCTGTTTGATTGCTCTAGATAGTACTTCCAGTTCTGTATCGATTAGGTAGGAGAAGAGTGGGCAGCCTTGTCTAGTCCCTGATTTTAGTGAGATTGATTTATGTTTCTCACCATTTGGTATGATGTTGGCTACTGCTTTGCAGTATATTGCTTTTACTATGTTTAAGTGTAAGCCTTGAATTGCTGACCTTTCTAAGCCTTTTAATATGAAGTGCTGTTGAATTTTGTCAAATGCTTTCTCAACATTCAGTGAGACAATTATGTGCGTTTTATTCTCTTTGTTTGTTTATATACTGGATTTCCTTAATAGATTTCCATATATTGAACCATCTCTGCATCCCTGAAATGAAGCCTACTTGATCATGGTGAATGATAATTTTGAAGTATTCTTGGATTCAGTTTGCAAGAATTTTATTGAGTATTTTTGTATCAATGTTCATGAGGGAAATTGGTCTGAAATTCTCTTTCTTTGTAGGGTCTTTGTGTGGTAAAGGCATGTGCATTATTGTGAATTGAAAAATGACTTGGGTAGTGTTTTTTCTGTTACGATTTTGAGGAATATAGTTTTGAGAGTATTGGTATTATGTCTTCTCTGAAAGTCTGATAGAATTCTGCACTGAACCCATCTAATACTTGACTTTTATTTCCTTGGGAGTCTTTTGATGACTGCTTCTATTTCTTTAAGTATTATGGGGCAATTTAGATGTTTTATTTAACTTTAGTACCTGGTATCTTATTTAACTTTAGTACCTGGTATCTGTCTAGAAAATTGTCCATTTCCTTTAGATTTTTGATGTTTTGTTTAGTATAGGCTTTTGCAGTAGGATCTGTTGATTTCTTGAATTTCTACAGGTTCTGATGTTATGTCTCCCCTTTTCTTTCTGATTTGTTAATTTGGATACTTTCTGTTTGCCCTCTAGTTAGTCTGGCTGAGGGTTTATAGATCTTGTTGATTTACTCAAAAAAGAATTTTAAAAAACAGCTTCTGGTTTTGTTAATTATTTGAATATTTCTTTTTTGTTTCTACTTGGTTGATTTCTACTCTGAATTTGATTATTTACTAACATCTACTCCTCTTGGGTATATCTGCTTCTTTTTGTTCTAGAGCTTTCAGCTGTGCTGTCAAGCTGCCAGTGTATGCTCTCTCCAGTTTTTTTTTTCTTTTCTTTTCTTTTCTTTTCTTTTTTTTCCCAGAAGTGCTCAGAGCTATGAGTTTTCATCTTAGTACTGCTTTCATTGCATCCCATAAGTTTGGGTATGTTGTGCCTTTATTTTCATTAAATTCTAAAAAAAATTATTAGTTTCTTTCTTTATTTCTTTCTTGACCAAGTTATCATTGAGTAGAACATTGTCCAGCTTCCATGTGTATGTGGGCTTTTTATTATTTTTGTTGTTATTAAAGAGCAGCCTTAGTCCATGATGGTCTGATAGAATGCATGGGAATATTTTAGTCTTTTTATATCTGTTGAGACCATTTTTGTGACCAACTATATAGTCAGTTTTGGAGAAGGTACTGTTAGGTGCTGAGAAGGAGGTATATCCTTTGGTTTTAGGATGGAATATTCTATAGATGTCTTTTAGATCCAATTTTTTCATAACCTCTGCTAGTTTTGCTGTGTCTCTTATCAGTTTCTGCTTCCATGATCTGTCTACTGAGGAGAGTGGAGTGTTGACGTCTCCTACTATTAATGTGTGTGGTGCAATGTATGCTTTGAGCTATAATAAGGTTTCTTTTATGAATGTGGGTACCCTTCTATTTGGAGCATAGATGTTCAAGATTGAGAATTCATCTTGATAGATTTTTCCTGTGATGACTAAAATGCATCCTTCTTCATCTTTTTTTAATAACTTTTGGTGGATATTAGCATCGCTATGCCAGCTAGTTGTTTTGGGACCATTTTCTTGGAAGTTTTGCCCCCAGCCTTTTACTCTGAAGTTGTGTCTGTCTTTAACTCTGAGATGAGTTTCTTGTTTGTAGCAAAGTGCTAGATCCTGTTTACATTTCTAGTCTGATAGTCTACGTATTTTTATTGTGGAATTGAGTCCATTAATGTTAAGAGATATAAAGGAATAGTTATTGTTGTTTCCTGTTATTTTTGTTGTTAGAGGTAGAATTGTTTGTGTGCTTTGTTTCTTTTGGTTTTCTTACATGATCATTTTCATTCTTTTCCTAGGGTGCAGTTTTCCTTCTTGTTGGAGTTTTCAATCTATATCCTTTTCAGGGATGGATTTGTGGATATAGTGTAAATTTGGTTTTGTACTGAAATATCTTGGTTTCCCCATCTATGATAATTGGGAGTATTTCTGGATATAGTAACTTGGACTGGTATTTGTGTTCTCTTAGGGTCTGTATGACATCTGTCCAGGATCCTTTAGCTTTCATAGTCTCTGTTGAGAAGTCTGGTGTAATTCTGATAGGTCTGCATTTATATGTTACTTCTCCTTTTTCCCTTACTGTTTTTAGGATTCTTTCTTTGTTTTGAATATTCAGTGTTTTGACTATGATGTGTAAAGCAGAGTTTCTTTTCTGGTCCAATCTATTTGGAGTTCTGTAGGCTTCTTGTATGTTCATGGTCATGTCATTCTTAAGGCTAGTAAAGTTTTCTTTTATGATTTTGTTCAATATATTTACTGTGCCTTTTAGTTGGGAGTCTTTTCTCTCTTCTAAACCTATTAATGTTATGCTTGGTCTTCTCATTGTATCTTGGATTTCCAGGGTATTTTGGATTAGAACCTTCTTGATTTTTGCATTTTCTCTGATTGTTGTGTCAATGTTTTCTATGTTATCTTCTGCCCCTCAGATCCTCTCTTCCATTTCTTGTAGTCTGTTGGTATTCCTTGCATCTGTGAATCCTGATCTCTTTCCTAGGTGTTCTATTTATGTAGTCTCCATTTATGAGTTATTCATTGTTTTTATTTCCATTTTCAATTCCTTCACTTGTTTGGTTGTGTTTTCCTGTAGCTCTTTGAGTGATTTTTTGTTTGTTTGTTTGTTTGTTTGTTTCCTCTTTAAAGCCTTCTACTTGTTTATGTGTGTTCTCCTGTAATTTAAGGGAGTTATTCATGTGCTTCTTGAGAACCTCCATCATCATCATAAAGTATGGTTTTAAGTCTATACCTTTTTTTCTGGTGTGTTTGGAAATCCACTACTTGCTGTGGTGGGGAAGGGAGACTGGATTCAGATGTTGCCAAGTTGTCTTGGTTTCCATTGCTTAGGTTCTTGTGCTTTCCTCTTGCTATCCTATTATCTGTGATGTTAGGTGATCATGTTGTCTCTGACTGGAGCTTGTGTCTTCCATTCATCTGAAGGCTTGTGCACTCAGGAAAGAGATTGCTCTTGAGTGTTCAGCTCTTTGCCGGCAGGCAGTGATTTTTGATGTGAATGGCTCAGCCCTGTCTCCCTGGGCTCAGGTGGGAGAGCATGTCTGAGGCTCTTCTGGGTGCTCAACTATCTGCAGCCAGGCCCTGAGTCCTGATGGTGGTGACCTGTCTCTCTCCACACTTTTTTTCATGTATTATTAAATATGATATAAGCTCATAGTGGAGTAAAATATTTTAATATATTATAATCACATAATACTGACTGATTATGCAACATTTTACATGGTTGGAATGACATTGATAATTAAATATCAAATATTTAGGAATTATATAAGGAAGTAGCCATCTAAATTAACAGGAAGGGCAATGTGCAGTTGACATGTAATTTATGAGATAAGAATGAATAAATAAATAAAATAATCAAGAAATATAGAAACCATCATAGTTGGTAACAGAATAATTTTCTAAGTAATTACCAAGGTATTCATCTATTGCAATTCTTGATTCATGTAAGTGGATTAGACATAAGCATAAGTATTTTCTATTATAGTTTTTAGTCACACAGGAAATTATACAATACAATTATTTGAAATGTTATTTTACAGTGTATTTTCGTTATTTTGAATATAGAAGACTATCTCCCTGTATATGTATTTTCAATACTAAAATTTTATTGTGCTATTTTATGCGTTTAATGTCCCTTAGAATGCCAAGGTTCTCTCTTAATAACATTACTTTATTAGTATTGATCTAATTATGTTTTTAGGACTCTGTAATCGATATTATAAGTGTTTCATAGACTCACTGAAGGTTCATAACTAGTCAGAAGTGTATTCAGTAGTCAACCTGCTGAAGAAATATTTCTTAATTTTGACTGGGAATCTTTAAATCTGTGCATTTATTCAAGTGGAAGAGGTGGCATTTATGAATTCTAAAACCATAAGAATTGGTGCTAACAAAATAGACATTTGCAATGTTAGTATCTTGCATTTCCGAGGTTAGTTTTACATAGGCTGCATGTTCTTAGCAATTTCCTTTAACCTGAGCAACATGTTTATTCTAGCATGTCTCATTCCCTAACTCACATGGATAAATGATGTGGGAAGAAAGACATTTGATGTCACCTAAATCTTTATGTTAATTTAGTAGCTGCATGGGAAAAGCCCTACTTTCATGCTCAGTTTAATACTTTTGATAGCCTAAGACAACTGGTCATCAGCCTCAAAGTGGAAACCTGAAATATTGAACCATGGATTTTTCAAAAAACCAATGGGAAAGGGACATAAATGTAAAGTTATAAGAAATGAATTTTAAACATGAAGAACAATTCACTAACCTAAAGAAAGGCAAACTGGATAGCCTATGAGCTTTTGATGAGCAAAGAATTTCCAGAAGATGAATTATTTAATGACACAAAGCAAATAATGCTAGTAAAGATAATATTTATGCAATTTATATAGATTCTGTATAGAATGAAAAATTTTGTTTCTTGGAACTGTGCACTGGCACAATAATGTGTTATTAAAATTATTATAATCACACTCATCACAAAATACCCTAACAAAACTGAAGTGCTATATATCTTTCATTGAAGTGATATGTAACTATTAAAATAAATATCATAGACTTACATTTGTAATTAAAATATCCATAGGCATGGCCCCCTGGTTGAGGAATGGGGCCACCCACTCTTCTCAAAAATTTTAACCCTTACTAGAGGAAATAAAGGTACAAAGAGTGTGGCAGAGACTGAAGAAAAAGCCATCTAGAGACTTACCCCACTTAGGGTTTCATCTCATATGTAGACATCAAACCTAGACACTATTGCTGATGCCAAGAAGTGCTTGCTAATAGGAAGCTGATATAGCTGTCTCCTGAAAGGCTCTGCCAGAGACTGACCAATACAGAGGCAGATGGTCTCAGCCAACAACTGAACTTATAATGGGGTCCTCAATGGAGGAGTTAGAGAAAAAGCTGAAGGAGCTGAAGGGGTTTGCAACCCCAGAGCTCACAGGGACTAAACCATCAACTAAAGAGAATACAAGGAGGGACCCATGGCTCCTGTTGTATATGTAGCAGAGGATTGCCTTATCTGGAATCAGTGGGAGGGGTGGTCCTTGGACCTGTGAAAGCTTAATGTCCCAGAGTATGCCAGGGTGGTGAGGCAGGAGTGAGTGGGTGCGTGAGGGAGCACCCTCATAGAAGCAGGAGGAGAGTGATGGGAGAGGAGTGTTGGAGAGGGAAAATCAGGAACGAGGGTAACATGTGAACTATAAATAAATAAAATATCCAACAAAAAGAAACAATCATGCTTTTTGTTGTATTTGTTTTAAACTATATAGAGTTCATAAATAAATTTTTGTTTACACATATTAATACATATTATGTACCTTGACCACAGTAGCTCATCAATATTCACTATTTTACTCTCATTTCTTCATAATCACCACCATTTTCTCAGATTAGTATGCTTTTGTTTTCACAGCATATTCATGTATATATATAATCTTGAAGGGAAAACACAATATCTTTGTAGGTCTGGCTTATTTTGCCAAATATAATAGTGCTCAGTTGCATACATTGACCCTATTTTTATTTAAAAAGTATAATTTCATATATATATATATTTTTTTTTACTGACACATGTAAATAATACTTTTATATTTTATACATATATTATATAAATACAATTTATTTAATTATTTAATAATAATTAAACAATCCTATCAGTTATTTAGCACATGAATAAAATTTTATCTATCTCTATATAAATTATATATATATATATTTATGATTTAACACATACATGAAATTTCTTTATTTATTACACTATTGATGGTCACCTATGTGCTGGCTCTATAACTGAACTATTGTGAATACATAAACATGTATATCTAACTAATAGTGTAATATGCTATTTGTTTACTTTTGGAATATACCAAGGAGTAGTATGGTAAGATCCAATGGTCACTTTAATTTTCAGTCTTTTAAGAACCACCAATTATGAATTTAAAAATAATAATGCTCAAGACTGCTAATTTATACATACATTCTTAAGTAAATATTTAATATTTCTTGAATAATTTACAAGATTCTTAACTAGTAGTTTTCTGCAAAGTTTAATAAAATCCTGTGGGAGAAAGGAGACTGTATTTTTATTTTTGTTTTAATCTTTTAGACATTTCTAATCTTGCATGTATATTTTCTTAATGTGGAAGTTATATTACTAAAAGTCATAAAAATCAGAGCTTCTTTTTGGCTAATATACACTTAATCAGTGGGTACATACCATGTGTGTTCAAAGCTCAGAATATTCATGATTAAACTCATAGAGCATATAAAACCCAAGAAGAAAGAACACACCAAAGTGTGGATGCTACAGTACTACTCTGGGAAGTAGAGGTAGAGAGTGACCTGGGAGAAAGAGAGGAAGGGCAGGAAAAAAGGAGGGACATTTTAGATATGGGAGGAGATGGGGGAGAAGTACAGAGGCTTAGGAATTTGAAAGTAGGTGTGTAGCAGTGGTGGAAGGGGGATAGCTACTAGAAATTCCCAGATGCCAGGGACCCAAGAGGTTCCAAGGACCAATCATGGAGGACTTTAGCCAAAATGCCCAACAAAGTGGAGATAGAACCTGTAAAGTCCATATCCAGTGGATAGAAACAGCCTCCAGTTGAGGGATGGAGCCACCCACCCTCTTCAAAAATATTAATCCAGAATTTGTTCTTTCAAAAAAAAAAAACATGCAGGGACAATGAGTGTAGCAGAAACTGAAGGAAAGACCATCCAGAGATGCCCCACCTAGGGATCCATCCTATCTTCTGACACCAAACCCAGACAACTATTGCTGATGCCAAGAAGTATTTACTGAAAGGAGCCCTGTATAGCTGTCCCCTGAGAGGCTCTCCCAGATCCAGACCAAGGCAGATATACACAGCGAAACATTGGTTTGGACATGGGGACCTCAATGGGGAAGTTAGTGAAAGGATTGTAGGTGCTTAAGGGCCTTGCAACCTTTCCTTATGCATAGGAAGAACAATATCAACCAACCAGACCCCAATGCTCCCAGGAACTAAACCACCAACCAAAGAGTATACCCATGGCTCCAGCTGGATATATAGCAGAGGATTACCTTATCTGGCCTCATGGGGAGGGGAAACCCCTTGGTTCTGTAGAGGCTTGATGACCCAGAAAAGGGGAACACCAGGCCTCTGAGGTAGGAGTGGGTGGGCAGATGGGGAAGAACCTTCCTAGGGGCAGCAGCAGGTGGGAGGGGATAGGGAACTTGTGGAGTAGAATCAAGGAAGAGGATAACATTTAAAATATAAATAAATGAAACAACTAAAAACAGTCATAAAAATGCATAGCGGAGTTCTCTCAGTACTTCAGCAATCGTTCACCTTACTGTTTTGCTTTTTTATTCCTCCCACTATGCTTTGAATAATAAATCAAAGGTGTTAGTTTATGTTCTGTAATATTCTTGGGTTAAAGTAGTAGCAGGGTGAGCTCTATTTTAGAGGAAGTATATGCACAAAAAATACTAATATAGGGCATCAGGACTCTGGGTCATGGGAATGAACTCTGTAATTTCAAAATGTATATTTTGTTAAAACTATGTTTACCTACAAAAAAAAAAAAAAAAACCTTAAAAGATGTCACTGGAGAAATATAAAGAGTTAAACAGGTTTCTTAGCAAAAGGAGACACCAAATTCCCTTGAAAACTTCATATGTACTCTGAATTATTCTCATGGTCCTGATTGTCCAAAAAGGTATAAATGGTCTATACATTGTTTAATGCTAATTATACATTTATTACAACCATAAAAGCCCCTATTAAGACACACACACACACACACACACACACACACACACACACACACACACACACACGGTAATAGAAACTTAAAGGCCTCCAAATATTTGAACTAACAGAGCAAATTTGGTTTGGTTGCGTCAATTTTTTGGCAATTTCTGTTTGCTTTAAGCAGGAAGAAATGTACCTCAACTATTACTACTACAAGGTTATTACTTAGGCAAGACTGAACTTCTTTTAAAATATCAAACTAAACTTTTACATATCTTTTCTTACTGGTCATACTATATAACTTTAGATTTAAAATTATTTCTACCTAGTTATGTTCTTCTAGTTGAAGTATTTTTACACAAAGAAACAATTCCTTAGATTCAGGAGGGAGGTTAGCAGCTACAAGACTGAGGCTCTGTCAGCTACAAAATTTGGCTCCAATACCAAAAAGCCTTAAATATGCTTCAATATACTTCAAATTTCTCATCTATGTTCATCTTAAAAATTATTGGTACTCTAACTTGACCAAACTTTCTGTTTTCTAATATTGATGATAACTAACCAATGGTAAAGACATTGCATATACTCTATAATTATAATGGAATCCTAA
Source organism: Micromys minutus (assembly GCF_963924665.1). Lineage (NCBI taxonomy): Eukaryota > Metazoa > Chordata > Mammalia > Rodentia > Muridae > Micromys > Micromys minutus. Next base: position 18,889,230 of record NC_137958.1, on the reverse strand, counting down.
ATTTAATTAGAAAGAACTAGATGATTTTTTAGATGGGAGCTATTTTGTCCCTTGGAGGCATTTGAAAAAACTCCAAAGATCATTTTGTCACAACCGAAGAAAAGGACTACTGTATCTAGTACATAGAGACCACAAATTCTGTGAAACATTTTATAATGAAGTCGACAGCCCTTTTTGATAATTTTGAAGTTTAGATGTCTTTAGAATCAAACTTTAAAAAGTCTTGTTCCATCTTGTGTACAGGACTTAAATCCAACTAGAAAGTTACTGCCCTGATGTTCATGCCACTATTGCATAGATGTATATGTCTCACCATGCCACACGTTAATTATTTGAAGTGTCCAGAGGTAAGATTGGTGGTTACTTATGTATATGAGTTTCCTCTAAGAACACGCCTTCAACATGAAAGTGACCGTTGAAGATGAGAAACTTCAAGGCAAGATCAATGATGAGGACAAACAGAAAATTCCTGACAAGTGCAATGAAATCATCAGCTGGCAGGATAAGGACCAGACTGCAGCAAAGGAAGAATTTGAGCATCAGCAGAAGGAACTGGAGAAGTCTGCAACCCTATCATTCCCAAGCTGTACCAGAGTGCTGGTGGCATGCCTGGAGGAATGCCTGGTGGCTTTCCTGGTGGTGGAGCTCCTCCATCAGGTGGTACTTCTTCAGGCCCTACCATTAAAGAGGTGGATTAAGTCAGTCCAAGTAGAGGGTGTAGCATTGTTGCACAGGGACCCAAAACAAGTAACATGGAATAATAAAACTATTTAAATTGGCACCAAAAAAAAGATTGTTGGTTACATTTCTTCTCTGATAGCATGCACAGCACCTTCCAACAGTATAAATGACAGCCAGTAAGAATGAAGCTTCCATGTAACTACAAACTTGAATTTGCCATATTCTATGACTCAAGTATGTAGTGTTTTCAGCAGTAAGAACTGACCATCAAATTCTGTAGGTAATCAAGAGCAATGGCAGTAGGCTATGATGTGTGGAGATCTATAGGATCTCACTGGTAGTCAAATAAACCATTATTGGCAATGAGATTTTAATTCATAAGTCTTCAGTGTCTAGTACGGCCATTATTAACCCAATATACATTTTATCTCTTTTCATGCATATACATATATTGTATGGAAATTTTTACAACAGCAAGTTTTAATGTTATTTTTTTGCAGAAGGCATTTAGAGTTATTTATTTCCCTGCATACTCTAGCCTCTACTGTAGCTCTCACTCCCCCAAGCCAATTTAACACATCATGTCACATTAATTACTTTTAAATCGTTTTATGAAACCCATAACTGGCACAAGTATTAGGGCCAACAAACTTATGGCTAGACAAGTCATAGTACTTAGGACAGAACCAACCACTATTGTTCTGATAAATGAATTCCGAATTGAACTGACTACTAACCACCGATCATGAGATCATACTATGAACTCAACCATAGTATGATAAACTTCTATTTGCTATATATAATGATCCACACAGAGACTAACAAATGTCTAAGAGGTAGAGAAAAAAAAAAAGACTACAGAATGGTCACACACACTACACCCAAACCCCTCAAGGCTTATGTATTATTGTGGAAGAAGGAAAACAAAGATTATGAACCAGAATCAATAGATGGCTACAAGGAAATGGTGTCTTCTGAACACAGAAGTGCCACTGCACAGAGGAATTCACAACAGTCACCATTGCCTTTACAAGATCTATGTACATAATATCCAAATCAGACTACCTCCTAGCATAGGGATGGGAGTTGCTCCCAAATTCCTACCCTAACTTGGAGTTATTGGCATAAAAGTGTTGACATTTTTCTCTTATCATGCTCACAAAGACAGTTAAATGAATCATTATTTTAAGTTTGGGATCTCTGGTCTCTGTCACTAGCCAGATAGTCTCAAAAACATTTGGTTTCTGGCAGATAACAGCTATTCCCACTTGAAGAGATGTATTTTCTTATTACTATATTTGGGTTGAAAAGATGTCTCAGTGATTAAATGTACTTGCTACTTTTTTCAGAGAACCTGGATTTGGTTTTAAAATACACACATGGTAGTTCATAAGAATCTATAAATCCAGTTCCAGGATATCAGAATCCTTATTTTGGCCTCCAAGAACACTTGCCTGCATATGAAGCACATATTCAGTCGAGCAAAAAATATATACTCTTAAATTAAATACATTAAAATGTAGAGTTTATCATTCAATTCTATACAACTACATATTGTAGCAGATATATAATTCCATTTTATGCTATATTTTCTATCATATATAGTCAGTATTATAATTCAAAATCTGTGATCTATAGCTCTATACAAGATCTAGTCTTGTGTGGGTATGTGTTACTAGGGAGAAAGCTGTAAGAAAAGATCATCTTTATTCTTCCGTACATTCTCTTTCATTCTGTAATTTTAAACATATATTTTTTATTTTTAATTTTTATTTAATCCTTTTTCTTTTAATGCTCCAGATTTTGTACCACTTCTTGTCCACCCTCTGACTGTTCTATATCCCACACCTCCTCCCCTGTCTCCCCAACCCTCACACCTCACCAGACCTCCCTATTCCCCGGGGCCTCCAGTCTCTTAAGGGTTAGATTCATCCTCTGCTGCATATGTATTGGGGGCCTCATATCAGCTGGTGTTTGCAGCCTGGTTGGTAATCCAGTATCTGAGAGATCTCAGGGGTTCAGGTTAATTTAGACTGCTATTCCTCTTACAGGGTTACCCTCCTTCTCAGCTTCTTCTAGCTTTTCTGTAAATTAATCACAGGAGTTCATTGGTTGGGTGTAATTATTTACATCTGATTCCTTTAGCTGCTTGTTTGGTCTTTCAAAAGGCAGTCATGATAGGCTTGTTTTTGTGAGCACTCCATAGATTCAGTGATAGTGTCATCCCTTAAGCTGGATACAAATTTAGACCTGTTACTGGACCTCCTTTTCCCCGGGTTCTTCTTCATTTTTGTCTCTGAAGTTTTTCAGACAGGAATAATTATCGGCCAGAGGTTTTGGCTGTGGGATGGCTGCCCCTTTCCTCACTTGATGCCCTGTCTTTCTGCTGGAGGTAGGTTCTACAAGTTCCCTCTCCCTACTGTAGGTCATTGCTTCTGAGGTTCTACCCTTTGAGTCTCTGGTACATTTTAGAGGGTCAAAGCAACTCCTACCTCCAGAGGTTGCCTGTTTTTATTCTTTTGCTGGCTCTCAGAACTCCAGTCCTTTTCCTCCACCCAGTACCTGATCGTGTTTCCCTCTCCCCGTCCCTTGTCCCTTCTCCCTTTCACACTCAGGTTTCTCTCTCCCCCATTCTGTATTTGCTTTCCTCCTCCCCCCCTTTCTCTCTCTTTCTCTTTCTCTTAAGTAGGATTGGGGTATCCTCACTTAGACCCTTCAGCTTGTTAAACTTTTTGAGTTCTGTGGACTGCACCCTGGGTTTTCTTTTATTTTTTCTTGACTAATATCCCCTTATTAGTGAGTATATACCATGTGTGTCCACTTGGATCTGAGTTACCTCAGTCACTCAGAATGATATTTTCTAGTTTTATCCATTTGCCTGCAAAAATGAGGATGTCCTCATTCTTAATAGCTAAGTAGTATTCCATTGTGAAAATGGACCACATTTTCTGTGTCCATTGTCTTGTGGGACATCTGGATTGTTTGCAGTTTTTGGGTATTACAAACAAGGCCACTGTAAACACAGTGGAAGACATACTCCTGTGGCATGGTGGGGCATCTTTCAGGTATATGGCCAACAGTGGTTCTTCAGGTAATTGTATTTCCAGTTTTCTGAGGACTCTCCAGATTGATTTCCAGAGTGGTTTTACCAGTTTGCAATCCTACCAACAATGAAGTTTTCTTCCTTCTCCAGATCCTCACCAACATCTGCTGTCACCTGGGTTTTTGATCTTAGCCATTCTGATTGGTGTGAGGTGGAATCTCAGTGTTGTTTGGATATGTATTTCTCTTTTCACTAAGGTCTTTGAACATTTCTTTAAGTGCTTCTCAGCTATTCAAGATTACCCCTGTTGTAAATTCTCTGTTTAGATCTATAGCCCATTTTTTGATTGGGATGTTTAGTGTTTTGGAGGCTAGTTTTTCAAGTTCTTTTTATATGTTGGATATTAGCCCTCTATCAGATTTGAAGATTTTATTTTTTTCGAATCAGTATGTTGCCGATTTGTCCTATTTTTTTTTAAACGACTTTATTTTACAAAACAAAGATAAATGTAAAGATTTTAAACATTTTTTTGCTTAAAATTATACATATTTGTCAGTACTGTTTTCTCAGACATTAAAATAATTTTTACATAAAACCATGTGAATATATTTTTTAGTCAGTACTTGATTTTTTTCAAGGGCTTGACAGTATGCATTGAAAACCTAATAGTTACAATAAGCGTAAAGTACATGCAAAAAAAATGCAACATGGAAATAGTCAAAGTCTTCTTGTTTTGTAAATATATATATATATATATATATATATATATATATATATATATATATATATATATATGTAAACATATATATATATATATATATATATATATATATATGTTTTCTTTATTTCTTGGACTGCATACAGTCTGTGAGTTGTTTCTGGGGGAGTGCAAGCCTCTGGGGTTAGCATCCCACTATCAGTGACTGCATATTATGTCTGTTCTTTTGTGACTGGGTTATCTCACTCAGGATAATATTCTCTAGATGCAGCCATTTTCTTAAGAATTTGGTTAAGTCATTGTTTCTGGTGGCTGAGTAGTATTCCATTGTGTATATGTACCACAATTTTTGTATCCATTCATCTTCTGAAGGACATCTGGGTTCCTTCCAGCTTCTGGCTATTATAAATAGAGCCGCTATGAACATTGTGGTGCATATATCTTTGTTGTGTATTAAAGTGTCTCTGGGGTATATGCCCAGAAGTGGAATAGCTGGGTCTTCAGGTAGTACTATATCCAATTTTCTGAGGTATCACAAGAAAGATTTCCAGAGTGTTTGTATTAGCTTGCAACCCCACCAACAGTGGAGAAGTGTTCCTCTTTCTCCGCAGCCTCGCCAGCATCTGCTGTCATCTGAGTTTTGGATCTTGGCCAATCTGACTGGTGTGAGGTGGAATCTCAGGGTTGTTTTGATTTGCATTTCCCTGATGGCTAAGGATGTCAAGCACTTCCTCAGATGTTTCTCAGCCATTCGTTGTTCCTCAACTGAAAAGGTTTTGTTTAGCTCTGTACCCCATTTTTTAATAGGGTTATTTGATTCTCTGGTGTCTAGCTTTTTGAGTTCCTTGTACACCTTGGATATTAGGCCTCTATCTGATGTGGTGTTGGTAAAGATCTTTTCCCATTTTGTTGGTTGCCGTTTTGTTTTCTTGACAATGTCCTTAGCCTTACAGAAACTTTGCAATCTCATTAAGTCCCATTTGTTAATCTTTGACCTTAGAGCTTGAGCCATTGGTGTTTTGTTCAGGAAATTTTCTCCTGTGCCTATGTGTTCTAAGGTTTTCCCTACTTTCTCACGTAATAGTTTCAGTGTATCTGGTTTAGTGTGGAGATCTTTGATCCACTTACACTTGAGCTTTGTACAAGGAGATAAGAACGGGTCTATTTTCATTCTTTTGCATGCTGTGTGCCAGTTGGACCAGCACCATTTGTTGAATAGACTGTTTTTTTTCCATTGAATGTTTACTGCTCCTTTGTCAAAAATCAGGTGACCATATACATGAGGGCTAATTTCTGGATCTTCTATTCTATTCCATTGATCCACATGCCTATTTCTGTACCAGTACCATGCAGTTTTCAGCACAATTGCCTTGTAATATAGCTTGAGGTCAGGGATAGTGATTCCCGCAGATGTTTTCTTGTTGTTGAGGATGGATTTTGCTATTCTAGGTCTTTTGTTATTCCATATGAAATTGCACATTGATCTTTCCAATTCCATGAAGAACTGGGTTGGAATTTTGATGGGGATTGCGTTGAACCTGTAGATTGCTTTCGGTAGGATGGCCATTTTTAAGATGTTGATTTTTCCAATCCATGAGCATGGGAGATCTTTCCATTTTCTGAGATCCTCCTCAATTTCTTTCTTTAGAGGTTTGAGGTTCTTGTCATACAGGTCCTTCACTTGCTTAGTTAGAGTCACACCAAGGTATTTCATAGTTTTTGTAACGATTGTGAAGGGTACCTTTTCCTTAATTTCTTTCTCCACATGTTTGTCCTTTGAGTATAGGAAGGCTACTGATTTGGTTGAGTTAATTTTGTATCCAGCCACTTTGCTGAACTTGTTTATCAGCTGTAGGAGTTCTCTGGTGGAATTTTTAGGGTCACTCAAGTACACTATCATGTCATCGGCAAAGAGTGATGTTTTTATCTCTTCCTTTCCGATTTGTATCCCCTTGATCTCCTTTTGCTGTCTAATTGCTCCAGCTAGGACTTCCAGTACTATGTTGAATAGATAGGGGGAGAGTGGGCAGCCTTGTTGAGTCCCTGATTTTAGTGGGATTGCTTCAAGTTTCTCGCCATTAAGTTTGATGTTAGCTGTTGGTTTGCTGTATATTGCTTTTATTATGTTTAAGTATGGGCCTTGGATTCCTGTTCTTTCCAGGACTTTTAACATGAAGGGGTGTTGTATTTGACTAGTGCTTTCTCAGCATCTAGTGAGATGACCATGTGATTTTGTTTTTGAGTTTGTTTATATGGTAAATTACATTTATGGATTTCCTTATATTAAACCATCCCTGTATCCCAGGGATGAAGCCTACTTGGTCATGATGAATGATCGTTTTGATGTGTTCTTGGATTTGGTTTGCAAGGATTTTGTTGAGTATTTTTGCATCAATGTTCATAAGTGAGATTGGTCTGAAGTTCTCTTTCCTTGTAGGGTCTTTGTGTGGTTTAGGTACCATGGTTATTGTAGCCTCAAAAAATGAGTTGGGTAATATTCCATCTGATTCTATCTTTTGGAATAGTTTGGCGAGTATTGGTGTTATATCCTCAATAAATGTCTGATAAAATTCTGCACTGAACCCGTCTGGACCTGGGCTTTTTTTGGTTGGGAGGCTTTTGATGACTTCTTCTATTTCTTTAGGTGTTATAGGGTTATTTAGATGGTTTACTTGGTCCTGGTTTAACTTTAGGACCTTGTATCTGTCTAGGAATTCGTCCATTTCCTCCAGATTTTCCAATTTTGTGGAGTATAAGTTTTTGTAGTAGGATCTGATGATTTCTTGAATTTCCTCAGTTTCAGTTGTTATGTCGCCACTTTCCTTTCTGATTTTGTTAATTTGTATACTCTCTTTGCCCTCTAGTTAGTCTGGCTAGGGGTTTATTAATCTTGTTGATTTTCTCAAAGAACCAAGTCTTGGTTTTGTTGATTTTTTCAATGGTTCTTTTTGTTTCTATTTGGTCTATTTCTGCCCTAATTTTGATTATTTCTTGCCGTCTACTCTTTTTGGGTATATCTGCTTCCTTTTGTTCTAGGGCTTTTAGGTGTGCTGTCAGGTTACTGATGTGAGCTCTCTCCAGTTTCTTTTTGGAAGCACTTAGGGGTACGAGTTTTCCTCTCAGTACTGCTTTCATTGCATTCCATAGGTTTGGGTATGTTGTGTTTTTGTTTTCGTTGAATTGTAGAAAATCCTTAATTTCTTTCTTTATATCTTCTTTGACCCTGCTATCCTTTAACAGAGCATTGTTTAGTTTCCATGTGTATGTGGGCTTTTTGTTGTCTTTGTTGTTGTTAAAGACCAGCCATAGACCATGGTGATCTGAAAGGATGCATGGGAGTATTTCAATCTTCTTACATCGATGGAGGCTCGTTCTGTGTCCAATTATGTGGTCAATTTTCGAGAAGGTGCCATGGGGTGGTGAGAAGAAGGTGTATTCTTTTACTTTGGGATAGTATGTTCTGTATATATCTATTAATTCTTGTTGGATCAAAGTCTCTGCTAGTTTTGCAGTGTCCTTGTTCAGTTTCTGTTTCCCTGATCTGTCCATTGGTGAGAGTGGGGTATTAAAGTCTCCCACTATTATTGTGTGGGGTGAAATGTATTTTTTGAGCTTTAGTAGAGTTTCTTTTATGAATGTGGGTGATTTTTTATTTGGAGCATATATGTTAAGAATTGAGAGTTCCTCCTGACAGATTTCCCCGGTGATGAGTAAAAAGTGTCCTTCCTTATCTTTTTTGATAACTTTTGGTTGGAAATTTATTTTATTCGATATTAGAATAGCCACTCCAGCTTGCTTCTTGGAGCTGTTTGCTTGGAAGTTTTTTTCCCACCCTTTTACTCTGAGATAGTGTCTGTCTCTGTCTCTGAGATGAGTTTCCTGTATGCAGCAAAAGGCTGGATTTTGTTTATGTATCCTGTCTGATAGTATATGTCTCTTTATTGGGGAGTTGAGACCATTTATGTTAATAGATAACAAGGAGTAGTTGTTTCTGTTTCCTGCCATTATTGCTTTTTTGGGTTGAGTTGTGTCTGTGTTTTTTTCTTCTTTTAGTTTTCTTGTTTAGGAGTTTTCTTGTTTTTACTAGGCTGTATTTTCCCTCGTTGTATTGGGTTTTCCACCTATAATTCTTTGTAGTGCTGGGTTTGTGGTCAGATATTGTGTGAATTTAAATTTGTCTTGAAATATCTTTGTCTCTCCATCGATGGTGATTGATAGTTTTACTGGGTATAGCAGCTTGGGCTGGCACTTGTGCTCTCTTAAGGAGTGCATGATGTCTGTCCAGACTCTTCTAGCTTTCATAGTCTCTGTTGAGAAATCGGGTGTGAGTCTGATTGGTCTGCCTTTATATGTTACCTGACCTTTTTCCCTTACTGCTTTTAGTATTCTTTCTTTACTTTGGGCACTTGATGTTTTTACTATTATGTGTCGGGAGGTATTTCTTTTCTGGTCCAACCTATTTGGAGTTCTGAAGGCTTCTTTTATTCTCGTGGTCATCTCATTCTTGAGGGTAGGGAAGTTTTCTTCTATGATTGTGTTGAAGATATTTACTGTGCCTCTTAGTTGATACTCTTCTCCCTCTTCTATTCCTATTATCCCTAGGTTCGGTCTTCTCATTGTGTCTTGGATTTCCTGGACATTTTGGGTTAGGAGCTTTTTGTTTTTTGCATCTTCTCTGGCTGTTTTGTCTATGTTTGCAATGTTGTCTTCTGCCCCTGAGATTCTCTCTTCGATCTCTTGTAATCTATTGGAAATGCTTGCTTCTGTGACTCCTGATTTCTTTTTTTGGTGTTCTGACTCTAGGGTTATCTCTTTTAGTGTTTGCTTTATTGTGTCAATCTCTGTTTTAATTTTCCTCTTCCATTCCTTTATTTCTTTGGTTCTGTTTTTCTCTAGTTCTTTGATTTCTTTGAGTGTTTTTCTTGTTTCTTCTTTAAAAGCTTCTGAATCTTTTTGCTTTTCCTCCCTATCTTGTTTAAGTATCTCTATCAGCATCTTGAGGTATGATGTCTGGTCTGTGTCTTCTTTTTCTGTAGTGTTTGGAATTCCGATGTTTGCTGTTATGGGAGAGCTGGGTTCTGGTGTTGCTAGATTGTCTTGGTTCCCTTGGGATATACTCTTTCGCTTTCCTCTTGCCATTTTGTTGTCAGTGATATGTTCTTGCCTTTCCCTTGTATCTGGTCTGTGTCCCTGGTTCTCCACTGGTTCAGGTGTCAGATGGGTCGAGCCCTGTTTTATGCCTCAGAGTCGTCGGGTGTGAGCAGAAGTTCCAAAGTTCTGTTTCTGTTTGCTGGATCAGGCATGGCAGGGCAGGCCAAGGCAGGGGGTGCACTTTCCCTGTGCACTCCGCAGAGATCTCTCTGCTCCCCTGTGGTCTAGGTCTCCCACTCACCAGTTGCTCAGCCTCTATGAGCCGCCGTTCCTCGTGTCAGGTAGGCCAGGCTCCGCTCTTCGTCCGGAAGTCGCCTCCGGGTGGAAACAGAAGTTCTAATTTTCTGTTCCCAATCGCAGTTGCTCAGCCTCTATGAGCCACCGATCCGGGTGGCAGGTAGGCCAGGCTCCCCTCTGAGTCCGGAAGTCGCCTCCAGGTCGAAACAGAAGTTCTAATTTTCTGTTCCCAATCGCAGTTGCTCAGCCTCTATCCAATTTGTCCTATTGATTATGTCTTTTGCCTTACAGAAGCTTTCCAGTTTCATAGAGAAGAGTGTGTACTCTGCTGGTGCTCCACATCTGTGCATTTTAATTGGTGGTGTTTTTTTTTTTTTTAATCATTTCCATCTATTACAGAGAAGTTTTTATGATGAGGAGTGAGAGCTACCCTTATTTACAATATGTGATTGACCTTATACCCAAATGACAACTGATATAACTACAACAAAACTCTGCAATCTAAGTCTCAGAATTCATTTTAAAAGATGAGGTAGCAAGATTGTAAGATCCAGAAAACAGGGAGTTTGCTATGAGATGACTATATACTCAACAGAGACAGTTTACTGAGCATTGCAATTCGATTCTTTCCTTTCCCTTCCCTTCCTTCCTTCCTTCCTTCCTTCCTTCCTTCCTTCCTTTCTTTCTTTCTTTCTCCCCATTTTTGAGGTAGGGTCTTACTATACAGCTTTGGCTAGGCTGCAACTAACAATGTAAACCGTTCTTGCCTAGAACTCACAGAAATATATCTGTTTCTAGATCTTGAGTGTGTGCATTAAAGTTATTTGCCACCACACCTGACTGCAATTTCATTCTTCTTAGGCTTTTTGTGGGTTGTTTCCTTTTGGTGTTTTAAAAATTTACAACGTTTATGACATAGGCATATATGATTGCAGAGTTAAGATGATGCACTTTTGAGAATATTTTCTCTGGGACATAGTCCTCCAAAGATAACCTTTAAAATAATTTATTACTCTATTAAAATTATCCTTGGAAATAAGCAATACTAAAATTCTTAGGATGCTTTGTTCATTTTGTCAAATTCTACTGAAGTCAAAAAACATTTAAAATACTATTATTTCTTCTATTTTTCATTTTCAGGTAAAAAAAATTAAAGGAACCCAAAGGTAAATTACTGCAAATATATTATAATATAAATTAGCCTTTATATGTCTGAAATTTAGTTTTTTTACATAATCATATCTACTACATGGAATAGATTTACTCTAAGAAGTTACTAAATTTGAAAACTCTCTGACATGAATTTACAAATCTCATAATTTCCTTTTTAGAAGCCATTAACTTTTTATTTTTTAATTTCAAAATATGCTATGTACTTGGCTTAGCAATGACATTACTCTTCTTGTTCTTTTGAAATTGCTTCTTCATGAGTCATTGAAATTCATTTCCTATATTAAATATTAGAAAATTGATTTTGAAGAGGACTCAACCTTATCAATAACATGTGTCTTATTCCTCATAACATTTCAAGAAAATTTTAACTATCCTTAGTACAATCTATACCTTGCCCAGTCAGCTTTTTTTTGAATAATCAGCTCTTTCTTATAACCACTCACCAAGATCATTTTTAAAAATAGGCCAATGTATTTTTATTTCACATTTATGGATGTCTGACTTGAAAGTATGTTAGTGTTCTTGTGCCTGTCATTTGTGTTTGGTCTTCTTGAACCCAAAAGACAGCCTTGACTACCTGGGAACTGAAGTGATTTATGGTTATTAGATACCACTTGGGGGCTGTGAAATGAACCCAGATCCACTGCAAGAGCAGCCAGTGAGTTTAACCTTTGATCCATACCTCTAGCCAACAACAGCTCCTCAATTAATAAAAAGCAAATGTAGAGTAGAGAAAATATATTTCATAACCCATTGTTTTATGAAACATTCCTAACTAAATTAGTGACTTTTTAATTTCACCAAATGGACTAACTTTTTATCTTCTTTATGTTCACATTTAGGAATGTCAGTCTCCTTTCTAGGGCATGAACCCTAGGACATGAATCCAGACCATGGAAAAACCCAAAGGCTCTCATTTGGTATACACCTCTAATCCAATGGCAGGTATAGTTTACTTCTCTGTGAATTATTAATTATAATAACTTCAGAGACTCCAAAATCATACATCCACTAAACTTGGATGCCTATCAGAAACACAGTGAGAATGTACTGCAGATGATGTCACATATTTTGGATAAAAGACACATAAAATTAAGGTGGAACTAAGTTGGATGTTTCCTCCTGTTGGTTATCATTCATTACACTAAAGGTGTTATGCAGGGTGCTGGAGAAGAAAATGATTAATGTTCTTACACAAAAGTGGACTTTATGTACTATAATACTGACCCATCCAAAAAAAGTCTCTGGAATAACAATGGTATGGTAGTTTAAAAGATAACTAGTTGCTTTTTAGACAAAACTAACTTTTATTGACAGAAGTAATTGTCTCAGAGGCTTGCTGCTTAATATGCTCACAATTTCTAGTATTTCTGAATATTGGCTAGCTGATTCAAATCAACTCTTCTGGCTCAAACTCCTTTCTAGGCTGGCTGACTGATTCAAACTCTCTTCTCTCGGCTTCTGACTGAATTGCTCTGTTTGAAAATACTGCCTCTGAACTCCATGAACTGGAGTGCACTACTGACTGCACAAATTGAATGGAAATACACCAAACTCAGTGAACTTAAATGAAGTCCACTGCATTGCCTGAACTCAATTGCAGGTATTGAACTATATTCCTCCTTTGACTTTGCACTGCTCTTAAGTAGACTCTCTTTCTGTGTGTTTTCCTGAGAGTTGGGCATAGATTATCTTTGTCTCATTCTGTCAAATGTTTCTCTGATTCATCATTCTGTCTGTTTTTTAATTACATTTGGGATTAAAGGTATGTTCTAAGGGTTTATCCATATTCCATCTAGTGGTATTAAAGATGTGCCATTCCAGCTGCATCACACAAAATTAGAAGGATTTTGGATGTGGTCCCTTGCCAAAGCAAACATGTTGCTGGGTTAAAATTCTTCTAAATTTCTGGCTATATTTGAAACCTGCTCTATGGGAGGGGATAGATTTTTTTCCACCGTAAACCTGGTCAAAAGCCTGGGACTAAAGAGAACAAGAACACAATAATTTAATTTATTATTGACATTTTGCAAAACGAACATATAAAGTGTCTTCTAAACATTTATATTTACGTATATAGAGAGGTGCTATGGTTTTTTTATTTTAGCTTTTTATTTGTTGTTGTTGTTTTGGTTTTTGGGGTTTTCTTTTTCCAGCAAAGGATAGTTAACATAGAAATCTGTAACCTAAAGTACTAAACACAAGTGGCTGTTGTGAATTCAGATTCATCCCCAAATTGGAGAAGAGTATCATTTCCTCCAAGCTCAGGAAACATTATGAAAGAGGATATGGGAAGGCTGTGAGAGTCAAAAGAATAAGAAGAGTGCTATAAAATGTTAATATCAGATATTATATTTAAGTTGTTATCATAAATGCACAGTTGCTGTGACTGCTGGTACCAGATCTGCACATAAACCCGAAATGAGGTATGTGACGTTAGAAAGAAGAAGAGGTAATTAGGTTAGACAGAAAGATAAGGGAGAGCTCTAGGGACTGAATATAACCTTCCTACATTGTTTATAAGTCTCATATAACTATAATATTTGAACATCTCTCATACAGTTATAATAATTATAATATCTAAAATGAAATGATCTGATGGTGGGTAAACTAATGAATTATAAGAAATGCACAAAGTTTTGTGTGTGTGTGTGTGTGTGTGTGTGTGTGTGTGTGTGTGTGCGTGTGTGTGTGTGTGTGTGTGTGTGTTAGCATCAGAATCCTTTACTTACATTATGATACCAAAGTGCTGGTCCTCTCGTCCTCTCAGTCACTGTTCTGTTTTGAACATTTACAGCTTCCTGTAGTATTATCTAATATCTACACTGTCTTCAAAGAGTATTAAAAAGGGATGACTTGTGAATACAAAAGCTCAAAAGTTCATTCCTTATCTATTAAATTAATATGGAAGAGGCAGCTAAGTCTCATTTTTTGGAAAGTAAAAATATAAACCTCTGATCAGGTGTACTTTGCCTTCCATCTGGAAGGAAAGGCTGCCAGTTTTAAAATAACACCTTTTTCCATGTTGAAAAATCGTGTTGCCAGTACACTGTTATATGCCTATACTTCTAGATAACAGGACTCTCATACCAAAGTGAGAGTTACCAAAGAAATTGGATTTAAAGAAGCACTTATACATTAAAAGAGATGACTCATGGTTGATAATATATTTCACATTACAAAAACTTGGCAGATTTTTCTTAGTTTAAAAATGATATTTTACATGCTGCCTTTTAAAAATCAAACTGAATTTAGGTCCAACTCTACTTTTTCAGGACTTTGAAAGCTATAAGTTTGAGTGGTTTGGGAGTTAACTTGCTTTACTAGAAAGGGCCCTTATCAAATCTTAGTGATGTATATAATACAGAGATATTTGTAACTGACTAGATTAGAGACCAATGTACAGAAGAAGATATATTAGAATGTGGATTTCCACAGCTGGGATTTATAAATTAAAAATTAAGGTATCCTTGAAAGGCAAGCAGCAGGAGGCACAGCAACTTGGACATCTGCTACCACTGCAACTGCCAGCACAGTCACCATGGCAACTCCATAAACTTTTTCTTCATCCTTGTTTCATTTGTTCAAAATTTATGTTTTAAAACTTCATTTGTGTATGGGTGAGTTTTCTGCATGTATTTATGCACTGTTTACATGCTTGCTGCTTGCTGATGCAGGAGAGTGTTCAGTCCCTAAGAACTAAAGTTCTAGACAGTTTGTGATCTTCTCTGTGTTGGGCCTAGCTCCTCTGGAAGAGCAGTGAGTGCTCTTAACCACAACAAGCCATCTCTCCAGCTCCACTTGCTCAAGATTTATTGTTGTGGAGAAGACCACCTAGTTTATGTTTTAATCTAGTATGACTTCCCATTTTATATTAAGAACTGGGTGAGGAAACCAGGTTCCCTGAAGCTGCCACTGACTGAGACATAAAAAAAAAAAATGATGTTGCAGGATAAATATGTGACTGTGTTCAATCCCTGGGGAAAAAAATGAAAAAAATCTTTTATATCTGAATACAAAATATTGTCATATATTCTAATCTCTCAAGCCTGTCTATTTTCATAAGAGGAAGTCTGAATGGGACTAGAGTAAGTATTTGTGGCTCAATGTTAAAGCCCCATCTATCCTGTCTTTTACCAGAGACTTTATCAGGGATTTGGATGAAGCTATTCTCTTAACACAAAGGAAAAGTTTCTTTCTCCTCCTCATTTTCTGAGGTGGGCTTACTTAGGTCATAAATATAGTTTCTTTTGGGTTTTTGAATTCTGTGGTCTTTAAATGTCTTTTTTTATTTTTCTAAAAGAAGATCCAAGGTTGTCTTCTATGCAAGCTCTATTCTACACTAGTTACTGTTGTAGGGTCATAAGCTCTAGGAGCACAATAATACGCAAGCACACTTCTGCCTACTGTCCACTTAATGAATAATATTATATCCCATGGATTTACTAAAAGAAATCAGTATAAACTTTCAGACTACCATAAACAAGGATATAATGTACCCACACAGATCCTTAATCATGTTTTAAGCATTGGTAACATTTCAATCAATCTCAACTTCTCACTATATTTTAATCATCTTTATGAGAAATAGAAATTTTGTAGAGATAATAAGTTAACCATTTATGAGAAAGTTGACTGGGAAAGCTTCTATTTTTAATCTCAAAATAAAATCTGCCTAATATTTGGAATGAAAGAGTAAATACTAATAAAATTCAACAAAAATAATTTTGAAGCATTTCAGCAGTGAAATCTAGAATAAAATGTAATGTTATTTTGTTCATTAAAATGTCGCTCTTGATAGAGCCATTGAGAGTAAAAGAAATATTTGTCTCTGGTTTCAGCATGTAGACTATATAAAGTAAAGAATGCATCCTTTTTCCATCTTTAGTTTTGTGTTCTCAAGTAGCACTTATTGGTATTTCAAGTGTATTGTATTGAATTTATTTTAATTAACAAGTAATTCTTAATTGTCTGTTCTATATCAGTATTATTCTTCTTGGAGAAAGGTAAAAAAATGACAATGTCAAGTGAGGTTAAAAACACACATCTTCCACACAGATGCTTATGCCAGTTTGCTTGTTGACAGTTGGCAAAACTTAGAGTCAACAAAGTTGCTTTGCAAAAGATAAATGAAAAAATATAGTAGCTCATTTAGGCAATGAAGTAATACTTATGGAAATGAAGTGGTTGTCAAGCCCTAAGAAGATCTGGAGTTATCTTAAAAGTAAATATTCAAAGTCTTAATGTTATGTGATTGTAACTATAATATATGAAAAACAAAAAGAAAATAAAAACATTGAAATGTCCAGAAGCTCCTGATGGTTTGGAAGGATGGAAGGATAGATAAGTGGGACATATAAGATACTTAGGTCAGTGATACTTCTCTGTGCTGTACCGTGATGTTAGATAAGTGTCAACGCACAGTTGTTCAGATCATAGGACATAGAGCATCTAGAGGACTCTAATGGAAGCTGTGGCACTGGCCATGATGCTGTATCAACTGAGTTTCACTAATAGAACTAGGCACCATTCTAATTGAGTACTGTGCATACTACAGATTCTACCTGTATATGGATACATATTAAATTGCTATTCTATTTGAATATTTGCTGTTAAAATTAAATCCTTGTAAAATATCCCTGAGAACTTAAAAATCATTTATGACATTTACATATATTGATATCTGCCATAGTAAGAATAGAAACTTATGCCATATATATATTATTTACTGGGACTGAGTAGACAGCACCCTGCATAATGTTAATTTACTATGCAAGTCTGCCAGTTGGAGTTTGCCTTCTTAACACCCATGCAGAAAGCTGAGTATGTAAGCTAATATCTGTAATGCTGGGGCTGCAGGCAGAGACAAAAACTCCCTGATGACTGGCCAACCATCCATTCTAGAGATTTAAAGTCAACGAACAAATCTTGTTTCAAAAATAAATAAATAAAAGGAAAACAACAGAGAAAGGCACTAGGTTTCCACCACAAAAAATGCACATGCATAGGAGATACACACACACACACACACACACACACACACACACACACACTGGCAGAGAGAGAGAGAGAGAGAGAGAGGGAGACACAGAGAGAGACAGAGAGACAGAGACAGAGAGAAACAGAGAGACAGAGACAGAGATGGAGAGAGATGGAGAGAGATGGAGAGATGGAGAGACAGAGAGAGACAGATAGAGACAGAGAGAGAGACTGAGACAAAGAGACTCCCACAACACACACACACACACAAAACACACACACACACACTCACACACACAAACAAAATAATAAAACATATTGCCAAAGTGATGGGTAAAAACTCTCACCACCAAGCCTGATACTGTGAATTCCAGAAATCACACAGTGGAAGTAGAAGGTGCAGTTCTGATGTTGTCCCTTGATCTCAACAGGTGCTCCATAATATGTGATGCCCACCCCGACACCATATAACACAGTATAAATATATGCAAATGTAAAAGCAAAATCAACTTAATGATAACCTAAATAGAAATAATGTTCCCCAAAACATGTGTGAAAATAAAAAGACATATAAGTACCTTCAAGTTCAACATTAAACATGCTGTGGAAGAAACATCTTTACATAAGCAATAAAATATAGCCTTAGATGGTTGTATATTTAGTAAACAACATGACAGAGTCCGGAGAATGCTTGAAATACTAGAGGGCTTGATGGCTTTGAAAACATTTCCTAATTTCTTCTCTCTCGTAGAATTGCCAAATGAGTGAGAACAGTGAGTTTTAGATCAGGATTTCAAGTTTTTAAGGAACATGCCTTGTAGTAGTCTATAATTTATAACAGCAGACACAGGCCACACAGAATCATACCTCATTTGTCTGAACATATGGACACTGACTGGTCCACTAACTTTGCCTTTGCACAGGGGTCACTTTTAAATCGTTGCGTGAGAGAAAATTTATTAGGTTCAATTTGCTGTGTATTACTTGCTACATGCTTCAGAAACCAGCCACTAATGGTGTTACAGAAAGGAC
Source organism: Micromys minutus (assembly GCF_963924665.1). NCBI lineage: Eukaryota > Metazoa > Chordata > Mammalia > Rodentia > Muridae > Micromys > Micromys minutus. The sequence goes on along the minus strand of NC_137958.1, from coordinate 18,871,216 downwards.
AATCGTTTTATATGGTTTTACTCAGAATGATAACCGTCAATCATATCTGTTTCTTATTGCAAACCCCTTTCTGGTTATTTACATTGTCTTCCCCTTAGATGCATATGTGACAAGGGTAACATGATATGTCAAATTAAGATCATATTTTTATGTAATCACCAAAGGAGCTATTCTTTCAAAATTAAAGTCTTTTTATCCCATATGTCATAAGAGCTAAGTTTCTTTTTTCTATACCCAGTGAGTATTACCCAGTGAGTATTTCCATACTCACTAGGTATGTCTACACTCAGTACATGCTTACTTTTTTAACTACCTAGACTTATAGCTGCAATAACATGAATAGTTATGGAGTTTCTGAAAATCGATCATCTATGTGTAGAAAATCACCCTCAGCACGGACAAAAGGACTGTACAGCTTTGGTTTTACTCTTAAGATAGCGAGTGCTGAACACTTCTTCTACATAACAAATTATCGAGTTTCCAAACTCATGAACAGAACATCATTAAGGAGCAATGCTGGGCCACTCTTTTCGGTACCATGCTCGTTAACACTTGACTCACATTTGTGTGTTATCAAGATTCAACATGCCAACTATCTGAAACCCATTTTTCAAGATCCAATTCAGTATTTCTTCACATCACTTTTCAGATTTTTATGTTTACCTCCACATCCTCCAACAATAGCAAAACCAATCTACTTATGTCTATAAAAGAAGAAGCTATTGTGATGGTTTGTATATGTTTGGCCCAGACAGTGGCACTATTAGGGGGTCTGGCCTTGTTAGAGTTGTGTAGTCTCATTCGAGTAGGTGTGTCACTGTGGGCATGGGCTTTAAGACCCTTGTTCTAGCTGCCTGGAAGTCAGTCTTCTCTTGTCTGCCTTTGGATGAAGATGTAGAACTCTCAGCTCTTCCATCTTCACATTTGCCTGGAAGCTGCCATGTTTCTGCATTGATGATAATGGACTATAACCTGTGAACCAGCCCCAATTAAATGTTGTCCTTCAAAGAGTTGCCATTGTCATAGTGTCTGTTCACAGCAGTAAAACCATAACCAAGACAGTTGTTGGCTCAGGATTATAAATATGACATTCTTTCTGCACCTGGAACCTCTCTCCATATCTCCTAGAGCACGAGGATCCACCCCATATGTAGCCACTACACCCAAGCACTATTGATGATGCCAGTAAGTAGTATGTGTCATTTTCTGTGAGCCTATGGGGGTCATTTTTTTTCAACTACCAAAGAAGGGAATTAGCATTAGAGTGGCATATTTGATATAAGTAGTGAATAATATCCTGTGTTTAAGGAGGTTTAGGTATGTTGCTTTCTGGGTTATATAGTAAAGTAGTCTGGACAAAAGTGGAGTGAATTGTTAGAGATTGCAGAATAGATTGAGACATTCCTATGTGAGTACAGTTATTAACTTTATTGACAATAGAGGGTTCCATCTGATGTGCTTTGCAATGAACCAAGACAATTTGAGAAGGTAAAAGTAAGACCGTGAAGAGGTTATGGATATATGCAGAGTTAGTAATTGAGTTGGCTTTTGTGTTTAGAAATCCTCATTTCTTCCAGATGGCCAAGTGTGTTAGCAAGATAAGCAAAACATATTGAAGTCTATATGCACTGTTCATGGAGCAATTATGGTGATTTGGATGGCTCTTAATTCTGCCTGTTGATTGGTAGTGTGTGCAGGTAAGGAGACATAAGGGTATGAAGAGAAAGGAATTGAAAAAGATAAAAACCTTTGAAGGATCAAGTTAAGGGTGGAGTTTGGAGCAATCTATGAGTGAGGAAGAGGGGTGAGGGAGGAGAATAGGCCTGTGATTAGGAACTGTAACATAAGAAGTGAGATAAGGCGACTGGATAGTGTGTAGTGTAGATTTAGGCATGTCAGTCAATATCATCATAGATCAGGGAAGAATAAATTATCCTAGGAAGGATAAATCCAAATGTTGTATGTATCAATATTTTTTAGAGCTAGACAATTATCTTAGGCTTCTATGTTTTCATGGCTGGGCTGTGGTGCTAGGTCTTAAGATGGCATACTTGGAAATGGGTCTTTGGCTCTCAGATCCGGATCTGAGATAATGTTTCCTGTAGAGAAACTTTAGAGGAACCTGGGACAAGGGTGGTGGGTAGAGAGGGTAGAAGGTGGGGGTGGGGCTGCCTTGAGATTGGACAAAGACAACCAGCAAGCAGCAGGATTTTTTTTTTTTTTTTGTCATTTTCTGTTTGTTTGTTTGTTTGTTTTTTTCAGAAGTGGGTTTTTAAGGAACTTGGGAAAATTTACCTAACTTTGATCAGGCAGAGTAGGGCAATTAACCCCAATGGATTTACAGTTTGATCCGAGCCCAGGCAGTGGGTAAGGGATACAGTAGTTTTGTCCAGTGGTTAGTGGTTACTTACCACAATCTAGGTGGAGTTACCATGTCCTGTCTGTCTTCTTTGGAGACTGTATGGGGTTTGGTAAGCACATTTCTATAAATCTCCTTTGTAGTAAGAACTTGGTATCTGGTTGTGTTCTGAACCAATTCTGAGGCTCATCCTCCTACCTTGTTTCTATGACTGGTTGAGGGAAGAGGAAAAAGCAAAATCTGTCTGTGCCATGTTTCCAGTGTTCAGGCCTGATATAGCCCTTCAGTGTACCCTTTGTAGATCCAAACAGATTAGGTAAGATCCTATATAACATGTATCAGAAGTTATAAATCATGAACTAGTATCAACTACTTCTGAACAAGGAAAAAGATGTGTGTGTGTGGTGGGGCAACTCTGAAGGAACAACCAAAGCATCTTGTGTCTCTCTGTGTAAACTCATTGGTTGGTGTTTTAGTCCATGGAAGTTGTGGTGGGTTTGCATAGTTGATAAATTTGTTCTTCCCATGGGGTTGCAGACCCTGTCCACTCCAATTAAATACTTTCCTTTATAAGAGTTGTTATGGTCATAGTTGTTTCTTCATAGCAATAAAAGCCCCAACTAAGATAACTTCTATCTTTTCTTCAAACCCATCTGACTCCTATACCGGAGATAAGACATTTAAAAAAATCAGAACCTAACTCAAACCTATAATATATATGCTACCTCCCCCCTTCTCTTTTCTCAAGTCCCTCCCATTCTCTACCTTCAGTGAGTATTTTATTTCCTCCTCTAAGGACTAATATTTCTACACTTTGATCTTCCCTCTTGACCTTCATAAAGTCTGTAATTGTATCTTGGGTATTCCCAACTTTTGGGCTAATATCCACTTATCATGGAGTGCATAGCATGTGTGTTCTTTTTTGATTGGGTTGCCTCACTCAGGATGGCATTTTCTAATTCAATGCATTTGCCAAAAAATTTCATGAAGTCATTGTTTTTAATAGCTTAGTACTATTCCATTGTGTAAATGTACCATATTTTCTGTATCTATTCTGTTGAAGAACATCTGGGTTCTTTTCAGCTTTTGGCTCTTATAAATAAGGCTGATATGAACATAGTAGAGCATGAGTCCATGTTATATGTTAAGCATCTTTTGGATATAGCTGGGTCCTCAGGTAGTATTATGCCCAATTTTCTGAGGAACCGCTAGACTGATTTCCAGAGTGGTTGTACCAGCTTTCAATCCCACCAACAATGAAGGAGTGTTCCTCTTTCTCCACATCCAGGAAGATGAATAGGGGTGTATAACAGTGGGGAATATGGGAATAGCCACTAGAAGGTTCCAAATGCCAGGAAATAAGAGGCTCATCCCCAGGACCCAACAACGGTGATATAGGCTGAAATACCCAGCAGACAAGAAAGAGAGAGAGAGAGAGAGAGAGAGAGAGAGAGAGAGAGAGAGAGAGAGAGAGAGAGAGAGGTAAGGCCCCCAATTGGGGTATGAAGCAACTCACTCATCTTTAAATTTTTAACCCAGAATTGCTCCTGTCTAAAGGAAATTCGGGGACAAAGTGTAGAGCAGAGATTGAAGAGAAGGCCATCCAGAGACTGCCCCACCTGGAGGGATATAAAATCACAGTAGTGAAAGTCTTAAAAACAAGTTATAAACATCTATGTTCTATGGATATGAAAGTTGAAGTAAGTTGTAAGGGTCTGAAAAAATGATTTTAGGTATGAGTCTAAAAAAGTAATTTAAGATATATGAAAATTTGTTTCAGATTTCATTCCTTCTCTCTATGATATCGTTTGAATTCTCAGACTTCTACTATGACTCAAAGATATGAGTATACTTTTCTCTCTACAGTGAATTCCAGTACAGATTACAAACAAAAATAAAACTTTTTCTTTAATAAACTTAAAAATTATTGTAAGCATTAGGAAGTTTGAGTCCATATCTCATAGGGCAAATGGACTGCAGATAAGTACTCCTGTCAATCAACAGCTGAAGTTTCAGCATCTGCCCATTTCTAAGGGTGAGATCCCTGCACATTTCCTTGGTTTTGTGATTCCTCTCCCTCAACTACCAAGACCATGAGCCCCCCCAAAATTTAAATATATATCCCCCAAGAGAAAAATCCTCTAACTTCCTTAACTTTACCTTTTGCCCCTTGTCTAGTTGTCCCAGCAGATTTCAAATTAATTGCAAATAGTCTCAGCAATTCACCAGCCTCAGCTGTTCTCTCTGAATGTGAATACTACACTGCTCTGAAGTGGCTAGTTCCAGATGGTCCAGCCTCACAGATTTCTCTAGTGCTGTCTGCACTTCCCCATCCAAGTATGGTCCAGAAGAGTCTGCACAATGACAGAAATGGCCTTTTCTTCCCAGCTTTGATCAGCATGCCCGCTTCCTTGGATCCCTAGCCATGATGACCCAATCTCAACAGGAAGCTACCAGAGAGAATGATGAAACCACCACCAATGCCCAGGAACCCAATAACAAAACAAAAATGTGCGGATAAAGGACTATGAGGCCCAAGCATGGCAAACATGGAACAGACAAGTTCTGCCCTTTCCTCTTTCCTCTTCATTGCTAAACCATTAGATTAACTTAGGTGTCAGAGCCAACTACAAGACCCCCAAAGACACATGCTTATACATAAAGAAGATATTTTAATTCCCCAAGGTCTACTCCCTTGTTTGTTCATGTACTCATTCCCGAGGCTGAACATCAGAAATGGAAACACTAAGATTCAGCTATCAAAAATAATTATTTAACTATCCTGCTGTCTTAGTTAGGGTTTTATTGCTGGGAAGAGGCACTATAACCATAGCAACTCTGATAAAGAAAACATTTAACTGGTGCTGGCTTACAGTTTCAAAATTTGTGATCATCATGGCAGGAAACATAGCTATGTGTAAGCAGAGAAGTACTGGAGAAGGAGCTGAAAGTTCTGTATATTGATCTGAAGGCAAAAGAAATGGACTGTGTGATACACTAGGCATAGGTTGAGCATAAGAGACCTCAAAGCCCAATCCCAAAGTGACATAATTCTCCCAACATGGCCACAACCTCTAAAAGGTACCATTTCCTATAGGCCAAACATTCAAACATATGAGTCTATATGGGCTATTTCTGTTCACAGCACCGCATCTGGGTAACCTGTGCAGTCAAGACTTACCAACTCACCCCAGCACATACCCCCCCTTTAAAAATAAGACAAACAAAACCACACCCCCCAAAAAGCCAAAACCCTAAAACCCCAAATCAAACACAAAAAACAATAACTTGCTGCTTTCTATCTGCTGTTGATATTTCAATCTTCGATTGTTATTTTAGTTATATCCAGAACCATATAAATACAAATTTCCTAAGTGTAAGAGCACCACCACCCTGCAGGGCTGGGATGGACTGAGAGGAGGGGATGTGGTGTTTCTTTTCCTCTGGGTTAATATATATCCTTTCTGTTGAGAATTCAGTGCCTGGGTATGATCGGAGCCAACTACAAGAACCACAAAGACACACTTATAGATAAGGGACATATTTTAACATGTATGTGGTGGCATGCATGTAATCTCATCACTTGGGTGGGTGTGGTAGGAAGATTGTGAATATGAAGCCAGGCTAAGCTATGTAGAGGGATAAACAAACAACACAGCAATGTATTAAGCATCTTCCTAGATGCTTAGGTATACTTCCAAAGAAGTATACATATAAGCAAAATTATAGTTTCAGGGAATGTTGTGAATTAAAATGATAAAGTGATTACTTGCAGGTACATGGAAGGAAAAGATTCAAATATCACAATGGGATATGCCGTGTGTGTGTGTGTGTGTGTGTGTGTGTGTGTGTATGTTTGTATGTATATATATATATGTATATATATACACATACATATACATATACACATACATATACACATACACATACACATACATATACACATACATATATACATACACATACGTATACATATACATATATATGGTCACTACAAAAGTTTTGTCTACCTGCATGGTTACTTGGAGGTACTATTTTAAAAGTTCAACATATGCATTTAAGGAAGTACATAATTTAGTTTATAATAAAAACATTAGGGCTTTAAGACGATGGGAGCAATTGGGTAACAGCACAGGAAAACTAAATGGTCAGATAAAGATATTTCATATATTTCCATATTTTAAAATATATATTTATATTGTGTTGCACCTACCAATATGCACTTCTAATATTAACAATAGCTGTGCAAATCAGTGAACTAGAAGGGTGTTAAATATCATTAAAATTTTAAATTATCATTAAAATATATTAAAATTATCTTAGGACACCATGAAATTCATATGGATACAATTAACTTGTCCTAGAGATATAAGTACTCAAAGCTTTCTTCTTAGATTTTTAAAAAGGGAACTATTTTATTATGTCTTCTCTGTGTTTCTATTCTTTTATCTTTTCCTAGTATGTTTACGACCAATTGCTGGAGTTCTTCCACCCTGATGTACCAAGAGACTAGAGACTTCTTCCCACCTTGGGATTTAAAGATGGAGATTTTAGAAAGTGAATAGGTGAATTTAGTCACCAGAATGAGTACTCATGACTGAATATTATTGGCTACATAAGAGAGAGTATCAAAGGATGTAAACTTACTTGAATATGTTCTTCTTGTGGTCATGTGATGTCTTGTGCCACCTCGAATCCCTAGATCAAGAAGGATATCACCAGATACAGCATACAACTCCTGCACTGTGAGGGAATTTGACCTCTTTTCTTCCTGAATTTAACCCACCTCAGGTATTTTACTATGTATGCTAGATAGTTCTTATGACTACCTGTCATAAAGAACTTAAAGAAAGGTTCACGTCATCTCATGCTTTCAATCCATACTCAGTAGGCTTCATTGCTTTGGCCCTCAAGCAGAGAAGACCATTTCATATGTAAAGGAACACATTATAAATTCACTTTAAAGCTAGCCATTTTCTTTCTTTTATTGTTGTAAATCCTTCTGAATGCACTAGTATTTATATTCTTAAATAGTAAAAGTGTTTAAATACTGCATCATAATGGAGTTACATTAAACTCATGATTAAATTTCTGCCTCATCCTTTAATGAATATCAAGAGAAGTTAGGGAAATAAAAGTACATTGAGGAATTGAGTAAGACATCTTTTTTTTCTTCTATACCACCACCAACCACCAACCCAGCTTTCCCCTTAAACCTTTTTCCACTACGTTTGTGCTCAGCCCTTTATTTGATAAGGAATTAGTAATGGTTGAACAGGAATATATCTGTCCTTTGGGACATGACCTAAACCTTGTTTTCAGCTTAACAGAAATATTAAATTTTTATACCAGAGTTTTCATTTCAGATTTTTTTTTGTCCAAGGTAATATACTTAAAAGACATAATTTCTTTAGAAATGCATTCAGGGGAAGATTAAGTGAAAACTAGAAAATTAGTCTTTCAGTTGAGTACTTAGAAGATTAAGAAAAAAATCTCAGTACTTATTTGAACAGCTTCCTGCTGCAAAGATCTCATTTACTACTCTAACATGCTCTGCTACAATCTCACTATTTTCAGAGTGCTGTGCAAACTATAGACTTTTCTCCTCAGAATCTTCTTTTTCTCTTCATGATAACAAAATGTATCTTAGAAAATGGGGCACTCACAATGGAAAGCTGACCTGTCAGATTGGCCTTGGGCACCATTATTGTAGTGCCTGGATACAAACTGAAACAGAAAAGACTCACAGAGGAAACTGAAATAAAGAGGAAACTATTATACTACAAAAATACTGAAAACGAGACTAGGATGACTGCTTTACCTGTTTAGAGTTTTAAATTTCTAATATTTCTAAGAATATACACAGGGAGAAGGGTGACTTTAGAAGTGTAGTTGGCACTTACTAGACAGTGAGAGTGATTATACTGTTTTTCTCCACCTTTTATTATAAGAATATGTAAACTCACATAAAATATTGCAAGTGAAACCTATATTTCCTGTACTAGATGTAACAATGAACATTATGACAAACTTATCTACCCAGATTGAATATGCATATATAATATGTGATATATATATACATATATATATATATATATATGATAAACCATTTGAAAATAAGTAACAGCTTTTACAACTTTTAAAAAACTTTACTATGCATTTCATAATAATAACCATAATGACTAATTCAGCATTAACACTAATTTTATAATATACAGTAGTTTTGCAAGACAATGTTCTGAATAAAAAGGAAATGTGAGGAATTGAGAAATTTAATTACTTAGTTGCCTGACACCCTTGTTTAAGAAACTGTGCTCAACCTGTCTCTTCCATATGGAAGGAGCTGGAGTTCTTTGTTTTTTCCTTTTGTTGAAAATAGTTTTTCTTCTCACCTAGTATATCCTGGTTAAAGTTTCCCCTTCCTGTTCTCCCAGGTCCTCCATGCCCCCCTCTCATCAAGATCCACATTCTTTCTTTCTCTCATGAGAACACAAAAAAGTAGGCTTCAAAGAGATAATAATGACAAGTAAAATAAATTAACACAAACCAAAGCAAACACATTGGGATACGATAAAATAAACAGAAGGAAATGTCCAAGAAACTAATATAGACATAAAGACCTATTTATTTATACACTCAGAAAACCCATAAAAATACTAAATGGGGAACCATAATATGAACTTGCAGAGTAAAAAGAGATAATGAAATATATAAGTAAGATAAAAATATAAAAATGAGATTGAGTTTAAAAAGGGGAGGAAGAAAAAATGCCTAACACAACAGTAAAAGAGGACAACCTTCCAAAAGAGCTGTTGAATTTATTTTCTGTTGTCTGTCTACTGCTGGTCCTGCTAAATAAAATAAATAAATAAAGGAAAACTAATTAATAAAGTAAGACTAGTTTCTTTTCCAAGTCACACTTCATCAGAGGAAACTTTTTTTGTTGTTCCTATGTTGTTATTTGGAGATTTCTTGAGCTAGAGGTGGGACAAGTGTCCACTTCTCCCAGCTTCAGGATCTCATCACGTGCAACCATGCAGGCTCTCTGCATTCTCTTCAGTCTCTGGGGTTTATATGTACATCAGTCCTGTTGATTTAGAGGGCTTTGTTTTCTTGGTGTCCTCTATCATCTCTGACTCAGACACCCTTTCTGCTTCCTCTTCTGCAAGGTTCCCCAAGCCCTGAGGGAAGGGGTTTGATGGAGTCATCCCTATTAAGATGAAATATTCCAAGGTTTTTCATTCTCTGAATATTGTTGGGTTGTGTGTCTTTGTATTTATTCCCATCTGCTGCAGATGGAAGCATCTCTAATGATAGCTGAGCAAGACATTTATCTATGAGTATAGCAGAATGGCGTTAAAAGTTAATTTATTGCCATGATTTTGCTTATTTGTTTATTTATTTTTAGAGCAGCATTATTTGGTTTTCCCTTATGTGATGTATACTCAGGTTCTTAATAGCCAAACAGTGGTGGGCACAGGTTCAATCTTGCAAACTACAGAATGGTTCTGTATTGGTTGGTTACCATAAACATTGTGCCACTAGCCTATTTTGCAGGCATAATGCCACTATAAGGAAAAAGATTGTGGCTGGATTAGTGTTTTGTTTCTCCTTGTTGCATGCACAGTGCTTTCCTATACCAAATATTCTAAGGGTGAAGGTTCTAGATAGGCACTGAATCGATTTTTCCATATTCAATGAAGTCTTCAGTAGTGAAGCCTTGCTATCAGTTTGTGGTGAGCAACCTATCATCTTGATTAAAGCCTGGGTTGTTGTGACTTTACCATTTCGGCCAACCACTCAATTATATGGAACCAAATTCTTCTGCCCAAAGCTTCATTGGGTGACAAGAGCTGCCTAGTTGGGGCTCTGTTTCCCACATTATTTGGTTGTTTCATTTATGTGGTCTCTTTACAATTTTTTAGAAAGCTTCTACTTGCTACATTCCAGTTTTACCCCTCACAAATTGCCCTTAGATGTCTGTCCAAGTATTCTGTCACTCTTCCCTATTTCCTGCCAATAACCACTGATATTTCCATTTAATACCCCACTAATCCATTCATAGCTATCAATTCTTTCACCATTTCCTAGGGAGATCTATTCTCGACCCAAACCCCAGTTGCTTATTCCAACCTAACATCTGCGGTTGTACAGATTATAGCTTGGTAATATTTACCTGACAGATAATATCCTCATGTAAATGAATACATAGAATATTGATCTTTCTGGGTCAGGGTTACCTAAAACAGGATGATGGGTTTGCTAGGTCCATCTATCTGCCTGCAGATTTCATGGTCTCAGTTTTTTTAAGAGCTCAGCAATATTCCATTGAGTAAATTTACTACATTTTCTTAATCAGTTCTTTTGTAGAGAACTATCTAGGCTGTTTCCCATTTCTACCTATTGTTAACAGAGCGTTAGTTGAACACAGACGAGCAAGCATCTTTGAGGAGGAATGAAGTAAACTTTGGATAATTTGGATACTGTCTTGAGGTATGATCCTCTGGATTTTTTCTAGTGTCAGATTTTAAGGCTTCTGATTATCTCTAATTCTATTAATTTTTCTTCTTTCTTTACCTTATATTTACTTTGCAAAGGAGTCTTTCAATATTAGTGATTTTATCAAATAATCAACTATTTGTTTTATCTTTGGTTCTAGAACTTTCAGGTGTACTGTTAATACTTTTTGTCAATGAAGAAACTTGGTGTTATGAATTTGCTTTTTAGAATTGTTCTTGATATGTTTCACAATTTTGGGTGTCTTGTGTATTCATTTTTATTCAATTCAAAATTACTTTAATTTATTTTTGTCTTCACTCCTTTTTTCACTTAGTAGGAAGCTGTCCAGTTTTTACAAATTTGTAAACTTTCTATTGTTTCTGTTGTTGTTATCCAGTTTTAATCCATGATGGTTATATGACTTATAAGGACCTATTTCAAATTTACTTGTGTTTGCTGAGACTTTTTTTGTATCCAAGTATGTTATAAATCTGTGTTTGGAAAGATTACAATTCTAGGTGTTGATATTTAGTCTTGCCTTTGATGAGTGAATGTTTTGTTTCTTGTTTTCTGGTGACCTTTTTATTTTTTACATGGGTTTCACATGAGTTTCATGATTGTCTTTTACAAGGTAGGGAATTCTTTTGGAATTCTTGTAAGTATGACCACTGGGAGTTCCAGATAATGTGTTTCTAGGTATTAGAAACTAAGCTTTAAAATGGGGATGAGCTTGGATGGGACTGATGGAGTCCACAGGAGGAAAGAAAGCAGGGTATTCCACCAGGATCTGCTTATTCTCCTGGGAAATGTGCCAAAGCATAAGAAAGGCCACAACAGGTAGTCTGCTACAGAGCTGTTAATGAGCTGTAATAATTGGACCTGAAAGAGGAGAACAGGATTGATCTGAAGCATTCCTACCTAATTGGTTGGCCTACTTGCTCCTCTGACAGCATTGTCTGGCAGGTTCACAGAGAAAACATGCTGGCGTTGTGGTCTAGAATAATAGAATGATTAAACGAAGTTTGAGTAGAAGGTGTGTGTGTGTGTGTGTGTGTGTGTGTGTGTGTGTGTGTGTGTGTGTGTGTGTGAATGGGGGTAGTAAAAGAAGAAGAGGGAGAGGAAGGGAGGAGAGAGACACAGAGACACCAGAGTCACACAGAGACAGAGACACACAGAGAGAGAGAGATCAGCTCTTAATGGTGCAGAGAGGATGGGGAAGCCACAACAGGTAGTTTGCTGCACAGTAGTAGGCGACACTCCAATTTGATTTACAAGGGAGGAGAAAGAGGTAAACATCTGCAATTCCTTTAGTCTTCCTGTTTTCCTGGCCTGAGAAACCTGTGGCTTTTCAGAGATTGCTGGAATGGAGAGGAAAATCTGTGGGACCCACTGGATACAGAGGCAGGAAGTGAAGTAAGCCCAACATCCGGTGGTCTGCTACAGCTTTTGGGCTGTGACTAAGGGACTGGAATTGGAGAAAATGAGGCAGAGGTAAGGATCTACTTTTAGCCTGTCTGGCTAGAGTTGGGATCTGGTATTCTTACATCTTATTTATCTTACTGTATTCCTTTTTTAAGGAATGGAAGATGTTCAGAGGTCTAAACATTTCCATAATAAAGGTTTTAAACATTTTTGTATGCACTATTAATAATTGGAAACAATTATTCTTGACAAAGTAGTTGAGAATATAAACCAAGTGGTAAATAGTTATATATCCCTGAAAATGCAGCTCTCAGCAGGAGTGCACCCAAGCAATTTAAAACTGAATGTGCTGTGCTCAATTGATGAGGACCATTTTCTGCCATCATCCATAATGAAATGAAGAATACTCACACAAAGAAAATGGGCAGTTTAGGGTGAAAAAAGATATAAAAATTATATCTTTATTTTCAATGCTTAGATGATTATCATTACATTTAGTTTGTGTCAATCAAATTTCTTATTATAGTTATTATGACAGAAAAGTTGTTTGGGTACATTATATATTAGAGTTCATGGTTATTGCACTGAGACTGTAGAAGAAGACAGCTTGACGGCTGAATTGTAACAATAATTCCAACAAGTCTAACATGTCTCTGAAAATATTTTATTTAAAATAGGAATTACCAGGTACTAGCCTTTGGGCAAAAGAGATCATACAAATTTTTGTATAACAATAGCTCTATAAAATGAAGTTCTCTATCTCGGATTTTCAGTGTTGCTTATTGATAAAAATGACTTGATAAATTTCAGTTGATCTGAGTAAAACATCTTATAGATTCTGAAACTATGTACCTCTTTTTAAATATTTACTTTCACTATTTTTAATTATATGTATTTATTTGTGTGGGATGTATACATGTGACTGTACTGCATTTAGATGCCAGATGAATCACCTTTAAGCTGAAGTTGCAGGAAACTGTGAGCTACCCAAGGTCGGTTTTGGCAACCAAACATGGATCCTGTACAATACCAGTATGTTTATTACAATGCTGAGCTACTTTATAGACCCCACTGGAGAGTCTTACGTTTTAAAAAAAAGGAAAGCAAAAATAAACAAAGCAACACAACAACACCCCCCCAAATGTACAAAAGGATGTATACACCCATCACTGCAACGCCATTTAGGTCCCATCATTTGAAGTTGTCTTCAAAATCCCAAAATTTCTTGCAATCTGGACTAGAATACATCACATAGACAAATGTTTGGTAATAAAAACAGTAACAAGGTGATTTCTATATATAACATTGCTTTCTGGAAACTTCAGATTAGATTGAATTGGGAATATTTAAGTGTTTTTAATCAATCAAATAAAATCGGATGTTTGATTCAACATAATAGATAGCTCAAACTACCTGAACTGTGGTATTTTGTTATGGAATCACTAGAAATATTGTATCCAATGTCTGTACAATTTTGAAATCTCAAGATATTGAAGACATTACCACATTATTTTTTTTCAAGTTACATGGTTGATTGCCCTGTGGAACACACCTATATCAAGGCTGATTCCCTGCTATAGGAGGTAGAAGTGTGTCACTTAATTTGTGTGGTAACTATAAAGTGCAATATAGGGAAATATAGGTCAATGCTTAGTCATGATTCTAAGTTATTCAAGAGATTCCAGAGAAGGTTGGATTTTCCAGTTAGGCATCATCCCTGGGATGCAGAGATGTTTTGATATATGAAAATCCATCAATGTAATCCATCAATTAAACAAACTCAAAGAAAAAAAGCACATGATCATCTCACTAGATGCTGAGAAAGCATTTGACAAGATTCAACACCCCTTCATGTTAAAAGTCTTGGAAAGAACAGGAATCCAAGGCCCATAACTAAACATAATAAAAGCAATATACAGCATACCAACAGCCAACATCAAACTTAACGGTGGAAAAATTGAAGCAATCCCACGAAAATCAGGGACTCCACAAGGCTGTCCACTCTCCCCCTACCTAATCAACATAGTACTGGAAGTCCTGGCCGGAGCAATTAGACAGCAAAAGGAAATCAAGGAGATACAAATTGGAAAAAAAGAAGTAAAAACATCACTATTTACAGATGACATGATAGTGTACTTAAGTGACCCCAAAAATTCCACCAGAAAACTCATACAGCTGATAAGTTCAGCAAAGTGGCTGGATATAAAATTAACTCAAACAAATCAGTAGCCTTCCTCTACTCAAAGGACAAACATGTGGAGAAAGAAACTAGGGAAAAGATACCCTTCACAATAGTCACAAAAACTATGAAATACCTTGGTGTGACTCTAACTAAGCAAGTGGAGGACCTGTATGATGAGAACTTCATACCTCTAAAGAAGGAAATCTAGGAAGATCTTAGAAAATGGAAAGATCTACCATGCTCATAGATTGGAAGGATCAACATTGTAAAAATGGCCATGCTACCAAAAGCAATCTACAGATTCAATGTAATCCCCATCAAAATACTAACCCAGTTCTTCATAGAGTTGGAAATAGCAATGTGCAATTTCATCTTGAATAACAAAAGACCTAGAATAGCAAAATCCATCCTCAACAACAAGAAAACATCTGCAGGATTCATTATCCCTGACCTCAAGCTGTATTACAAGTCAATTGTGCTAAAATCTGCATGGTACTGGTACAGAGATAGGCACATGGATCAATGGAATAGAATGGAAGATCCAGAAATGAGCCCTCACGTATATGGTCACTTGATTTTTGACAAAGGAGCTGTAAACATTCAATAGAAAAAGGACAGCCTATTCAACAAATGGTGTTGGTCCAACTGGCACTCAGCATGAAGAAGAATGAAAATAGAACCCTTCTTATCTCCTTGGACAAAGATCAAGTGTAAGTGGATCAAAGTTCTTCACATTAAACCAGGTACACTGAAACTACTAAATGAGAAAGTAGGAAAAACCTTAGAACACATAGGCATAGGAAAAATTTTCCTGAATAGAACACCAATGGCTCGAGTTCTAAGGTCAAAGATTGACAAATGGGACTTAATGAGATTGCAAAGTTTCTGTAAGGCTAAAGATGCTGTCAAGAAAACAAAATGGCAACCAACAGAGTGAGAAAAGATCTTTACCAACCCCACATCAAATAGAAACCTAATATCCAAGGTATACAAAGAACTCAAGAAGCTAGACACCAGAGAATCAAACAGCCCTATTAAAAAATGGGTACAGAGCTAAACAAAAAGTTCTCAATTGAGGAATATTGAATGATTGAGAAGCATCTAAGGAAGTGCTTGACATAATTAGCCATCAGGGAAATGCAAATCAAAACAACCCTGAGATTCCACCTCACACCAGTCAGATTGGCCAAGATCAAAAATTCAGATGATAGAAGATGCTGGCAAGGATGTGGAGAAAGAGAAATTCTCCACTGTTGGTGGGGTTGTAAACTGGTACAACCACTCTGGAAATCATTCTGGCGATTCCTCAGAAAATTGGACATAATATTACCTGAAGACCCAGTTATTCCACTTCTGGGTATATACCTCAGAGAAGCTACAACATACAACAAAGGCACATGCACCACAATGTTCATAGCAGGTCTATTTATAATAGACAGAAACTGGGAAGAGCCCAGATGTCCTTCAGTAGATGAATGGATACAAAAATTGTGGTATATTTACACAATGGAGTACTACTCAGCTACCAGAAACAATGACTTCATGAAATTCTTAAGAAAATGGATGCATCTAGAGAATATCATCCTGGGTGAGATAACTCAATTACGAAAGAATAGACATAATATGCAGTCACTGATAATTGGATACTAACCCCAGAAAGCTCTGAACACCCCAGAAACAACTCACAGACTATATGAGGTTCAAGAAAAGAAAAAAAAAAAGAGAAGAAAAAACCATTATGCTTAAACCTTACACACCAAGAAACCTTTGACTAATTCCATGTTACATCTTGTTTTACATGTACTTTATGTTCATTGTAACGTGTAAAATCTTAATGTACACTATCAAACCTTAAAAAAAACTAGCACTGACAAAAATTTATTCATATACTTTTATGTAAAAATGCTTAAAATTTGTACATTTATCTTTGTTTCTTAAAATAAAGTGGTTTTAAATAAAAGACTTATCCTGTGGTAATTCATTCATCTCCCATAAATACATCCCCTGACCTTCTTTGATGGGGTTTTTCATGGTTATCCCCAGAGACTACTTGAATTCTTACCTCTAACAGCCTGCTTCTGTTTGATCATTAGGGCACAACATTCTTTGTGTTTGCTTTAACTGAAAGTTCATATTGTCAACATGAAACAGCTCTAGTTAGCTTTTTATCTGAAAACACCCTTGTAGATCAAGGTTATTTCAGGGTAACTTATTTGATTCAGGAAGCACATTTTTTTTTCTTTAGTATAATTAAAGTCAAACACAATATGAGGCATTTCTTTGTATCCTGCTAAAGTTCTTTTATTTTAAAATAGCTGGTGTTGTTTGATACATCCAAAGTAGTTTTATAGCAGGCTTTAATCTCTGTATAATAATAAGAAAATAAATTTACATAAAATATCAAGGACAATGTCAAATGTGCTATGGATGCCACCTGGATTTCTCCTAACCATTTAGGATAAATGCTGGATTTTCATTTCAGAAATATAACTACACTTATAATTTATTGTTTTATTTTTTGAATTCCATAAGATCTAGTTTTCTACCTATGCATTTTTAATTTACAATACTAGCATAGTTTGTTAGTTTTTCAATATGATGATAAGAAAGCCTTCCATTTCTACTAAACTTTTGTGATTGGGATTCATAGTGTCATAATGCTCATTATCATTAATATTAATTAGTGTTATACAAATTAATCTGGATATATGTTCTGACTGGCTGGTTCGTGATGATCTTTGAGAGTAATTATGATTTGATAAATTAGATGCATAGTTGCATTATAATTCTTCCTTACTCATAAGTATATGTTCTATGTTCGTCCATAAAAAGAGCATATATGGCATATACTATCCCACAACTCTTTAATAAATCATTTAATAAATAATGCCGATTTTTCACATTACTCATTGTGGTTTTAAATTAGAGTTTGGCAAGCAATTCTCTTCAAAAGTCTTCTCTCTTCAGTAGCTGATAATTGAAGAAAATATAGTAGTAAGCTTTCCCTTGTGGTTCATGCCCTACCTTATCTCAGGTTCTTAGCCACTTTAACAGTTTCCTGCAGAATCAGGATGATCATCTGAGAACTAAGGATGGGGTTCTCAGTACAAAACAATCTTGGTATCTTAGCTTCCAAAACATTGATATACATATACATACACATACACATACATACATACATATATACATATATATATATATATATATATATATATATAGTTTCTGACTTCTGTTATTGTACACACACACATGCATATATATAATTAACTTCTGTAATTATTTTAAATATTATTTCAACTATTGTGAGTATTGCATTGTATGTGTTAAAAGTTACTTATTTAAAAATAAATTTAAGAGGATATTAACCTTTAGATATAAATAGAGTTGAAGATTATATATAAGTGTAATTACATAAGAGAATCCCTTCTGTTGACATGAGGGATTAGTGTTCAGCTCCAAATTGAAAATATAAACAACTGACCAATGGTAGTAATACCAGGTTAATGTATTACATGACCATCTGGCTCTTTCCTGAAAAGATAAAAGACTGTAGTTTATGCTCTATTTTAATTTTAAAAATTCGCATGTACACCATTATAATTAAATATTGTCAAAATGGTAGAGGGCCCTTCATTGGATAGAAAACATTTTTCAAGCACATGATATCCGTGTATCCAATAAAATGATGAATTTACCAGTAAATATTTTACATTTAAACTTTACATTTAAAGTACTAATGAAATTTACTTTAAAGTCTTAGAAAATGTATAATTTCATAATTCACTTAGATTCTTAGGCAAGTATATAATGTGTATTTTTCTTTTCAACTAATTCATCTGGTCATCTGAGATTTCAAAATATAATTCAAATGGTTCCAGTAGAGCTTAAAGTGTTTCAGTGTCTGAATGTCCATAGGATGAAAGAAGAGAGCCAATTATTGCAAGTAATCTCTGAATTCCACTTATGTGTAACTTCATATATGCATCCATGGACATATAGACCATGAATAAATTAAAATGCAAAATGCATTCCATGGCTTTAAGCTACATATAGGGCTAAGTGTGTGCCAAACAAGTCTGATCACCTGCCTATGGATTACCAGAATCCACATAAAAACCTTCAGTAATCCCAGTGTGATTTTGTTGGAAGAAGGGAGGTAGAGAAAGAAGAATTTTAAGATCATATCAATCAGCTAGCCTAGCATATGTAACAGTTGTTAACTGCAAGAAATCCCATTCCATAAAGGTAGTAGGCAAGGGTCTACATTTGAGATTGTCCTTTTACCTTCATATCCACACCGTGGAAGAATATTCCTACATTACACACGTGCATGTACACACACACACACACACACACACACACACAGAGAGAGAGAGAGAGAGAGAGAGAGAGAGACACAGAGAGACAGAGACAGAGACAGAGAGACAGAGAGACAGAGATACAGAGAGACAGAGAGACAGAGAGACAGAGGCAGAGAGAGAAACAGAGACAGAAAGAGAGTGAGGAAAAAGCACAGAGAGAAATTTTCAGGGTTTCTAGACAGATGTACACCTCAATACAATAGTACAAAGCTGCTAGGTTATTCTCACAAAATTACATTTAGTTATTTTGTCAACATAAAAGAGCAGAAAAGGGACTGCTATTAGTTGTTATTTACTTTAAAATGTGTGTTTCCCTTTGTGTAATAACTGTGTTCTTTTAAAAGTATTTAGGACATGTTATACTGTGGGAGAAAATAATTCAACAATTATTATTTTGGATGTGAGTCTAGAAAACACTTGTATTGTACTGTGAATACCTAAAATCTTGTTACTTGGTTTCAGACCCCAGAACAAAGAAATAATGTGCATACTTTACATATCAAAGCAGACCTGGCCTTCATGTTCTCCCAGCATCCCTCAGTCCCTGCCTAGCATATCTTGCCCCAACCCTGAACTTTCCAACCCAAGGATTGAGTTGCCCTTCCCCCAGAGGCTCTTCCTTATATAATCCCTATATTTCAGTCTCTCCAATATCCCCCTTCCCTTTCTCTCCCTCACATGGCCATTTCTGGCCTCCTTCCTTGGGGCCAGAGAACTTGCCAGTCAGAGAGCCATTTTCCAATAAATCTGCATTTAACATAATCTAATCTGGTTTGGATTGGCTCACTTCATAGTGGAGAGAAAACTTATCAATTGTTAGTTTATTTCTAGGCAAAATTTTGGGAATTAATAATAATCTGATTTTGTACCTAACAAATTAAGCAAATTACACTAAAATATATTCAGTAATTTGGAAATATTTTAGTTATATAACGTTCTCATAAAATAATCTCTAGATTCCCAGAGTGGACGTCAGCCAATCTGGTGTGTGGCTGTCTGCCATTTGTCCTGAGGAAAGGGCAGCAAGTCAGCAACATATTCCAGCCTTCCCCAGCAACAGTTTCTAACATGACATCCCCAGCAATGGTTCTGGAATGTCCCATGATCCCTAATCCTAAAGACCCCCAAACCTCTAGAAATCTAATCAATGTAAAGATTACCTACCTCTCCCTAGAATTTCCCTAATGTATTTTAAATTGGACCAGTGAGCTCACCTAGGGTATCTTCATCTTGGTAAATGGTGGATCCTTGCTTGCTGGAGTTCTGTAAAATAAAACACTCTTGGCTTTTGCATACTATTTGAGTCTGAGGTATCATTCCTTTGTGGGGGATTCTTATCATCACAGGAATAAGAGACAGAAAAAAAAAAAACCTGATTTTTGTCTTATCTCCTCTTAAAAATGTTCACTATCCTAACTTCTAGCAATTAAGTGGTATGTAGATCTATAATCTATAGAATGTGCATATATATACATATATATATATATATATGAATCAATTTATAAGATGGTTGTACTAATTCCTACACCCGTTCGATCCTCCTGAGCAGTACAATTTTATTTCACCTTCACTACCATATGCTATTTATTGCCTAAATTGTGTGGTTAAGTCACATTGTAGTTACCTTGCTTTGCCCCGATGTTTACTGAGAATAGAATTTCTCGGATCATTAATTATCCAGCTCTACGAATCTCTTGCATTCTTTTGCTTTTAGAACTAGGTTTTCTGCCTCTACTTGAGAGAAGTAACATTCTTAATTATAAAATCTTTCAGCAGATATTTAGATTATTAGTATCAGTGATATCCCAAAGAATCCTGTCATTTCATTCTGTGATTAATGCATGTCTGTCAAATACGTCCTACCATTCAAAGCTTATAATCAGATTTTTTAAAGCTCACCTCTTAAGTATATGTAGGAAACCAAAGTTCACTCAATAGTTTAGAAAGTAAATACAAGATATAAGCTCAAATCATTAAATGGAAACAATTTGAAAGAGCAACAGTTATTATAAAGAAGAAACATTTATTTTCAAACAATATAAAAATCTAACTATTAATATAAACTATGTATGCTATAATATTAGAAAATTGTATGTAGTGTGATCATTTTTATGATGGGCATACATATTGGGTTTCTTCTGTATACAGTGAGTGTATATAGTAAGAAGATGATGTAGCAGAAGTTAGCAAAATTTCCTTAACATTTGTCTTTCAGTATAGAAACTCAGCATATGATACTTGATGTTAAGGAAAGAAAAAAAAATCTTTGCATCTGTTGAGTAATGATAAAAAGATACAAAATGGCTGTGAGAAATTACAAGGCTCAGTGGGAAGATAAAACAGTGGCAGACCAGAAGAACTTGCTTTATTTATAGCAAGAACTACTGTAAAATACATACCTTTTAAATCTCTGCATGGATGGAAAGAAAAACACAATTTATAATTTCTTGACTATATATTTGTTCTCTCAAGTTAAAAAAATGTATGGATGCAGAGTTGGCATGCCAGTCAGAAGTTTAAGAGTTTTATCTACAAAGTCTCCCTAGAAACCCAGTACAAGTAAGTAGCCAAAGAAAACAAAAAGGCAAAGAAATAAATTCAGTATCCTTTTTCTAGCAGACATGATCTGTAGTAAAAATACACTGATTTTATAAATGGGAATAAGTAAAAGAAAGCCTCTTAAATTGAATTATTTATTCTCCTAGTGCTGTCTTCCACATAGTATGATGGGGAAAATTTACTTTCTTAAGTTGATATGATCTAATGGATAAATAGGATTATGCACAGAAAGAGGACTAGAGATATAACCACACACAAGGAACATTCATGCCAATCTCAAATGTGGGCTCAAAATTCCATACATTTAACCAACTCTTAAATACTAAGAAATGTTAAATTATATAAAAAATAAAACATGACAATAATTTTTTCAAATACTAGATGTATATACTTGTTTGTATTTGGCATATTTTTAAAATTTAGAATTAATACTATGAGTAAGAAGAAGGAAGAAATGAACTGAGTTAGTACAATTTCTGCAAGAACTAAATCGTCAGGCAAGCCCTTTGAATTGTACATGCACCAAATAAAATTAACAAACTAAACAACATTTAAACCTGGTTTGCAACCACGGTCTCTGATTTAGATGATTGGGTGTGTGGCTTGTACAATGGGAGTTTAAAATATTACACTGGAAATTTAGATGTGCAGCCAAAGTTCCAAAGCAAAGATGTTACCTATTTGCCAAGATGAATTCTGGTGTGGGAGGAAATCTCAAAATGTGATCACATCTAACAGCAGGATCCTAGACTCTATATGTACATAAATACATATGTTTATATTTTGTACAGTACAATAGGAAAGAGGCTCTTTGCAAACACAAAGTAGGATTACTTGATATTAGAAACTTTATTGGGATCATAAAAATATCCTTCATATTTTTAAACTTTACAATAGCAAAATATCTAACTGATATAATCAGACATGACAGGAATAGCATCAAGAGTCTGGTTATTGTCTTCCTGCTTGTACAATGGCTAGTGATAGAACTTGGAGTTTCACCTTCTTGTGGTAGCTACTGTCTGGCCACAAACATTTAGTTCCCTTCTAACCAGTTTGTAATTCTCACCAGAACACTGGCTCCCTAAGATGTCTATTTATTATGGGTACCTCAATTAACCATTTCTTTCAGTATAACTTACTTCAACAATTTCAGTAAAATCCTTTCCTCACAATTAAATAAAGTCAGTATCAAATATTTCTTAGAATATTTTTCTGTTCTGCTGATTCTTGTCAAGATGATCTATTTATTTAGATTTTATAACATATGGAAATGTCTAATGCAAGAATTACTAAAAACTGACCTCTAAAACTGAGAGTCATCAAAAGTATTTTTTAGTTTGCCTTATTTCTTTTCTTTCTACATTTATAAGACACCATAAAAGTAATATATGTCCTTCATGTATTTTCCTCTCTTTGTCCCCCCAAATATTTATTCAAATGCTTGTTTTATTGTACGCTGTGTACATATAACCATTCAATACATGTTTAATCCTGGTTGACATGTATAATTGTGGCTCTTTGTCTCTCTATCAACAATGGCCACTACATATTCATGGTGATGTGTGCAGAACAAGTCAGGCATTTAAATTGCTTTTCAATAGTATATTTTCTGACTAAGGTACTCTCCTGCTTAATTAAAAAGACATTTTAAAACATATAAACAATGCACCCTTGAATAGTCACACAACTATTTTGACATTTTACTCATTGCTTAGTGGCATCCAAATGTAGCTTTAATTTTCATTTTTCTCATTACTTTCTGTACATATTTGCCATTTAGTATCTTCTGTAAAACAACTACCCATACATTTTGATTAGTTTTTTAAAAAATTAAATTGTTTCTTTTTTTTCTTTATTTGTGGTCTTTTTAAATATTGAGGACATAGGCTACCTTGGCAGATATATCTTTTTTACAATATTTTGATTGCTTTAATTATATTTATCAAAAAGAAAAGTTCTTAGTGGTTATTACATAAAGCTTTTCTTTTTAATTCATTTTACTTTGAGGCTACTATAGGCACATCATTGTATCACCGCTCCTCTTCCTGCCTCCAAACTTTCTCATATATCCCTCCTTGTTTTCTTGAATTGATACCTTCCTTTTTCATTAATTGTTGTTGTATGCCTATATATAATGGAAATGCCAGTGTAGATGAAGAACTCCCAGGAAGGTGTTTTCAACCCTATATGAAGAGCTATAATCACCCCCAGAAAAGCTGAAATTGGGAGAAACAGCCTTCTCCAGCAGAACACAGATCAGTATCCAATACCAACTGGTCAGCCTTGAAACTTCTGTTTTCTATGAGGTGCTTTCTGCATCTGAAGACATCTTTTTTTTTTATTATTCCTAAGTAATGTTGAGAATTACTAGTTTTATTTTTTTTTCAATGTTGCTCACAGGTAAACTCCAGGATACATACTTTTGGTGTACTATAAGACTAGAGCCATGATTTATTTTGGTTTTTATAAATATCCAACTGACATAGAGCTTGTTATTGAAAATAACTCATCTTTCTGCTTATTCGCCAGGGTGACACTGCAGAGAAGCAGGAACCAGCGTGGCTTGCTGTGTCTTCTTCCATATGCTGCCCAGGGGCGAGCCTCCATTCAGCATCCTTTGATTTGCAATTTATATATGAACAGTAGTTTGATTCTTGCTATACTTTTCTAATCATATGTATTATAGAAAATACCAAATGTTATTTTGAATGTTTATGAAGGTCATCTGGCATGTTATGCTGGAAAAGGGAGACTGGGATAAATTAAGCATTCTTTTTCACAACCAATTAATTCCACTAAGAAAACAATCTATTAAAAATATTCTATGGAAACCATACATTAAATGATTTGTTCTAGGGGCTTTAAATTGGTTCATTTAAAGAAAATGTTTAAAACTAAGCCACCATAAATGACATGAATAAACAGTGGCTGTTATGAAATTTCAGATCATAGCACCACACGCAGATTCTCTAAGCTGCTGAGCCTAATTTTTAACATTGCTGTACCTGGTAATTTAGTCAAATTCAGATACAAAAGATTCTGGAGGTTGAAAGAGGGCTTCAGAATCAACTTCAGATATAATAAACTTACCAATGCCAATGTTCCATGTGAAAATGTTAAATAAATCAAGCTCTTAAAACATAGGAATTAAAATAATGTTCTCTATGGTATTTTACAATTATTTTAATACATTTGTAAAGCTAAACTACAAAGGAAACAACTAAATAAAACAATATTCTATTCTGTTAAATATATTTTGAAATAGACAGCTGAAGTCATGTGGTTCAGAAGATGTTGAATTAATACTAGCATCACCTGGTAAAATGAACAAAAAGCCTTAAAATTAAGTAAATAAAATTCATAGGTACATGATTTATTTTTTCCTTAAATCTAATTTCCAATTACATTTTCTCTTCATGTAGACATTATTACAATATCATTAAATTCACACATATACAATATTACTATATTCATATTTCTAAGAGGAAGGAATGATTATGTAAAAGCGATAAACCACATTTTTTTCAAATGTGATTAATTTCCATTACATCACAAATCAATATAACAGAATTTAGTGCATTAGTTAATTATACAAATTGCTTGGGTCTTCAGTGCAAGCATTAAATTTTACAGAAAAAATGCTTTATTCTAAGAGGTTTTAGGTACAAGTAATAGTATACTTAAGATGGAGGTGAAACAACAAAATGTCTGATAACAATGGCGCCCACATCTTTTAGGAACCATTTAAATTAAAGACATTTAAATCTTTAGCTACCAGTGCTTCACTGATAGCTTGGAAGTCAAAACTTTTGGTAGCTATCAACAAAACAAGCTTAAGTTTAATAATATTTATTCATTTTCTAATATTGAATAAATTATATGACTTCAAGATATCATTTTAACCATTTTAACACATTTTTACAATATATACTGGTAGTGTAGAACATTTTCCGAGATGAAATTAGGGAACCATTTGCAGGTAAAAATTTGAAGTTATAGTCAGCCATTAATAAATACCTTGGTGGGACTCTAACCAATTATGTGAAAGATCTGTACAAAGCAAAGTTTAAGTCTCTAAATAAAGAAATTAAGGAGGATCTCAGAAGATGGAAAGATCTCCCATACTCATGTATTGGCAGGAATAATATAGTAAAAATGTCTGTCTTGCCAAAAGCAATCTGCAAATTGAATGCAATTCTCATCAAAATTCCAACTCAATTCTTCATAGAGTTAGAAAGAGCAATTTGCAAATTCATTTGGAATAACAAAAACTCAGGATAGGGAAAATTATGCTCAACAATAAAAGAAATTATGAGAGAAACACCATCCCTGACCTCAAGTGAGTATAGGGCAATCAGGATAAAAGATGAATTGTATTAATACAGAGACAGGTAGGTAGATCAGTGGAAAAGAATTTAATATCCATAAATGACCCCACACATCTATGGTCACTTGATCTTTTAACAAGGGAGCTAAAACTATCCAGTGGAAAAAAAAGATAGCATTTTCAATGAATAGTTCTTGTCCTGCCAGGGGTCAGCATGTAGAAGAATGCAAACCGATCCATGCTTATTACCCTGTACAAAGCTGAAGTCCAAGTGGATCAAGGACTGCCACATAAAACCAGGTACAAACAGAACAGAAAGTGAGGAAGAGCTTAGAACACATAGGCACAGGGGAAAATTTCATGAATATAACACCAGTGACTTATGCTCTAAGATGAAGAATTGAAAACTGGGACCTCATAAAATTCCAAAGCTTCTCTAAGGCAAAGGACACTGTCGAAAGGACAAAATGGCAACCAACAGATTGAAAAAAGAGCTTTTCCAATCCTATATCTGATAGAGGGTTAATATCTAATATATATAAAGAACTCAACAAGTTAGACTCTAGAGAGCCAAATAATCTTATTAGAATGGGGTACAGAGATAAATAAAGAATGCTTAACTGAGGAATATGGGATGGCTGAGAAGCACCTAAAGAAATATTCAACATCCCTATTTGTCAGGGAAATGCAAATCAAAACAGCCATGAGATCACATCTCACACCTGTCAGAATGGCAAAGACCAAAAATCTCAAGTGACAGCAGATGCTGTCGAAGATGTAGAGAAAGAAGAACACTCCTTCATCGTTGGTGGGATTGCAAGCTATACAACCACTCTGAAAATCAGTCGGGTGGTTTCTCAGAAAATTGCACATTGTACTACCTGAAGACCCAGCTATACTACTGTTGGGTATATACACAAAAGATGCTCTAATATAGTACAAGGACACATGCTTTACCTTGTTCATAGCAGCCTTATTTATAATAGCCAGAACCTGGAAAGAACCCAGATGTTCTTCAGTAGTGGAATGGATACAGAAATTGTGGTACATTTACACAATGGACTACTACTCATCTATTAAAAACAATGACTTCATGAAACTTTTAGACAAATGGATGGAACTAATTATCTTGAACGAGGTAACCCAGTCACAAAATAATACACATGGTATGCACTCACTGATAAGTGAATACTAGCCCTCCAAAGCTCAGAATAACCAAGAAGTAATTCACAGACCTTATGAATCAACTGTGTCTTAAAAGAAATGCTTATTAAACAAAAAGGGAGAGTAAAATCTCCCAGGGACAGAATAAATAATGGCTTTTTAACTCTAAATTTTCTTAATGTTTATGATAAAGGAATAACAGTAATTGAAAGACACTGGGTTTTCAAAACAAAATAAAAACAACAAAAAACCCCACAAAACTACAGAACTACTCTAAACAAAACAATATGCTGTAAGAATGCATTGATATTAGAATGAAAACCTGTGATACTTTTAAGATTAGGATATGGTTATGTTTAAGTATCTGTAGGGAATGAGAAAATATGGTTACCAACAAAACATATAAAAATTAGGTCTGACCAAAGAAATCTTATCAGCTGAGACATGAATGTCTTCATAAACCAAATGGCGTTGATGAATCACTTTCCTACTGTCTCAGTCACTGATTTTTTTTCCAAAATATACATGAAATTCAAATTTAAAATGGGTAGCTGAAATGGGTAATCACACAGAGCCTAGACAACATATAGACTTGAAAGAGAGCACATGGACTGTGTTCATAGACAGGATTAAAATAGAGACATGCCAATAAATGTTACAGCTAGGTTTTGGTTTGGTTTGGTTTAATTTTTCTTATTAACACCCCCCCCACACACACACACACTCCTTGGGCCCCAAAGAGGAGTTCTCCCCAAGTCAGAATGAAAAAATTATAAGAATATTTTCACTTCAATCCCTAAAATTGAGATGGATGATCTTGGTTGTTTGGTGTTTTATGGTTGATATCATCTAGGGTAGTAAGTTTAAATTATTGTATACCAGTGGAAATTAAATGTTGTTTTACTTGAATTATTATATACTCATAGAAATTTAAGGTTATTTTGTTTGAATTATTGTATACTCATAGAAATTTAAGGTTGTTTTGTTTGAATTACTGTATATTCATAGAAATTTAAGGTTGTTTTGTTTGACTATATTGTACATAAGCTGTCTATTTAAAATGTGGTATAAAGTTCTAGTTTTATGGTTCTAAAAATTATTTTCATCATACATAGTTTTCTAATGTTAAGGAAAAAGACAAATTTTAAACAAAAGGGGGATATGAAGTCAATGTTTCTGACTGTCTCATATGATGAAGACTTGGGTGATGTTTTGCTGAGGCAGACTCCCATGGTATTTTGTTTCAAGGCTTGAGGCAGAACACATGATGTTTAAAGAGAGTATAAATAGCATTTATTTTCCATTCTCTGTTTTTATCTAGTCTATGAACACAACTGCTTGCTATCTGTCAAGTCTGCATGTTATCTGTCGAGTCTATGTCTTGTTCTACAGACAGTGAAGGAGTTCTTGAATAGTTATACTTTCAAGGATTCCTTGGTCTTGAGATCTTGCTAATCTTCACTTTGTTGAGAGACCCATGGCAGAGAAGTTGTCCTGGCTCATTTTACTGGCTGGTTTTTTGTCAACTTGACACAAGCTGGTGTTATAACAGAGAAAGAAGTTGTAAGGTACTTTTCTCAACTAGTGATCAAGAGGGGGAGGGCCCAGCCCATTGTGGGTGGTGCCATAACTGGACTGGTAGATCTGGGTTCTATAGAAAAGCAGGCTGAGCAAGCCAGGGGAAGTAAGCCAGTAAGTGACATCCCTCCATGGCCTCTGCATCAGCTTCTGCTTCCTGACCTACTTGAAATCCAGTCCTGAATTCCTCTGGTGATGAACAACAGTATGGAAGTGTAAGCTGAACTTGCTTCTTGGTCATGATGTTTTGTGCAGGAATAGAAACCCTGACTAAGATACTCACTCTGGTTGTTCCTCCTGATTCATGCTGATTTGGCAGAGGTCTAGATGTTTCTGCTGGGTTGTGCTACCACTGGTGATTCCTGTTTGCTATCTTGACACTACTGAACTGGACTGTTGGTATCCTGACAAATAGAAATTAGAATTGCTCCAAAGAACTATCTCTAAACATGTCCACATCCATTTGTCTTATTTACCATCTTTTCACTATCTATGGATGGCGAACCAGAAGGGGGGGTCAAAGCACTTGAGAATCCTTATTAAAGTAGGTTTTAAAAACTCTAAGCTTACATGCATATCCATTTACTGACACACACCATTCACATGTACGCATGCATCTACTCTTACAAATACATATCCATATACATACACAAAATGAAAAAGATTTAAATGTTTCTTTCTTTGCAAGGTGCTTAGGGATACTTTGTAGAACATAAAAGGTTCTGATAATAACAGATAGAACACTAATTTTAATCTTATCACATAATATATTAGAAAAATCAGAAAATAACTATTACTTTCTCATCTGCTTCAGAATAAAGGCTTCTTAAAAATCTGCCTATTTAATATAAGGAAATGAGTCCTAAGAGCAGGCAAGAGTCAGTGAAACACTGGTTCCTACTGATAGGAGTCTCATAAAAAACATCAAGCTAACAGCCACAACACACATGCACCAGGAGATGTGGTACAAACCCTTCCAGCCCCAAGCTTGCCCCTATTTGGTTGCTTTACTCAGCTTTGTTATGAGGGATTTTGCCTTGTCTTTTTGTTTTATTGTTTGTTTGTTTGTTTGGTTGGTCAGTTTATTGGTTGTTTTTTGTCTTATTTGGTTGTTGTTTCTTTTAGACCTGTCCTTCTCTGAAGAGAAATGGGGTGGTGGAGTGGATCTGGGAAGTAGAGGAGGTCTTGGGGAGCTGAAATAAGTTTAGGGGGGAAACTATAGCAGAATATATTGTATGAGAGAAGAATCTGTCATCAAGGAAAAAGAATAACTTCTTAAGCCGCATCCAAGACAACAAACTGGGAGAAAACATGCGCCTTTTAAAATTGCTAGAATGTTCTCATTTATTCTTAGAAATTCTGAGGTACATATGAATTTATTGATTCAAAGAATATCACTCACCTAATTTATAGAAAAATGTTTGATACTATTTAAGAACATACAGAGTATGAAATTTGGCACTAACAATCAGTTATATGCATAGACATTATTGTTTGGCTTCTTTTGGTCAGTTGGCATTGCTTAAGCATACAAATGATCTAGAGTTTCATAAGCTATGGAGCTAGTTCACATTTTCAAACACCCAGATAATCTCACAGGTACTATAGACTGAGATAGCAGCTTCTGCCTGTAGCACAAATGAGAACCAGGGTGATCTGCTTACTGATTTCCTTATAACTGAGAAAATAAATGCTGGAGACTAGCAGAGTGGAGTGGGCAAATGACTAGGCAGACAAAGGTCAGTGTAAAATGGAAACAGCCTTGAAATTCAGACAATGTAGACCAGACTTTGATCCTTGATGCTAAAAACCCAGCTGTGACTAAGAATCAATACAGAAGCAAGCTACAAGAAAAGACAACGGAAATAGTGACTTCAGAGGCAAAGTGTCTGAACTTTGGAGGGTTTTTGGTTTTTTTTTTTTTTTTCTTTTTGCCTCTGAACATTTCTCCCTAATTAACATAAGGCCTTATCTTCCCAAGCCTGATCTGCCTTTTTTGTTATGTGTTGATCCCAATACTCCTTATCGATATTATTTTGTGTACTTCATTAAGTCTGAAAAACTCAAACTGTGTATAATGCTATCTATCTATCTATCTATCTATCTATCTATCTATCTATCTATCTATCATCTAGATATGGATATAGACCTATCATAAAACAATGTGTTCTTTAAATATATAGATTACTTAGATAGTAATGTAATCATTTGATGAGCCTTTGCATTTGTGGCTGAGTATATGGGTTCTAGAATGTTATACTGAGAAAAAATGTGTTTGGATTTTTTGGTGACAAAGTAAACTGTAGGTCAAATCTTAAATAGTCCTTTTACTTTTTTAACTAATTAAAATATAATTCCCTTTAAGAAAAAAAAATATTACTTATAACTTCAGGCAAATTTGTTTTTTATGTTTCTACTCGTAGGGAATTCTCTAAAATATATTTCAAGTCTGTGGGATGGAAGTATCCTGCCACATGTCCCAGAAATACTTCTATTTTTTCAGAAAGTTGAGTTAGCTCTGCCCCTCAAACCATCCTTTCTGCCTTGACACAGAAGTGTTGTTTGGAACTGAAGTGACCATCAATCCCTGTGAGAGAGAAAAAGAAGAACAAGGCTGAAGATCAGGGGCTCTGCCCTGATATGTCACTAAACTTCTTTGAGTTGTCCTAATTCTAGATTTTTTTTCATGCATAGAAAAATAATTGTTTTTGCCAAAAACACAGTGTCTTAGTTATGTTCTTATTGCTGTGAACAGCATGTGAACACCATGACCAAGGCCAGTCTTATAAATGACAATATTTAATTGTGGCTGGCTTACAGGTTCAGAGGTTTAATCCATTATCATCAAGGTGAGAGCATGGTAGCATTCAGGCCGGCATGGTGTAGGAGAAGATGAGAGTTCTACATCTTCATCCAAAAGAAGCCAGGAATATACTTAGCATCCTCAGGCAGCTAGGAGGGTCTTCATGCCCACCAACACAGTGACACACTTCCTTCAAGAAGACCACACCTTCTAATAGTGCCACTATTTTGGCAGAGCATATGTAACCATTACACACAGGATTGTTGCATTAACATTTAGCCAAAGAATTGGGCTTCATTATCTTTTTGTAAAAACTATATTTCTCTGTAAATTAAAGTATATAAATCATTTGTAGGGTTGTTTCAATATATTAAAAACATTAGAATATTAATTTTTAAATAAAAATTAAGAAGAGGGGAGAATAACTAAGCTTATATGCTTTTAAGAATTTGGAATAGCAAAAACGAATGATACAGAACATAGTACCAGGGACCAGAGTTTCATTTCTGCTCATTCCCTACCTGTTTCAGCCCTCAGGTCAAGTACTGTGAATTCAGTTCTGTGTTGATGAATTCTTTGTGATTGAGTAATTGACACACAATAAAACTATAAGAGAAGGAGTATTTTTTTTCAAAAGGTTCAGCCAACATATTTGGTATGCATTGAGGCATAAAATTATGCTTCGGGTTAAAGACATAGCATATATATATATATATATATTATATATATAATATATAATATATATATATGAGTATAAAGTGAAGATTTTTAATAGGCTTTGGTACTCCTTGTTTTGTGAAGCAGCCTTTTGTTTCTAAGACACAATGCATTATTCTGAGACACAGATGTGTAAAAGAGAGTATATAGAACCATGAATCTGCTATATCTAGCCCTCTTTCTTTGCTATGTTGCTCCAAAACTTAAATGCTTGAGAATATTGATTAGGCTAGCCACTGGCAAAGGTATCAAGCTTGAGTGTAATTTGGATTCTACAATGAGCCTTCATTTCAGCTCCTATGTAAAACATTCAAAATTGTCTTTGATTCACAAGGAAACAAAAATGGTTTAAGAAGCAAACTATTAACCAAGATCTTACTTTAGAAAAATAAGACACCATGTTCAAAAAAATAATTCAGTTCTGTGTTGTTGAACTCTATGTGATTGAGTAATTCCAATAGAATAAAACCTATAAGAGGAGGATTTTTAAAAAAGGTTATGTGTATCTCAAATATATTGTTGCTTACACTTTGTTCTCAGCAAATATATTTATGACATATGTCATAAATAAATAAACATACAAATAATATTTTAAACGAAGCTCTAGCATCATGACTCTTTGCTTGGCAACCTCAGATACATACTTAGTATTTATACTCCTTTATGTTTACATAGAGGAAGTGTCAATGATTGAGTAGTAGGAACTATGCAACCAAGTAATAGAGGGATCATGAGAGATGTCATAGAATTCAGAGAACCTTCTGAACCTCATGAAGAAATCTGTGTTTAAGAGATCTCAAATATGAATGTACTGGTAGAAAGTGCACTCCTACCTACAAGATCCCTCCCACAAAGTCCTCAAATGAATTGCTCTTTTTAGGATATAAGTAGGCTATTACTTATCTCTTGACCTGAGAGTACTTCTATGTCATCTCACATAGGCATGTTTTAATTTCTGTTCCTGGAACACAACCTGAAAGACCACTGCCTCCATCTTTAATACATGTATTGTCAGGCCACTTCTCCCAGACACAGTTATACATGCTATTAAAGCTGGAAATATTTGAAGTAAGTTTTTACATCCCCATATTTTTCTGCTAAAGAAATGAACTATTAATTAAATGTATTTAAGTTTTCACTTAGTAAATTTTTGGCTATGTCTTGGAAATCCCAATGTATAATTGTACAATTCCAGGTTTTTCTAAAATTACTATCTTTGATAGTCTCTAATGAGGAAAACATGTGAATCATGTTTTATTTTTCTCTATGTTTAATATCCTGCTGCTCTCTGGAATATAACCAGCCTATGAATGAGACAAGATAAAAGCAGAACTCAATTTTTAGTGATTTGGAATAATCATATGGTGTACATTTTCAGGACTTCAAACAAATATTTTCTTTTCTATTTATTATTATTGCATTTATTTACAATCAGGTCATTGCCTGCCCACATGGTCCCACCCCCTACAGTTCCTCATCCCATTCCTGCTCCACCCTGTCTCCATGAGGCTAATTCTTCCCAGCAGGTCTTCCCCTTACTGGGGCCTCTAGTCTCTCAAGGATAAGGCACTTCCCCTACTGAGGCCAAACCAGGTAGACCTCTGCCATATGTGCTAGGAGCCTCAGACTAGCTCCTGTATGCTGCCTGGTTGGTGGCACAGTGTCTGGGAGCTCCCAGGAGTCTGGAGTAGTTAGGACTGCTGGTCTTCCTCTGGGTTTGTCCTCTCATTCAGCTTCTTCATTTTTTCCCCTAATTCAACCCTAGAGGTCCCTGACTTCAGTCCAGTAGTTAGCTGGGTGTAAGTATCTGTGTCTCGCTCAGTCAGCTGCTACTCCAACTTCTCAGAGAATGGCCATGCAAGGCTTGTATATGGAAGCACACCGTAGCATCAGTAATAGTGTCAGATCTTGGTACCCTTCATGAGATAAATCCAAATTTGGGCCAGTCACTGAACTACCTTTCCTTCAATCTCTTCTCTATTTTTGTACGTTTTTCAAGATGGGAACAATCCTGGGTTAGAAACTTTTGACTGTGGGTTGTTAACCCTGTCTTCCCACATGAGACCATGTTTATCTTCTTTGAATCAATCTCCTCTACCCGGATGGGCATTTTGGCAAAGGTCATCCCCATTGAGTTCTCAAAGTCTCTCTCCTCACAGGTCTCTAGTACTTTCTAGAGGGTCCCCCCCAGCTCCCACCTCTTGAGGCTACTTATTTCTATTCATTCTGCTGGACTCTGACTTCTCTCCTGTTCCCCCACCTCATACCTGATCCTGTTCCCATTCCCCCCTCCTATCCAGGTCCCTGCATCCGATGATTATTTTCTTCTGCCTTCTAAGTAGAATTGAAACAACCTCCCTTGGGCCTTTCTTCTTGTTAAACTTCTTAGAGTCTATGGGTTGCATACTAGATATTTTGTGAATTTTGGTTAATATCCACTCATTAGTAAGTATATACCATATATGTCCTTTGGGGTCTGAGATAACTCACTCCGGATATTTTCTGGTTTCTGCCATTTGCCTGCAAAATTCATGATGTCCTAGTTCTTGATAGCTAAATAGTTTTCCATTGTATCAGTGAACCACAATTTTTATGTTCATGCTTTAGTTGAGGAACATCAGGGTTACTTTCAGCTTCTGGCTATTACAAATAAGACTGCTATGAACGTTGTAGAACACATGTCCTTGTGGGATATTGGAGCATCTTTTGGGTATATGCCAAAGAGTGGTATAGTTGGGTCTTCGGGTATATCTATTTCCAATTTTCTGAGGGACCATCAGATTGATTTCCAGTGTGATAGTACCAGTTTGCAATTCCACTAGTAATGAAGGAGTGTTTCTCTTTCTCCACATCCTTGTCAGCATTTGCTATTGCTTGAGTTTAATCTTAGCTTTACTTATTGGTATAAGATGGAATCTCAGGTTTATTTTGATTTGTATTTCCCTGATTACTAAAAACTTTGAACATTTATTTAAGTATTTTTCAGCCATTTAAACGTCTTCTATTGTTTATTCTCAGTTTAGCTCTGTACACTATTTTTTAATTGAGTTATTTGAGTTTGGGGGTTAACTTCTTGAGTTATTTATATATTTTGGATATTAACCCTCTATTGGATGTGATATTATTGAAGATATTTTCCCCAATATGTAGGTTGTTGATTTGTCCTATTGACAGTGTCTTTTACCTTATAGAAGCTTTTCAGCTTCATAAGGTCCTACTTATCAACTGTTGGTTTTAGAGCCCGAGCCATTAGAGTTCTGTTCAGAAAATTTCCCTCTATGCCAATAAATTTAAGGGTCTTTCCCACTTCCTCTTCTATTAGGTTCAGTGTATCTGGTTTTATGTTTAGGTTTGCATTAGCCAGGGTTCTCTAGAGTCAGAGAACTTATCAAATATCTCTCTATACTGATGAATTTATTGTGATGACACAGCCTGTAGTCCAACTAACCCAACAACAGTCAGCTATGAATGGGAAGTCCAAAAATTTAGTAATTGCTCAATTCATGAAGTTAGTTGTTTCATCTAATATTCTGTAGATGTAGGTTCCAACAAATGAGCTAGCAAGTAAATGCAAGCAGGTGAAGAAGAGTAAAACTTACTTATTCCAATGTCTTTATATAGGCCTCCAGAAGAAGGTGTATACCACCATGCCTAGAACTGAGACTTGCTTTGTCTCAGCCTGACATTGAACTCAGAAATCCTCTTGCCTCAGTCTCATGGGATTAAATGTGTATACTAACTGGCCTGGGACTAATCTTTTCATGGGCCCCTATACCTCAAGTTCTTTATACCAAAATCCAGGTCAGAAACTTGTGTTTTCCTACCTCAAGTTCTGGATCACAGGTGATCCTTCTGTGGATTTATTTCTGGGTCTTAAATTCTATTCCACTGATTGACCTGTCGTCTCTGTACCAAGGTAATGCAGGGTTTAGTAATCTCACCCTGGGATATCAAAGAAAAACCTGGTAGAAAAATGAGTTTCATGTAGCTTTTGCTTTAAGCTCTGGGTTGACCAGACTACTAACCCCCACCCAGAGGATATTAGATCTGTGGATGAAAAACACAGATACACATGCATTGTTCAGTTTAACCTGCTCTCTTGGCTCATTTGCTGGTCACTACTAATCTCCTATGGCTAGCATGCCCTTTCCAATACTCTTATCTTAGCACCTCTCAATCTTCTCTCAGGTTCAGTTTTTCTGTTACCTTTAGTCCCAGCTCAACATCCTAACCTTCCTCCAGGAGAAATGGCCTATGGTTGCTCTGCCTAAGATCTCATATAGCTGGTCACCTTTTATCCTTCCAAAGTATAGTGAAAAACTCCCTTCTTCACCTGTGTCTCCTTGCCTCCCCTGTGGGGATCTAGAAAGCCCACCTCTTGACTTCTGCCTGGCAATTGGCCCCTGGGATCTTTACTAATAGGTCAAGAACCAGTTGGGAAAAAGGACCTTAACATCAGAGCCACTCCCTACAAGAATGGTAGTGCTCGCTTGGTTGCTAGAAGAACTTCCTGTGCAAGCATAAGCAAGGGTGTCTGAACTGAAATCCCCAGCACCAACACAAATCCTGGGTATGGATTCTGTGCCTGTAACAAGGTACTGAAGGGCAGAGACCCGTAAATACAGAGATCTTGCTGGTTAGACAACTTAGCTGAGAAGACGAAATTCTGTTTCAGTAAGAGACCTCATCTTACAACAATAAAGAGGGGAACAGTAACAAGGAGACAAAGTTCTCCAGCCTCCTCATCTGCACATGGTCACACATGCTCTTTTATACTCACATATGTGCACTGCACACAATATTGTTCCAATATGTACATGGGGGTAATTTTCACTCAGAAAATGATGCAAGTCTTGAATAAACAATCTCAACATTTATTATTCTTCTCACCCAATAGGACCTTTCCCTGAGAATTAGACATGACATTGCAGAGAGATCTTTGCTGGCTATCTCACGGCATATCTAGAAAATGCAGGATCTGCTCAATTGAGGTGAATTAACAGTATGGAATACAAAGCTGCACGCAAACAATCAGAGCAATTGACATGAAAGAGAACAGATAATTTAGGAAACAATGACTAAAAATTCTAATGAGTGTTCTCAGGAGTATGGAAGACACTGAATCTGAAAACAATTCAGACTTCCATAAGAAGAGAGGAGCCACAGGACATCAAAACGTTTGGACTGCATCAAATAAAAATGTATTTTAATATTGATGAACAAGATGAATATTAAAATCTAAATGTCAATAGACCAAGTAATAATCTTAATGTAAATTAATAAAATGTCCTAGGAATCGTCACACACACACACACACACACATACACACACACAAAACCTTTTAATCTTTTCCTCAAGAGAGTTTTAGGTCACAGGAGATGGGGATCTCAAGGGAAAAAGAAAAATGGCCTTTATTCAGACTGGCAGGAAGCCTTCAGTTGAGAAAGAATACAAACCCACAACATGGGACATTCTAAAAGAAAAGTCTATAATTTATATACTAAAAGGTAAAACAATGTAGGTAGATTCCAGACACCTCAGTTTTCATATTGGCCACAATAAGAAAATGAAGTGGTTTTGTTGTTGTTCTTAGCAAATTTTTAGTTACTATGAGGAAAAAATAACATGTTTTAGATAGTCGAGGATATTATCAGTGAACCATGACCAGGCTTTGTTTAAAGATTGTCTCAAGTTGGTAATGCTATATGTCATAGACTGGGAAGACACAGTTGTTAAGAAGCAGTCATTAGGAAATATATAGTAGTTATTATATATACAAGGTAAATTACAGTTATTAAAAAATTATAGTTTTGAGTTTAGGAGGGCACAAAGTTTCAAAACAAAATAGAAACTGTTACATGGAAGGAAAGCATCTTTTCATCCAGTTATCAAATGGCAGATCTTTGGCTCTGGATGTGAAAGGAAGATGGATTCTGGGGAGAAACTGTACATCAGAGCACACTGACACTATGCGATGTCAGGGAAGGACAAATGTGCCAGTCATACTGAATCTCTGTTGGAAAATCTTGAGCCATCAGAAACATTTGAAGATGAAGTCATGTGACTCAGCATGGCAGTTAAAGCAGAAACAGAGTGCTGTACATTAACATCCTACACCTTTTGTTGTGCTGTTTAGTTTTGTGACAAGGTCTAGCTATGCAGCCACGTCAAGGCAAAACTGCTGCAGGCCTCTGGCTTCTGCTCGCCTCTCACCCCAAATGATATGGAAAAATGCTAATGCCCTCATAAAACTTAAAGCAAAGCAAAAGCAAAACTTAATACAACCCCAAAGTTTACTTGATCTTCCTATTATCTATCTGTCTGTCTGTCTATCTAATCTATCTATCTATCTATCTATCTATCTATCTATCTATCTATCTATCTATCCATCCATCCATCCATCCATCCATCCATCCATCCATCCATCCATCCATCTATCTATCTATCTATCTATCTATCTATCTTTCTATCATCTATTTATAACTTAAATCCACTCTGTTTTTGTCAGAAGAGAATATAGTTATATTAGGAAGTGGTTTGCTTCTGTATCTAACATTCTTGTTCTTACAAATAATATACGTTGTCTTTGGCTACAATTCATGAATCATTGATAATTGGTAGGAAGTTTTGTTTGCATCCACCTTGTAATGTATATACTGCTACAGTTTATGGAATATAGCCTAATAATTAATAGTATACATTGTCTCTAATTAGCATTCAAAGATATGTGAGATGTGAAAAGAGATATGAAAAGTATAATCTTAATAATGACTTTAACTCTTACTTACTATTTCACATTTGCAACAGGATTTAATGCCACAACAAACATTGATACAAAATAAATGCCCTTTTTTGAAATTTATTCAACTACTTAAGTCAAATACTTTAAAATTATACATAGTCCTCAATGAGAAAATCAAAGAAGAAAAGTAACTTCCGTTTTTCTGCTGTATTTCTACTTTCTGTACCAACTTGGGTCCTTTGAAAGAATTAAACCTACAACATATGTGTGTCCTTGTGTGTGCATATTTGTATACGTGTATACATGTATTCATGTGTGAAGGTAGTAACCATAAGGATAAACAAGAGTTCAAAAGAAGATACAACAAGCTTTTGGATAGATGTGTCAAGAGAAAGCCTTGCATTGGACCCCTTGTGGACGTGAGAAAGATGAGGATGCTTGTGTGTAGCAACAGCATCAAACTGAAACATGGGTCCTGAACAGTCTTCATCAAGTCGTGCACAAAGATTTTTCTTGTAAAGAGTCTGAACAATGCATCAGCTTCACTGGGTATTCTGTGCAGTCAGTGATGAAACTATTCTGTGGGAAATCGTGGCCTTTGTAATCTAACAAATGGGAGCTGCTGGCCAGCTCTGCTCCTTGCAGAAGCTTCATTTTAAGGGAGTGCTTAGTTGGGCACATAATTTCTTGCCTTAACTCACTCATTTTTGTTTTCATCTTTTTATTTTGGACACAATAGTAAATAAGATATATCTCTGCCTTTAGTTAAATATTTTCAGGGTACCCTCTCCTTTTGGTACAGAGCTGATTTATTTTATAATATAATACACCTATATCAAATGGGATACTTAAGAGATGCTAAGAATTTCTGGTTCACTTAACTCTAGCAATATGAACACCATTTTTAAAGCTGTTAGGAAAATATGATATTTTTCTAGATGTTGCTTTTTATTATGGTGAGGAGTGGGAAGGTATACATTTGCTATAATACAGTTATTGGAGCAAGTGAAGATGGAATATCATCAAATTCCCTTAACCCATGTCATTTCTAAGGTGTGGGTTCATCAAAATTTGTTCCATGAGACTGAGATAACTATTTTACCTCCCTTATGTCCAAATTCTCTAATTTAGGTGATACTTGATCTGCATTGACTAATAAAGTTTTACAAGCTACACAACTAACAGAGGAAAGTTTACAGGGTCTATAAAGAATGCTGGTTGGGCAGAAGAGTTGCAGGTTGTTATAGAAGTTTTAGTTTTATGTAAAATGAAGAATTGCTCATATAAAGATTATTAGACAAGAGTCATTGATAAAGGGCAGTAAAAAATCTTGACAGACTTTAGCAGAGAAGTCCAATCATTTAAATAATTCAGCAATAATTTATTTTAATCGAGGAAAGAAATAAAAAATTGTTTCTTGAAAGTTTTAGAGATTGGCTTTGACATTTTAGAAAAAATTACTGCATAAAATTTGAAACAATAAAATTTGAATATACTCGAGATGCTATGATTATTAGACCTCATAGAAAATAGTAGGGTTGGTCATTGTTGAACATATTAAGAATTATACTGTACCTATGTAAAAATTCAAACAGAGAAGACTCTCCCAGCTCCTTCTTAGCAATATGACATTTCAAGAAAGACATTTCAATAAACTGATGACATTAAATTCTCCCAAATATAAAGAACTGTGTCAGAAGTAATTTGTGCATATCAGTGTGGTCCTTGATATAACATATTCTCATTTTAAGTGAATACTAGGAATTTACTGTTAGAGAACAAAAATTAAGCACAATAGATTGATAAAATAAATGAATTAATTTAGATTTTAATGCATTTATATTTAAAGTTTCATGAATCCATATGTAGCTCTCTCTGACTTATTCTTTATTTGTATTATTTTTTACCTATGAGGAACTAAATTTCCCTTTCAAGGGCTGATAAGCTAACTTGCATGTGCTCTATGAAAGCTTGTGTAATGAATGTATCTGAGACATAATAGTGTATGCCCATGAGTATCAGCTTATGAGGCCAAAGAAGGATGATGTCAAGTTTGAAGCCAGTCTGACATATGTAAGAAAATAATTGGTACTTGCGTCTCTAAAACAACCTAAACAAACAAGAGAAAATTTAAAAAATTAAAAACAAAATAATTTAGGGGTGACTCATGACCCTGAATTTAAGGATGCAGTCAGAATTTAGGAGTGAGTTGAACTGAGAAATCTGAATTTCACTATGACCCTCTCTTTCCCCATGTTCCTTTCTATGACATGTTTCTGTCTTCTTGTAAAGTTGCTTCAATCTTTTAATAAAAATCAATAACTTTTTACATGTCATCTTGTATTATCTATTGTACCCATTGTAAAGAGTGTTAATCATGTCAGTCACCTTCCTCATTGTGGCAAAATATCTAAGATAATCAACTTAAAAGAAAAAAATGATTTAGTTCTGTTTCTAAGGTTTTTACTCATTATATCATTGTCTCAAGTATTCGGTGGTTTCATTTATTTATTTATTTATTTATTCATTCATTCATTCATTTATTTATTTAGCAGCCTACGGTGAAGAGGAACATTATGTTAGGGATCACTTCAAAAGGCAAAACAACAAGATGGGCTGGAAAGTTTGGGGTCCCAATATATCCCATCCACTACTTATGACCTAGAATTTTTCCATTAGGCTCTGTTTCCTTAAAGTTCTACCCCCTCCAAATTTCATGTCACAACTTTTAACATATGCATCTCTGGAGGAAACCAGAGTTTGGTACCATAACAGCTATGTTACAGAATATCTGATAAGACAAACATTCTTGTTTTGTTTCTACACACGTCCGTCCATCACTTCAAAGCTTTTGTCCACTGATATTTGTACTTTTTCAGTTTCTTTTCCAAGGTTAAAGAGTCGGTTTTAATCAGCAGAGTCTTTAGGTATCATCAGCTTTGTGAACTGACTTTAATTGTCAACCTCCACTGCCCATTTCTCATTCCATCTATTTGAAACCTTAAAATGCTAAAGTGTCACCTCTCAGTTTGGTGATTAGGACCTCAGTGGCTGGCATCAGCAATGGCTCTCTGAAGGGAGCATCTGTCACAGCAATTACATAATTGAGGTGACATGCTACCTTGTTGTCTGTGCTGAAGGTTTGCCACAGTAGGAAGGTAATTGTAGTCACTTGATTTAATTATAATCACTTGGCTTTTATTCTAGCTTGTTTTGAGCCTCTGTGCTTCTGTGTGCAATTGGAATGAAAATCTAAATTCAAAGCATTGTGGTTTTCAATGGAAACTTTTAAGACTTATCTTCTTTTTACAGAGTAGCCTAAGTACCAATGATGTGGCACCTTCAATAACGACAACTGATATTCTCAAAGTTCTAGAGAACGGAGTGATAAAGTCAACATTTTGCCAGGACTGGGTTTTACATGGGTTTCTCTACTTGGGTTATAGATATGTTCCCTATGCTTATTATGAATAGCATTGTAAAGATACCAGTTATCCTGGAAAAAGGCAAACCAAATATGGCTTCATTTTACTTTATATAGACGTGTATCCAAATATAGTCACATTTTCCGTACTGGCTATTAATATGTCAGCATAGAATATTTGTAGAGGGAAAATTATTCCTTAAGTTAGCTTACATTTGAATGCCTTTAAGACGTGTAAATAAATCATGCTTAGTTATACGAAGAATTATAAAACTACTTTATTTTATATTTCATTTTAATGGAAATTACATGCTCCTCTGGGATGTGTCTGTCTGTCTCTATGTGTATGTGTGTGTGTGTCTGTGTGTGTGGGGGTGGGTGGGTATATGTGTTTATAAAATTTTTAGGAGCTAGAAATTTGATTTAAGTAGAAAATTCGATATAAGAAGTGAAAATAGAAGATTATGGGATTTTTAAAATTTTTATTTAATTATAAAATTAAATTTTTAATGTTAATATCTGAAAACCTACAACAGGTTTTTGACTTTGTGATACTTGATAGTAGTGATATACTATTTGTAGCTGATGAGGTTTCCATTATATTATACATGAGAATCCTAATGTAAATATAGATTTCTACATATATGGCTTATAAAATTTTGGATACTTAACATAATTGTTAAAATTTTCTTCTAGTAATGTTCAAGATTCAAAAATTATCTGAACAGTAGTAAACTTGATTATGGAGTAAATCATTACTGCATATTTAACTGGAACATGAATCCACACCAAATCTGACAACACTTCTTTAGTTGAATTTGAAGATTGATGGTAAATAGTAATCTTCAATTATGCTATGGGTTTTTGGAAAAGCATATTAGAAAAATGTTGTGAAAGATAATGCTAATACTCAAAAAATGCCACTTACCTATTTCATAAACAAATTTCTCAAAAATGCTAATAATATTAAAGAGTGTCCATGCTGATATTAGTATTTGACCTGACACTAGCTATGCTTTCAGAAATGTACAATTCATTCTATGCTATAAGATTATGTGATATATCATTGTTCATTAGCTTGTCCTACTGTATTTGTATGAAAAATTTTGAGAGAACAAGCTAATTCGCTAAATATAGAAAAAGCATAATTATTTCATTTTTTTACTTAATCATCATCATAATATCCAGGAGAAAGTCTCATTTAGTGTATGAATTCCATGAAGACTAGAATATAGCTTCAAGGTTTACTTTATTACAAAAGCTAACTAAAGATCATTCATCTGTTTTAAAATGTGAGTTAAAATGTATACTTTTTTTTTATCACTGTCTGGCTCTCTGAGCTGTGAATTTGGAAGACAGGTGTTGTATTTGTATATATAATCAGTGAATGGTGTTAATGCTTTTTTTTCCCTTGGCTCTGAGCTATATCTGAGACTTGAAAAGTCTGCAAGGGTCATGGAGTTGAATTTATTTCCATAAATTTGAAATTTTTGAATAATTAGCATAGTCTCAAAGGAAGCACTTATGTAAGTGATTGTAATCATTCATCTTATAATTAATTGTATCATTTACAATTTAAACTTATAATTTACAATACTTACTTAATGAATGGCTAGTTTTAAAAGTGCATGATTATCTCTAAAAGTTGTATCAGATATTTCTTCTGTTGAAACCAATAATCTTCAATTTCCTCTTACCAAAAAAAGATTTTTTTACAAAACCGTTTCGCAAAAGCAAATTTTTATGCTGTAGAAATAGGAATTATTTCATAATAACTTTCATAAAAATCCTCCTACATATATGCACCTCCTTATCTATAGACACTTCCTATAACCATGCCCATTCATGCTACTTAATGCCTCTTTCCAAACTATTTTAATAGTTAAAAGTATTTACAAACACAAAACAATGATACAAAGACATCATTTTCACATTCTCCTCCAACTTATTAA
The DNA here is from genome assembly GCF_963924665.1 of Micromys minutus. Lineage (NCBI taxonomy): Eukaryota > Metazoa > Chordata > Mammalia > Rodentia > Muridae > Micromys > Micromys minutus. The sequence goes on along the minus strand of NC_137958.1, from coordinate 18,827,124 downwards.
GGTAACACACACAGACATACAATATTGCTTTTCCCTACCACATTCTTAGTTATAGCTCATTTATTTTAATATTGCATGCTATTGCACATAATGGACTTTCCTTGCTGGATTTAATCAGATTCCTGTTCATGGTGTTGGCATCCATTACCTTTCATTTTGTCAGTCTTCACTGAAGTCTACACAGGCTTGGTTAATTCAAAAGTCAGTCAATAAATTAGATAGTTCTTGGTACCATATGCAATCCCTGGAAGAGCTACTGCAGTGCAGTTTGGAGAAGGTGGTGAGGGGCCCCTTTGTCAGGGCCTAAGAACTGTCATGTTATATGTAGTGCACACTCTTGAGTAAGCAGAAGTTCTGACAGGGGCTGGCAAACCTCAAGAATAAACAAGAATATTTTTATTTAAAAAGTGATCTGAATATTTGATACAGTGAAGAGTTGATTGTATGCCTAATAGTTTATTACATCCAGTGTATAATAAAGATTTGTAGTCCTGTTAATTAATCAATAATTTTCTGAGAGTAGCAAGAGATGTGGATTATACTGAGACCAGAGTCCTTCTAAGAAGGTAATGCTTTTGACACCAACCTTGAGTCTGATATTTCTGCCAAAATTACATAGGTCTTTTAAGGATTTATTAAAATTCAAGTGGAGTGCCATAATTATAATTACAGAACTATAAAGGCAATGTGACAAGAACATCAAGTCTCAGAAGAAAAAAATCAAAGATCTCAGAAGATGGAAAGATCTCCCATGCACATGGATTGGCAGGATTCATATAGTAAACATGGCATTCTTGCCAAAAGTAATCTACAGATTTAATGTAATCCCCATAAATTTTCAACTCAATTATTCATTGAGTTAGAAAGAGCAATTTGCAAAATGATTTGGAATAACAAGAAACCCAGGATAGCAAAAACTATTCTCAACAATTAAAGAACTTCCAGGAGCATCACCATCACTGACCTCAACCCGAATTACAGATCAATTGTGATAATGAATGCATAGTATTGTACAGAGACAAAAAGGTAGATCAGTGGAATAAAATTGAAGACCCAGAATTGAACCCACACTTGATTGAACCTATGATCACTTGATTTTTGACAAAGAAATTAAAACCATCTAGTGGAAAAAAGACATTTTCAACAAATGATGCGGGTTCAACTGTCGGTCAGCATATAGAAGTAAACTAATTGATTCATTCTTATCTCTTTGAACAAATCAAGTGGATCAATGCCCTCCACAGAAAACCTGATACACTGAAACTAATAGAAGAGAAAATGGGGAAGAGCTTCAAACACATGGGCACAGGGGAAAATTTCCTGAACAGATAACCAATGGCTGATGCTCTAAGATCAACAATTGACCAATAGGATCTCATAACTTGCAATGCTTTTGTTAGGGAAAAGGCACTGTTAATAGGATAAAACGGCAACCAAGAGATTGAGAAAAGATTTTTGCCAATCCTACAAACGATAAAAGGCTAGTAACCAATATATATAAAGAACTCAAGAAGTTAGATTCCAGAGAACCAAATAACCCTATTAAAAATGGGGTACAAAACTAAACAGAAAATTTCCAACTGAGAAATACAGAATGGCTAAGAAGCACCTAAAGAATTGTTCAACAATTTTAGTCATTAGAGAAATGCAAATCAAAATAAACCTGAGAGGCTACCTTTACCAGTCAGAGTGGCTAAGATCAAAAACTCGGGTGACAGCAGACGCTGGTAAGGATGTTGAGAAAGATGGGTGAGGATTTCAAACTGGGACAAATTCTCTGGAAATCAGTCTGGTGGTTCCTCAGAAAATTGGACATAGTACTACTGGAGAAATCAACTATACTACACCTGGGCATATACCCAAAAGACGCCCCAACATATAACAAGGGCACATGCTCCACTATGTTTATAGTAGCCTTATTTATAATAGCCAGAAGCTGGAAAAACCCAGATGTCCTTCAACAGATGAACGGATACAGAAAGTATGGTACATTTACACAATGGTGTGCTACTCAGCTATTAAAAAGATGACTTCATGAAATTCTTAGGCAAATTGATGGAACTAGAAAATATCTTCCTGAGTGAGGTAGCCTAGTCACAAAAGAACACACATGGTGTGTACTCACTGATAAGTGGATATTAGCTTCAAAGCTCAGAATACCCAAGATATAATTCCCAGACCATATGAAGCTCAAGAAGAAAGAAGACCAATCTGTAAATACTTCAGTCCTTCTTAGATGGGGGAACAAAATACTCAAGGTAGGAAATAAGAAGACAAAGTGTGGAACAGAGACTGAAGGAAAAGCCATCCAGTGACTGCCCACCCGGGTAGCCATCCCTCATACACACACCAAACCAAGACAATACTGAGGAAGTCAAGAAGTGCATGCTGACAGGATCCTGATATAGCTGTCTCCTGAGATGCTCTGCCGTAGTCTGACAAATTCAGAGGTAGGTGCTTGCACCCAACAATTGCACTGAGCACGGGTTCCCAATTAAAGCAGCTATTTGAAAGGGTTTGCCACTCCATCGGAAGAAATACAATATCAACCAACCAGAACCTCCAGAACCCGCAGGGACTAAACCACCAACAAATGTGTACTCACATGGAGGGACTCGTGGCTTCAGCTGCATATGTAGCAGAGGATGGAATTGTTGGACATCAATGGGAGGAGAAACCCTGGTCATCAGAAGGCTTGTTGACCCATGAAGAAATTCCAGGTCAAGGATGTGGGGGTGGGAGTGGGTGGGTGGGGGAAACACCCTCATAGAAGCAGGGGGAGGGAAGATGGAATAGGCTGTTTCCAGAGGGGAAACCAGGGAAGGGGATAACATTTGAAATGCAAATAAATAAAATATCCAGTAATAAAAAAAGAAGTCTGACCTACCTGAAAACATAAAAGTAAGTTAAGTAAAATACTTTCTGAAAGTAGACAATCAAAACATTTGTAATTATATAGCTGTATAAATATTTTATCTGTCCTTTACCAAACAAAATAATATTTTTCAAAAAAATGTTTGAAAGACAGTTAAAGGTGGGATAAATAGAGATTAAACAAAATTATACATAGAAAGGTGAACATGGCTTAATTTTTTTTTCAGGCTTGAAGTGAAGGCAACACAATTATGAGCACTGCCTGCCTCTTCAGATGACTTGGGATTTCCAGCATCTTAATGACTACTCAAAACAGTCTTCAAATCCAGTCCTGAGATATCTGATGCCCTCTTTTGACCTTCATGGATACCAGCCACACACATGATACATGGATATATATTCAGGCAAAGTATCCAAATACAGAAAATAAAATAAGTAAATAAATCTTAGTGTCATACGTATTATTTTTCGTGTTTTTTTAATTTGAAGTTGTATCATTTCTGCTTTTATTTGAAATAAAATTACATCTCTTCTCCCTTCGCTTTCTTTCTTGTAACTTCTTCCAGCTACCTCTCAAGTCTCTCCCACAACACCTCTCCCACACTTTTGGTAGCCTATTTTTAAATTGTATTTGGCAAATCTTTTTATCATGACTGCTTAAACAAGATAGGAAAACTCATAACATTAATGTGCATGCTAACATGAGGGGGTTTTGTGTGTTCTACCACTAGAAAAACTACTACAAGCAACTTTTAATTTGAAGTATAATTTTGTGCAGATCTAAACTCATTTCTAAGAATATTCATCTCTAATTAAGCTCATCCATCACTATTAATAAATGCTGTCATTTATTAGTCAGTAAAGGAGCAATTTTATGGTTGGGTGAATAGGTGAATGATTTAATAGTAGATTATTCAAGGCATATCAATATTATATTATTAGAAGATAAACACATCTGAGACATTGCCAAGTAATGTAGTATGTTAGAAATTTTTAACCATTTCCATTTATTTTTTTTTCTTGAAAATTCTAAATATCCATAAATTAGTGACACTATTTTAATTTGGGATGAAAAATTTTATTAAATGCTATTATAATATTATAAAACATAATACTATATGTCTGCCTTCTTTTTGTAGAAGAATAGCAGAAACAGCAGAAAGCTAAGGGGCAAAGTTGTTAAGCAATAATAATCCTAGTCAAAGGAAAATTATTTCCAACAGGTGGACAATTTTATTTATTTTTTATTCATTTAATTTGCATTCCAAATGTTACCCTGCTTTCCTGTCTCCTCTCTGAGAGTTCTTTATCCATTTTCCTCCCCTTTACCTGTGAAAGAGTGCTTCCCCACCCCCACCCACCATACATACTGACACCCACCTTACCCTCAAGCATCTTCTTTTCCTAAGGCATCAAGTTTCTATAGGATTGGGCACATCCTCTTTCCCTGAGACCAAACAAGGCAGTCCTCTGCTACATATGTCCCAGGGGCCATGGACCAGCTCATGTATGGCCTTTAGTTGGTGGCTTAGTCTCTGGCACCTCCAAGAAGTCTGGGTTAGTTGATAAGGCTGATCTTCCTATGGGGTTGCCATCTCCTTCAGCTCCATCTATCCTTCCACTAACTCTTCCATAATGGTCCCTGACCTCAGTCCAATGGTTGCTTGTAAGTATTTATATCTGTCTAAGTTAGCTGCTGATAAAGCCTCTAAGAAGTGATGTTAGGCTCCTATCTGAAAGCACAAAATGGCCTCAGTAATAATGGCAAGGTTTGGTGCCTGCACATGGGATGGATCCCAAGTTGGACCTGTCACTGGTTGGCCTTTCCTTCAGTCTCTGCTCCATTTTGTCCCTACATTTACTTTAGACAGGAATAATTCTGTGTCAAAATGTTGAAGATGGGTGGGTGGCCCCATCTCTCTACTGGGGCCCTTGTTTATTTACTACAAGTGGTCTTTTCAGGTTCTATCTCCCTACTGTTTGGCATTTAGCTAAGGTCATCCTTACTGATTTCTGGGAGCCTTTCAAATCCCAGGTCTCTTCCATATTATGTATCAACAACTGGCAAAGCAGATGAGTTCTCAAAGCTAACAACATTAAAACCCAAATGCATGCTCTAACAGAACATATAAGATATTGTTTAGTTCACGTCTGCTGGATTTCAGTCATCAGTTAAAGACTTGAAACAGAATGTGTGACACAAAATCATTGTGTTTAAAACTTGTATCTGACGAATGATTACACTTCCTTACTACAATTATGCATATCTTCAAAAAGCAAAATTACTTCAGCCCGTTAGACTGTATGTTTTGATTTATTTCAGATGAAGGTGTTTAAAACTTATTTCTGTAACTAAAACATCACGGTCTTAGTGAGAAGACTAAGCCGTCTTCATGACCTTTATAAATTATGCATACTGCCTGGGTTCTAGAGGACACATCTATGTGTTCTCTTGACCTCTTTTTCCTGAAAATTTCCCCAAATAATATGCAAGACTGTGATATTAAATTTTGATACAAGAGCAATTCTATAAACGAGTTGGAAACTTGTATATAAAACACTGACTCAGGCATTAGCGGGCTAACAGCTAAATAGATTCTATGCTGAATTCTGTGCTAAACATTATTGTGTCTGTAAAATTTCAATTGAAATAAGAAAAGTGTTTTTGTTGTTGTTTGACATCAGATAAATTCATTGCTTTTAGGAGCAGGGCAAGGCAGAAGGTACTACTGAAATTCTATTTTCTTATATATCAATTTTAATCAACTTCAAGGGAATTATATCATATCTGAATCTTATACCGCCTATAATTGAACAGTAGATCTGTTCAGTTCATGGCAGCCAGAAAATAAAGAGGCTGGAAAGACTGGTTACAGGGAAATCATATATTTCTTTCAAGGTAAGAACCTTGAATCTATTTAAACTCAGAGCACAACACTGTTTTATTATGTCTGTGTCAATGAAAAATTGATATTGATTCCTGAGTTCAACAATTTTTGAACCTATTTTTCAAATCTTTGATGTATTTCAATTATTCCTTAAAGCTTTCTAAAAAGTATTCTGTGTTGTACCAAACTGATCTTTCAAAATCAGTGCATTTGATTAAGAAAGCTAATGGCTGTAAAACGTGTGTTTTCTGCTAGCATTCAGTCTGGTTTATCTGACTCAGCAATCTAAATGTAGTAAAAACAAGACAGTCTGGAAAGCTCCACTTTATGATTGCAGATACCGTGGCCACGGTGCTGGCCGCTTAGCCCTTGTGTATGTGTACCTAAAGCATATTATGAGAAGGGTTTCCAACATCCACTTAGCTATGCTTAAATTTACTGTGACAGTAGGCAGAGTGGCCTAGCTATACTCAGCTGCGCCTTCCTTCTGCACATAATCAGAAGCTTAAAGGAGCACAGTTATTAAAGGCATGAGTAGAGTACTGCAGATAGATATCTAAAGTGAAATCTCAGCGCCACTACCAAATGGACCTGAAGTGGTGAAGTAACTTAATTCCCTGTGTTCAAATCTGCTTTAAAGCTTAATGACAATGACATGGTGGGCAGAATGCAATAAGTGGGTTAGCCATTATGACTACTCAGCACTCTGCACACACCACAGGGCAGCACTGGGCTGGCAGTCTGAAGCACTAGATTATAACTACCTTTCTCTCATCGCCTTTCTCCTTCCTACTCGATTGTAAGCTGCTGGTTGCAGCATTGGTCTCATCTTTTTAATAAGAAAAGGCACACTATCTATGATCACAAAACTCTTTTTCCTAAAGCTGTAGCTGTAGTTGAAAATCAATTTTAACTTTAACTATCACTCCTTTGTATAAATAAACAATAAAATAAAAATGGAATTTTGAAAAGTTCTCAAACACATATATAAATACATACATTGCACATACACACAAAAATATATATCTATATATATATATATTTATAGATATAGATAGATAGAGAGAGAGAGACAGAGAGACAAACAGAAAGACAGACAGAGAGTGAGAGGGAGAATTGAATTAAAAAGTGAGATTAAGCAACATGAATTTGAAAGAGAGACAAGCCAGCAAGGGCAGATACATATTCATTTCATGTGTTAGAAGAAGAATAGAAAAATTATGTAATTATATTTTAATTTTAGAAAATAAATTAATATTTTCAAAAAGAACTTACAAAATAAGAAAGCTCTCCAGCCCTGAGCAAAAATTATAAAATATCAATTAAATGGCAGGTTCCAAAGTTTACAACATGAAATGCTGTCTCTTAATCAACAACCGTCCTCCAATCAGTCTGAAAAGAAACTCCAGGTAATTACTAAATTAAACCTTAAACATATTTTTTTACTAAGTATTGTTTAAAAATCATATTTCTTATATCTATTCACATACATTAACAAACATGCCTATAGCCTGAAATAATCGTTGCTCATTATCTTAAGTTACCTATATTCTTCTTATTTAAAGTAATAATGCATATTTATGATATAGTCATGTTAGATGCTGTAATTTTGTAAAATCATTTTATGTATAACCTATCTGTAATAATAATATGTTTGAATTTCAGCATCAGTTACAAAAAATTTTACTTGACTATTTATTTTCTATGAGAGAATGATATATTTAGTAATTCATACTTATTCTTAAGAGCAATATATTTATTTATTTAAATAATAATATTAAAGAGAACAATATCTGTGTATCACACAGGCCACAGAGCAGACTGGCATTAGGAGACACTTCTAGTGAACAAAGAAAAATATGTTCAAAACCCCCTAAAGAAACTGATTGAGTAAGTGAAATACAACAGTATTGATTGTGTGTGACACAGGAATGGGGAATTAACACATTCTTACTCTGGGCTGAAAGGCTTTTAAAGTGCACATTTGGTAACTTGCACATGTTATGTAAAGAGATTTATTTGCTAAATCTTGAGCTTAGAACAATAATGTTACTGACTTTGGGGTGTAGCTCAGTAGAAAAACATATTTAACATACATGAGACTTTGGGTTCCATCCCCTTAGCACAGAGTGTGGGTAGAAAGGAAAGAGAGAAGAAGGTCAGGAGAGGGAGGCAGGGAAGAAGGGTGAGAGGAAGAGTGTGAGCATTATTAACATTATATAAGGCTTTTTTATTTATACTAATGACTTTCACACTTACCTATCGGAAGAAAAAGTAGAAAATACTTCTGAATAGAATTTTCTAAAATTTCTAGTAAAACTTATTGCATGTACTAGCCAAGATCAATGTACTCCCAAAGCAAAATTTTTCACTAATTGCTTAAAATAATCAGAGAAATTTTTTGTTAGAAAAGATCTTTTAAGTATAGTAGAAAAAAAACACTCAAACTATAAAAATATAAAACACTAGTTTAACTAATTAGCCTTTTAGAAACATATTTTAAAATAAAAGTTATATAACTAGATGAGTTTTAATATTTATTCTTATTTTTAATGGTCCATATACATGTATATATGAATTTGTTCAAGAGTAAGGGTAGAAGCGAGTGTTGGATAGCCTGAATATAGGCAGTTCTGAGCCACCTGATACGGGGGTACTTGGAAATGGGAAAATTCTCGTAGCTGCAAAGCAAATTATCCTGCTCTATAATTTGATGGTGTTTAATAATATTTATGTTGTTAATATTAATTGAACTGAATATCTCCTGTTACCAGACAAGAAGACTTTCATTGATTAGACTAGGACAACAACCTACACACATAAAACCTTCAATTTATAATTTGTTCTGCCTACAAGATATGCTGGAGTAAAGGTGGCCCAGAACTTGTGAGAATGACCAACTAGTGACTGGTCAAGCTTGAGATCCATGACACAAGAAGGAGACTACTCCTGACATTACCTGGAGGGCCAGGACCCAGAGGGTGTATAGCCCAGAGTTCTAGACTAGAATATGATTTCTTAATGATATTTCATTATACCAATACATTAATGCCTAGGGCTTTTGGCTTGGATTTTTTTTTAAACCTACTTTTAACAGGTGTTCTTAACTGCTTAGATCCCCATTCTAGTCAACTGACCAAAGGTAGAGGAAAAAAGATTGTAAATAGGTCAAGGAGATGTGGACCTGTTTTAGAAGTAGTTGTTCCCTGGGGGATTCCAGTTTCTATTTGTCATGATAGTAGCAGTCTACTTCAGTAGTGTCAGGATAACAAATATGAATCAACAGTGATGGTACCACTCAGCAGAAACTGCCCGGCCTTCACTGTATTGTCATGAGTCAGCAAGAGCAACCAGGACCAGCCAGAATGTCAGGAGTTTTCTGTTGCACGTCTCTCAATGAAGTGAAGATAAGCAAAGATGAGGACTGGACCAGAGAAGGGTTGCTAGACTTTCTATGCAAATGAGCCATCACAATTGGTTGAGTCCTGTATATACTTTTTGCAAACATCACTTGTCTCCCCACAGGACTTGCCTCAGCAAAACACCATGTGAGTTGGCCACACCAGGTGCATCTGCTTTACCTGACCCAACTATAAACTTCCCACTTCTCAGTCCAACTCTCATTAGAAAAGCTTCACCGGGCAACTGATGAGAACAGATGCAGAGTCTCATTGCCAAACACTGGGGACATCTGGGGAATCCTATGAAAGAGGGAGAAGGAAGGATTGTAGGAGCCAGAGGGGTCAAGGACACCACAAGTAAACCTACATAATCCACTAACCTTGACTCATAGGGGCCTATAGAGACTGAACTAACAAACAGGGAGCCAGCATGAGACTTACCTAGGTCTTCTGCATTCATGCTACAGTTTTGTTTTGTTTTGTTTTGTTGATATATCTTATTTACATTTCAAATGTTATCCCCTTTACTGGTTTCCCTGCCAGAAACTCCCATTCCATGCCCCGTCCACCTGTTTCTATGAGGATTCTCCCCCACTTCCCTACTCCCTCCCCCTGCCTTAATACCCTGACATTCTTCTATACTGGGGCATCAAGCCTTGGCAGGACCAAAGGCTTCTCTTCCCATTGATGCCCAAAAATGTCATCCTCTGCTACATATGAAGCTGGAGCCATGGGTCCAATCATTTGTACTATTTGGATAGTGGTTTATTTCCTGGGAGCTCTGGTTGGTTGGTATAGTTGTTCTTATGGGGTTGAAAACCCCTTCACCTCTTCCAATCCTTTCTCTAACTTCTCCATTAGAGACCCTGCTCTCAGTTTAATGGTTGGCTGTGAGCATCATCCTCTATATTGTAATGAACTGGCAGAACCTCTCAGGAGACAGCTATCTCAGGCTCCTGTCAGCATGTACTTTGAGGCCTCAGCAATATTGTCTGGGTTTGGAGGCTGTATATGGGCTGGAACTCCATGTAGGGCAATCTGTGAATGTCCTTTGCTTGAGTCTCTGCTTCAACATTTGTCTCCACATTTCCTCTTCTGAGTGTTTTTGTTCTCCATTCTAAGAAGGACTGAAGGATTTGCACTTTGGTATTCCTACTTTTTGAACTTCATAGAGTCTGCGAATAGTTTCTTGGGTATTCCGAGGTTTTTGGTCTAGTATTCACTTATGAGTGAGTTCATACCATGTGTGTTCTTTTGTGACTGGGTTACCTCACTCAGGATGATGGCTTCAAGTTTCATCAATTTGCCTAAGAATTTCATGAAGTTATTGGTTTTAATAGTTGACTAGTATACCATTGAGTAAATGTACCAATTTTCTGTATCCATTCCTCTGTTAAAGGACATCTGGGTTCTGTCCAGCTTCTGGGCTATTGTACATAAGGCTACTATGAAAATGGTGGAGCATGCATCTTTGTTAGATATTGGCACATCTTGTGGGTATATGCCCAGCAGAGGTATAGCTGGGTCTTCAGGCAGTACTATGTCTAATTTTTGGGTGGAACTCCAGACTGATTTCCAGAATGGTTGTACCAGCTAGCATTCCCACCAACAATGGAAGAGTGTTTTTTTTTCTCCACATTCTCCCCAGCATCTGCTGTTATCTAAGTTTTTGATCTTAGCCATTCTGGTTGTTGTGAATTTGAATCACAGGGTTGTTTTAATTTGCATTTCTCTTATGTCTAAAAATGTTAAACATTTCTGTAGGTGCTTCTCAGCCACTCAATATTTCTCAGTTGAAAATATTTGTTTAGCTCTGTCCCCCATTTTTAATAGGGTTACTTGATTCTCTGGAGTCTAAATTCTTGAGTTCTTTGTATATATTGGATATTAACCTTCTATCAGATGTAGAACTGGAAAAGATCCTTTCCCAGTCTGTTGGCTGCTGTTTTGTCCTCATAACAGTGTATTTTGCCTTAGCGGAGCTTCGTAATTTTATGACTTCCCATTTATCTATTCTTGATCTTAGAGCATAAGCCATTGGTGTTCTGTTCAGATTTTTGCCCAATGACCATGTGTTAGAGAATCTTCCCCACTTTCTGTCCTAATACTTTCAGTGTACTTGGTTTTATGTGGAGATCCTAGATCCACTTACACCTGAGCTTTATACAGGGCAATAATCATAGATCGATTTGCATTCTTCTACATGCTGACCCCAGTAGGACAACCACCATTTGTTGAAATGCTGCCTTTTTTCCATTGGATGGTTTTAGCTTCTTTGTTAAAAGCAAGTGACCATAGGTGCATGGATTCACTTTGAGATCTTGATTATATTCCATTGATCTACCTGCCTGTCAGTAGAAGGCTACTGATTTGTTTGAATTAATTTTATATTCAGACATATTGCTGAGGTTTTTTTATCAGGGTTAAGAGTTTCGTGGTGGAAATTGTGTGGTCATTTATGTATACTATCATATCATCTGCAAATAGTGATATTTTGATTTTCACTCTTTGACTTCCTTTTGTTTTTAATAGCTCTGACCAAGACTTGGATTACTATATTGACTAGCTAGGAAGAGAGTGGGCAACCTTGTCTAGTACATGATTTTAGTGGGACTGGTTCAAGTTTCTCTCCAGTTAGCTTTATATTGCCTACTGGTTTGTTGTATATTGCTTTTTACTATGATTAGATTTGGACCTGGAATTCCTGATCTTTTCAAGACTTTTAACATGAAGAAATGTTGAGTTTTGTCAAATGCTTTCTTGGCATCTAATGAAATAATCATGTGGGCTTTTTTTTCTTTAATTTTGTTTATATAGTGGATTACATTGATGAAATTACATATATTGAACAATACCTGCATTCCTGTGATGAAACCTACTTGATCATGACAGATGATTATTTTGATGTGTTCTTAAATTTGGTTTATGAGAATATTATTGAGGATTTTTGCATCTATATTCTTAAGTGAAATTAGTCTGGACTTTTTTTCTTTGTTGGGTCTTTGTGTGATTAAGGTGTAAGTGTAATTGTGACTTCACAGAAGGAATTGTTTAGCGTTCCTTCTGTTTTTATTTTGTAGAACAACTTGGAGAGTATTGGTATTAGGCTTTCTAATATAAATGATAAATTCCATCTGTACAACCTCCATGATATTCAATGAGGAACATATTGTATGATAAATTTAATGTTATATAGAGCTAAAAAATGGGAAGAAGTAGTATTATCCAGGGAAGAGCAAACAATTGTCTGTCCAATCCCAAACTGTCAGATTGAAAATGCATACAAGTAACAATGTACAGACTCAACAAGTTATATTTGGAAATAATACATGTATGCATGCAGGAGCAATTGATGAAAAACTAAGTCACCAATTTGAAGAAAAGTAGATAGTGTTGTATGTGGAGGGGTTGATGGGAGAAAAATGAAGGGAGAAATACTTTAATGAGATATAATCTTTTTAATCTCAAAAATGATTTTAAAATATGTTGAAAACCTAAACATAAGACATAAATGAGTATGTCAATTTGTTCCAATCTAATTAAACTCATTTTCTAAGAGAGTGGCCATTCAGATTGTGCAGACAGTTTGTGTGGATGGTAGAGTAGTACTACAGCAGTAATAATCAAGATTTCAGTGCTTTTTCTCTCCAAGATATCATCTCTGCTTACCCCATGGTCACCCAAAGTGGTTTGACAAAACTGAATATTTATATCTGTTCTAGATCTCAACTTGGCAAAAACTTTAGTCACCTGAGAAGAGGAAACATATCTTGGTGCATTGGTCTATGAGCAGTTCTGTGGGGATTTCATCACTAAAGAATATTTGCATGGCCAGCCTAAGTTAACAAGCCATGACTGGCAAACCAGGAAGTGGTGTTCTCAGCTTCAGTTACTGCCTGTGGTTCCCAAGTTGAACTTCTGCCTTGGCTTCTCTTGACAATGTTCTGTAGTTTATAAGGTGGTGTGAGTTTTTTCTTCACAGGCTGATTTTGGTAAATGATTTATTGGATCAATGAAAAAGCAAACTAGGATAGTATCCCATTCTCTTAGATTCTTCATATTTCTTTATAATAAACCATATACTTACCTGTGGATTTTAATAGGACCACTGAAACTTTATACAACAACAGTCCTACAGTGGAAAAAAATAAAAGCAAATGGTAGTAGTATCAATTTAATGCTTCCCACATGATCCAAGTACATTCCTTACTACCAGCCCTAAAGTTCTGGGTTCCCAAATGAAATACACAAGGAAGCCTACATATATTTGGATATGCCTTAAATAGCTCACTCAATAAGTGGGCCACTTCTTAGCCACCACATGGCACCTTCCCTCCATATTCCCAAGTTATTACTTAATAAAATTTATATTCTATTTTTGCTGCCCTGGGCCTCAGGGAGGGCCCTCTTAGAGCCAATTTTCCCCTCTTCTACATGCCAGGCAATGACATCTGTCTTGCACTTTATTGGATGCAGTGTCTTTCTTCTCTGTCAACTTCTTCCTGTATGGCCATGCCTCTCTTTCTTCCTTCATTCCTTGCTTGAAAATTCTAAAGTCCTGCCTCTGTCTCCTGCCCTAGCTATCAGCTGCCTGAAACTTTATTTGCCAATCAAAATCAATTGGGGGCAGGGTTTTCTTAGAGACCTGAGAATACTCATGTCCTCAATTTTGGGGACCCAAATTAACAAAACACAAGCAGCATTAGATAAAACCCACATTTCTCCCCCTTTGTCCTTTAAAAAGGCATTTTCTCATAGCTATACAATAAACATAATTATAGCAGTTTAATAAACTACAAGGTATAATATTCATTGAGAACATCCAGTCAATCAATTTTGTTAATTAAAAAAATTACTCTATTACCTATCTTAAAGATAAACTTAAGAGTTTGCAATTCTATACCTGAATTATATTTCTATTTTCATCTGCATTTCTGTCTGAAAATCATCCTGTAATGTAATGTTTCTTCATCTTTTCTTCAATGTTTAATTTCTAAAGGGATTCTCTGGTTTAGGAACTCAGAAAAAAATTTAGTTTTTAAAAGGTTATCTTTCTCAGACTAGACACCTTCTAAAGTCTGCTAGAAAATTATTTTTGGCATCTTGACTATAATTTTCAAAAGAAGCTGGCTCTCATTTTTTTTGATAAAATACTTTCATCTTCAAACCATTAGTCTGAAACTATGCTTTATGAACTGAGCTGGATAGTTAGTACTTTTCCAGGCAGGTAACTCAGAGCCAAGATTGTATCCTAGGTAACATTGAGTGAAGCAGAGTGTGTAGCAATACAGTAATTCCCAGTCATCCTTCATGTAGGGCAGGCTGTAATTCCTCATCAAGAGTAAAATCATTAAATGTTTCTCATTAATAAGCATTGGCTTCCTTATGCTACCAATGGCCAGCTTCATTCTCTCACTTTGATTTCTGATCCTGTGTTGTGAGACTTAGAGCTTCATTAGGGAAAGCACAACACAGAACAAGGATCACAGGTTCCTATATATTTTTGCTTTAGATGGCCTTTAGATAGCTCTGATAGTCTCGCAAGGAACCCAGAAACACGTCTTCCCCCACTTCCACCCCCATCCCTGATTGTAACTGCCACTCAGAATTTAACAGCATGCTCTAAAGGTGAGAACACTCAATCCTCAAGAGTGTTCAATACTACTATCGTCCATCTTTTCCAAACCAGCTGCCTTTAGGCTGCAAAATTGAAGCCCTGATTCTTGGTGGAGAGAAAATATTTTTATTCATGTATTTTGATTCTTTGGTTGTACTTGGTATCCATTCAATTGTCTTACAGTGAATAAGCTAGTAGTGTGGCCTCTTATTGGAAAACAGTGTTTGAGGAAAGTTGATAGTGATTAACCACTGAGGTAAACAACTTGGAACTTGAATCGTGCTTTCCCATAGAGTGTTTTTCTTCTTTAACACCATGAAACTTAAATAAGAGAGGGGATAAGAATCTAAGGAAAGACCATCCAGAGACATCCCCACCTGGGGATCCATCCTATATACAGCCACTAAGCTCAGACAATATTGCAGATGCCAAGAAGTATATGCTGATAGGAGCCTGATACAGCTGGCTCCTGAGAGGCTCTGTGAGAGCCTGACAAATACAGAAGCAGATGCTCTCAGCCATCTACTGAATTGAGAACTAGGTCCTGAATGTAGGAGTTAGAGATAGAACTGAAGGAGCTTGCACCTTCATAAGAACAACAATATCAACCAACCAGAGCTCCCAAGGTCTAAATTACCAACCAAAGAGTACACATGAAGAGACCCATGGCTCCAGCTACATATATAGCAGAGGATGGCCTTATAGAGCATCAATGGGAAGAAAGCCCTTGGTCTAGTCAAGGCTAGATGCCCCAGTGCAGGAGGAAATTGTCAGGGCAGGTAGGTGGGAAGGGATGAGTGGATGGGTGAGTAGGGTAGCACCCTCATAGAAGCAGGGGGAGAAGTGGGATAAGTGTTTCTGGGGTAGAAACAAGGAAAGTGGATAACATTTGAAATGTAAATAAAAATATCCAATAACAATAATAAAAAGAATCTCAAGCTTAATCATTATTTACAATTTTGTTTTCACTATTCTAAGATTTCTTATCATTCCAAGTGTTCTAGACATACTTCTCTTTGCTTTGCATGGAGTTATTTTGTCTAACTTCCCAAAAAGCCAGACAAGACTCTAAAGTTCTATTAAACACACAAGAGAGCAGAGTTTAAGCAGGTGCTTCTATTGCTTACATTTTAAGAAAATTCTTGATTATGAATACAGTTATTGGGGATGTTAAGGCCAATGCAGATGTAGAATTCCCAAGTACAGAATTGCATTGCTATTTCATACCCAACATTCCAGCATTGACCAAGTACTTAATTGTTCAGTGCATTTCAGGGACTGCTGTAGGTGCTACATACACTGGAAGTTCAATTATACACAAAACTACTTCCACTTCCCAATAATCTGAAACCATGATTATTTTAGAGTAGCATAATTTCACATACTGACTTAACTCCTAGTTCTGTCTCTCTTCAAATCTTCCATAATTTAATTAAATTACTTGAAGACAACTTATATTTGGTAGGCAAAATTTATCGACCTAATCGGCAATACATTTGTTTCCATAGTTTCAACAAATATTTATTTTGAACAGATTTGTATTAACAGAAAATAGGAAAATAAAGTTCAAGGATTTCCTAAATGCCTCATTCCCAATTTACCCTATTTTAGCATAGTAAATTAGAGTAGTATTTGTCATAAATGTAAAAGTGATATTGACGTTTTCTATTTTGTATTGCTATTTTAATGTCAAATCAAATTTTATTCAGTGTTTATTTTCTTTCCCTTTTTATTACAGGCTGATTCTAGATTTTTTTCTCATATGTCTTTCTTAATAATCCTCTGTGTGTCTGTCTCTCCATCTCTCCCTCTTCCTCTCTTGCCTCTCCCTGCTTTCTATAAGGATCAGGTATCTTGCTGAGAAGAGGGCAAAGACACTCAACTAAAAGGCCCAGTAAATTTCTTCAGCAAATTTATAGAATAAAATTTCCCTAACCTAAAGAAAGAGATGACCATGAACACACAAGAAGCCTACAGAACTCCAAATAGACTGGACCAGAAAAGAAATTCCTCCTGAAACATTATAGTCAAAACATCAAATTTTCAGAGAAAAGAAAGAGTATTAAAAGCAGCAAGGGATAAATGTCAAGTAACATATAAAGACAGACCATCAGAATCAAACCAGGTTTCTCAACAGAAATTATAAAAGCTAGAGAATCCTGGGCAGCCATCATACAGAACCTAAGAGAACTCAAATGCTGCCCCATGCTACTATATATAGAAAAACTCTTAATTACCATAGACAGAGAAACCAAGGTATTCTAATTTTACACAGTATCTGTCCACAAACCCAGCCCTACAGAGGATAATACATGAAAAACTCCAACACAAGGAGGGAAACTACACCCTAGGAAAAGGAAGAATGTAATCTTGGAATAAAACCAAAAGAAGAAAAGCAAACAAACATAATTTTACCTCTAATAACAAAAATAACAGTGTCTCAGTCAGGGTTTCTGTTCATGCACAAAACATCATGACAAAGAAGCAAGTTGGGGAGGAAGGAGGTTATTTAGCTTATACTTTCACACCACTGTTCGCCACCAAAAACATTCAGGACTAGAACCCAAGCTGGTCAGGAAGCAGGAGTTGATGCAGAGGCCATGGAGGAATGTTACTTATGGGATTACTTGCCCTGAATTGTTCATCTTGCTTTCTTATAGAACCCAGGTCTACAAGCCCAGGGATGGCACCATCCACAATGGGAAGATCTCCCATGCTCATGGATTAGAAGGATCAAGATAGTAGAATTGACCAGCTTTCCTAAAGCAATCTAAAGATTTAATGAAATCTCCATCAAAATTTCAACTCAATTTTTCATAGAGTTAGAAAGAACAATTTGCAAATTCATTTGAATAACAAAAAACTCAGTAGAGTGAAAACTATTCTCAACAATAAAAGAACTTCTGGGGGAATCACAACCCCTATCCTCAAGCTATATTACAGACCAATTGTAATAAAAAATGCATGGTATTGGTGTAGAGACAGGCAGATAGATTAATGGAACAAAATTGAAGACCCATAAATGAACCCAAACATCTAAGGTCACTTGATCTTTGACAAAGGATCTAAAAAACATTCAATGGGAAAAGGACAGCCTCTTCAACAACTGGTTTTGGTTCAACTGGCAGTCATCATGGAGAAGAATGTAAATCGATACATTCTTACCTCCTTACACAAAGCTGAAATGCAAGTGGGTCAAAGACCTCCACATAAAACCAGGTACACGGAAACTATTAGAAGAGAAAGTGGGGAAGAGCTTAGAACACATAGGCACAGGAGAGAATTTCCTGAGCAGAACACCAAATGGCTTATGCTCTAAGATCAAGAATCAACAAATGGGACCTCATGAAACTGCAAAGTTGTTGTAAGGCTAAGGACACTGTCAAGAAGACAAAATAGCAGTCAAAATATTGGGAAAAGATTTTTACTAATCCTACATCTGATAGACAGCTAATATCCAATATATACAAAGAACTCAGGAAGTTAAACTCCAGAGAATCAGATAATCCTATTGAAAATGGGTATAGAGCTAAAAAAGAATTCTCATCTAAGGAATACAGAATGGCTGAAAAGCACCTGAAGAAATGCTCAACATTTCTAGTCATCAAGAAAATGCAAATCAAAACAACCCTGACATTGTACCACACACCAGTCAGAAAGGCTAAGATCAAAAAGGTGTCAGCAGATGCTGGTAAGGATGTGGAGAAAGAGGAACACTTCTTTGCTACTGGTGGGATTGTAGTGGTACAACTACTCTGGAGATCAGTGTGACAGTTCCTCTGAAAGTTGAACATAGTACTGCTATCCCACTACTTGGCATATACCCAAAAGATGCTCCAACATATAACAAGGACACATGTTTTAACAATTTATAGCAGCCTTATTTGTAATACCCATATGATGGAAAGTATCCATATGTCTTTCAACAGAGGAATGGATACAGAACTTGTGGTACATTTACAGAATGAAATAGTACTCAGCTATTAGAAACAATGACTTTATGAAATTTCTAGGGAAATGAATGGAACTAGAGGCTATCATCCTGAGTGATGTAACCTAGTCACAAAAGAATACACATAGTATGCTCTCTCTGATAAGTGGCTACTAGTCCCAAAAAGCTCTGAATTCCCAAGGACCAATTCACAGATCTTATGAAGCTCAAAAATATGGAAGGTCAGAATAATCATGCCTACGTCCTTTTTAGAAAGGAGAACAAAACAATCACTGGAGGGATTACAAGGTCAAATAGAGGAGCAGGGATTGAAGAAAAGATCATTAAGAGGCTGCCTCACCTTGGGATCTACCCCATATGTAGCCACCAAACCCAAGCACTATTCCTGATGCCAAGAAGTGCTTGTGGCAGGAACTAGATATGGATGCCTCCTCAGGGCCTCTGCCAGAGTCATATAGATACAGTTGAGGATGCTGCAGCTAACCTTCGAACTTAACACAAGGATCCCAATGAAAGAGCTAGAGAAAGGACTGAAGGAGCTGATAGGGTTTGCAACCTCATAGGAAAAACAACATTATTAACCAAACAAACCCTCCAGAACTCCTAGGGAATAAAACACCAACCACTGAGCACACATGGAAATACCCATGGCTCTAGTTGCATATGTAGCAGAGGATACCATTGTCTGGCATCAATGAGAGAAGAGGCCCTTGGTTTCAGAGAATGAGCATTTTTCCAATGTAGGAGAATGTCAAGGCGTTGAGATGTAGAAGGTGATTGGCAGAGGGAGCACCTTCATGGAAACACGTAAAGTGGGATAGAGGATGGAAGTAGGGGGAAAGGTGAAAACATTTGAAATGTAAATGTAGAGAATATCCAATAAAATAATTTTGTAAAAGAATGCAATATTCATTAAAAAATATTTACCATATAATTCAGTGTTACTTCTATATTTTAGTCAGTATGAGAATATTGGTTTAAAAAATCAGTTTTCCTTTATTAGTTTTTATTGTATACCTTAATCCTCTGTGGAACTTTATATTCTTGGCTTCTTTTTATCTGTGCTGGATGTTTAGTATTGGAATGTTTGATTCCCTTATTTGCTGTTGGTAGCAGTCTTTCAACAGATATACAGTTATCAAATATTCTATCTTTATTAAATTTGCTTTGTTGTTATATTTCTTTATTACATAGAAGCATTTTAGTCCCATTTATCAATGAGCTCTGGTGTGTATGTGTGTGTGTGTGTATGTGTGTGTGTGTGTGTGTGTGTGTGTGTGTGTGTGTGTGTAGAAAATAGAAAAGATACAGACAAAGGCATCACATCATTATCATTGTGTAGGATAGTGTGTGACTGATTGACAAGAGGCATAAATATGAAAGTAGGAATAAAGTTCACAATGTTTCTGTATTTTATTATTATTTGTTTATCATTTTTATTATTTATATATAAGTATCTATATTTAATTTTGTAAATAAAGTACCTTTGTAATCCAAATTCTATACTGGAAGAATATTAGGAGTAGTCCAGCTAAGCCATAAAATCTAACAAGATATCCTATTCACTGAACTAGCAGGACATTTGCTGAGAATGTTCTATACAGTCTGGATCTCAGGAGAAAAGAGTACTGAGAAAAAGCATGTAATTTCTCTAATGTTCTTGCCAAAAACTGCATGCTCTAAATCTAATCATGAGAATACATCAGCCAATCTCAAATTGAAGAATACTCTGAAAAAGAGCTGACCAGCACACTTCAAAAGACACAAATAGCACTTTTTACAACAACCCTCCATTCAGTGTCCTGTATTTGTTCCTAGTCTTGCACAGTCATCCTAATTATGTAGCCTGCAAAAGGCAGAAATTTCTGATTATCAGGATTTCTAATAAGAAAGAATAAAATAGCACAAATAGAAAGCAATTTTGTGCATCCATTAACTTGTAAACTTATTCAGACTTAAAATATGGAATAATTTGAAAAGTGGATTACTCGGTATAAAAGAAAGATATTGTTTTAAATGGCTCAAAATTGTTTAGAAATCTATAAGTATGGTTTAACTGGCAGTTAGTCAACCAAATCTATATTTTCAGGAAAAAAAATCAAGTCTTAGTTAAAGATTGTGTATCTGTTAGCACCAAACCTATCCATCTGTTCTCTAAAATTGGTTTGTGTCTTCCAACTTATCAGAAGGTGTGGCAATTTAGAGAAAGTTCTTAGAAGATGAGAGATTTCTGTGTCTTACAGTTCGGAAAAAAAAGAAAGTGTGACTATAACATTTTGGTTAAGCATGCACCAAAAGTGTTCCTTATTGAACTGGATCCATTAAAATACCAAAGTTACAACCTAGGTAATTCAAGTTTACTATTTATTTTTCATAACATTTTCTCTATAACTTCTGTCAGCTTGTGATTCTCTACTTCATTATCTCTCCAAGCATGTAGGTTTGGGGTAGATTGTATTTAATCTTAAGAAAAAAACAAAACAAAACAAAACTATTTGGCCTTGTATTTCCTCCCCTGTCTTGTTCTCCTTTCAAAGAAGAACTGAGGCATCCACATTCTGGTCTTTTTTCTTTTTAGCTTCATAAGTTCTGTAGACAGTTTCTTGGGTATTCCGAGTTCTCTCCCTCCCTCCCTCCTCCCTCCTCCTCCTCCTCCTCCTCCTCCTCCTTTTCTCTCTCTCTCTCTCTCTCTCTCTCTCTCTCTCTCTCTCTCTCTCTCTCTCTCTCTCTCTCTCTCTCTCTCTCTCTCTTCCTCTTTTTGCGAGGGGTAGGGTAGTATCCACTTATAAGTCAGTACATACCATAAATTTTCTTTTGTGACTGGGTTACCTCACTTAGGATGATAGCTTCAAGTTCTAACCATTTGCCTAGGAATTTTATAAACTTGTTTTTAATAGCTGAGTAGTACTCCATTGTGTAAATGTACCACAAATTCTGAATCCATCCCTCTATTGAGGGACATCTAGGTTCTTTCCAGATTGGGTGAGAAAGCACCTTAGTGGAAACAAGTTGAGGGGGAGGAGGGTGTGGAGTGTGGGGGGGTATAACACTTGAAATGTAAATACAGAGAATATCCAATAAAATTAAAAAAATAAGATAGAATCCCTCAGCGTGGTGAAAATAAATTTTGCTTTTAAAAAGAGAGAGAAAAATCCCACTGATGGTTATAGCACCGTTATGTACCAATGGGCAATTCTAAAACTGGGAAATTGGTTAATAAAAGAGAAATGAAACTGCAGTCTCCTGAGCTTAAAAGGTAAGATGAAATTACAGCCCCAGAGCATCAAGCTTTCCTTTTGCTTTCTTTTTCTTTTAAATTCTATGGATTGTTCCTAAATACAACTGTCATCCTAGAATATTAGTTATTGTAAAAGTGAAAGAGAAAACAGAAAAGTGGGGAAGAAAGGAAAGTAAGGAGAAGGAAGGTATGAGGGTGGGAGAGGGGAATTGACAACACGAATCCTAGACTATAAATACCTAAATTCCATGGATATTTATTTTTCAGAGAACTTGAGGACAATACCTTGGAAAAACCCTAACTTTTAAATGAATTGGAATACCAGGTTC
Organism: Micromys minutus; assembly: GCF_963924665.1. Lineage (NCBI taxonomy): Eukaryota > Metazoa > Chordata > Mammalia > Rodentia > Muridae > Micromys > Micromys minutus. The sequence continues at coordinate 18,804,825 of NC_137958.1, read as the reverse complement.
CATGTTTTTGCTACCATTCAAGGTCTTATTCAATGATAGAGGATGTGTTTGGTAACTGGCCCTCTTTGAATCATTCATAGTAGCACTGTCTTTTCACTGTGTATGATGTATATAGTCTTCCCTTGAGTCTAGACTCCATATATGATGTGATTAAAATAAGAAGTTTCCTGAACTGTCTGAACATCGTTATGTATAGGGCATAGTCTTCTCTGGAATGCTAAGATTCTGTTCTAGTGTCTCGGTCACTGATATTTGCTATTGCTACTTAAGCCAGTCTTGTGTGTCCAGTACCAAAAACAAAACTAAACAAATTTTCATATGATTTTTAAAAGGATTTCTGTGTATCTATTTTCTTGCATATTGCAAAAGAACAGACAAGACAGAAAAATAATCCCGTACATTTCTCTTTCCAGCACTATCTTACCACAGCTGCTTCAAAAGATAAGAGGGTGGAGATAGACTTAGTGTCCTTATCTAAGGACTGCTGATATGTTTCTGGACACAATGAAGAAAATTCTAGAATTGCTTCCCCATAACTTGCTTGGGCAAGAATTGTTACCATCATTGATTCAGTCAGAACGGCAGAACAAGTAGTTTCAGCGGACTGTGAGAACACTTATGCACATTGAATCTAATGGGCATTTATGCATATTGAAATTACATGCAATGTGCAATAAAATGTGGGTCCACAAGGAGCAAATGAATGGGTAGAGTATATTAATGTCACATGCTCATTACCTAAGTCCATACAAGTGGTTTAGACTATCCAAAGGCACAATGGGTAGTTCCATTTTAAATTATTATATTATGATATAATTCAATTTCATTTTATCTTGTTTTTCAATGGACACCTTGTTAATTTGTCACTTATACAGCAAAAACTCAAAGTCAGAAACTGTAGGCTAAATGTCTATTATTATGTGCTAGCAAGCCACTATTTTTGGCACTGAAGATCAACAATAATGCTCCCTCCCTGAAAAAGAAACCTTGTTCAAATTCAGTATCTATTCTAGTTGACAATTTAATGAAATCAATTACATATAAATAGTGTACCAAATGTAGACAAATGATGTAAAGAAATGTAAACTGTAAGAGCCAATGTAGACAACTAAGGTATGGAGGGATTAGCATTTTAAAGACTCATCTCAAGTAAGATCTTCCCAAAAAGCTGATGCTGGAGCAACTGAGCCTATATAGACAGACTTCTTTAGGCACAAATAAAAGTGAATCCAAAGATTCCAAGTTATAAGCATGCTTTGGCATGTGTCAAGAAGTAATGAATCCACTGAGATGGAAAGATAAAAGCACAGGTGAGAATACTGATGCTCACTATGAAGACAAGGCTAGCTTCCAACTTACAGAGATCCTCTTGTGTCTGCCTCCTATGTGGTGGTATTAAAGCCTCTGATCACAATGGCCTAATTTTAAGAACTAGAGGGATATAATGTTATTTTTGTTAGATGATATGTAGAGATGAACCATTAGGGTTGTGCCATGAGTGGAGATCAGTAATGTTAAGCGTACTTATTTTAATAGAACTCTAGAAAATCATATGAGCTAAAAATAAAATTGAAAGTTTGAGTGGAGACATTGATGTTGCTACAAAGGATAGAGAAATATGATATAGCTGCAGGGAGAGAAGAGGTCAGAAGAGGTATTTCAAAAGTGTAGTGGAGATAGACTCATGCTTATCTGATGACAGAGAAGGCAGTGGAGAGAGAAAACCTTTGTTGATACTGAATCCTTGATTTAAGTTATCCAGAGCTTATAACTAGCTTATCTGTCAGGAAGTACAGTCTTTCCTATAGAAGGCAATTTAGCCAAATTAAAAAAAAACATAAAATAGAGTTGGTTTATTTAGCAAGCATATTATTAAAATAATTTGTAAAGTTATTAGTTCAATGTATTTGATAAAAGAAATGGTATTCAAGACAACACATGATATTTGACCAGTGTCAGTAGTAAACTGAGATAGTTTCACACAGGAAATTTATTTGAGAAAGCCTAGGAAGCTCAGGTAGGATTGGGGATAGACTGCAGTTGGGGTGAAAATACAAGATCTGTGGAATAGTGTGCCATATGCAGACTCAAAAGGTAAGTGTAATAAATCTGGATGACAGATAAAATTTTACTCAAGGAACAAGAGAACTAAACCACAGGAGAAGGAGTATATTAGAGAGCAAGGGTTACAGACATTTTCTTTCAGGAAAGGAAGGTTTCTCAATAGACATAACTTACTTGATTTAGGCAAGATGTCATATCTAAATCAAATTAAAAATTATGAGTTCACCAATTAACTCAAAATTTATTTCAGCATAAAATTTACTATCCCATGGTTAGGGGTAATATTTTAAAATATCATTAACTTCTTCCAGAAGTTAGTCAGAAATGGAGAGTTTTTGTAGTTCAGAGATAGTTTAAAAGAGATAGCTAATAAGAGAAGATGAACCAATATTAATTTTTGAGTTCAGACGAATCTCTAGAAATAAGAATAATTGCATGGGAAATGAGTTCATATGAACAGATTTAAACTCTCTGCATACGGAAATATTCTCTTCAACCAAAGAAAATATTCACTATAAAACTGAACAGAATCTAAGGAGGGAGGCTGTTTTATATATATAAAAGCAATATATATATATTGCTTTTGCTATTATGCTGCCCACATGATTGTTAATTGTAACTTTAACACATGCAGGCACAGAGAAGTTCAGTATGCTACTAATCATCATTCAGGCATACAGACCAATGTGCTTCAAAGGAAAGCCAACAATGAGACTAAGCACAGGTGGAAAAAATGAACACATGGTTGAATTCTGTTATTGTGTTGTGTCTCCACTTTCAAGACTGTAGACCAGTTGATAGGTCTAAAATCAATTATGAAACTCCTAAGTCCCAGCTAGTAATTGCTTACTTATAGAAAGACTTGAAACCTAGCTTGGTGAACTGTGAAGACTTTGGATTAGTCAAATTCAAAGATCCACAGGAGGCAGAAAGTGCACACAATGTACATCAGGAGACATTTGCCAGATAATAATCTTTGTGACTAACTTCAAATTTTTAAGAAAATGAGAAATCAAAAATTTTAAGGGGACATCTCCCAAGTACATCAATGTCACAAAAATTGTACAGGTACATTTCTTTTACAAATGTACAAAAAAATGTAGAGGTGTTATGCCATGCACATGTAGGGCATGTTGAGTAGTCTAACAGTTGGCTTTTCATTGTAGTTACTTTTTTCTCCCTTCCATTTCCTCTCTAAAAATTTTCTCAAATATTTCTCCTTGTTCTATTTCAAATTGATGACACATTTTTCTCATTAATTGATTTACCTGCTAATATATGTGTATGTGCATATACATTTGAAGAAAGAAATGTACCTGCTATCACCATTTCATCTACATCTATACCTTGAAAGGATGACTAAGGTTTTCTACCTTACCTCACCCAAATTCACATATTTAAGAGCATTTTGCCATGTTTATTTACCTCAAGGATTTATTTTTTTTGTAATTTTAATAATGTTTTGTTTTGTTTTAATGTGCTCTACATGTGATGATGTCTGAAGAACAAATTAGAGTGTACTGTCATCAGATGGTAAACAGAAGTTGTGAATGATTTTAACAGCCAAGTTTCACACTTAAGGATGTATGGGGACTCATCTGAATAGCATAAGTATTTTGAAATTTTCAAAACAAAGCTAAATCGTTTCTCATATTCTGCTTTGCTCGCATTACCAAGAAGACTATGTTATAATGCAGTCAATGGAAAGATTACAAGTCTCAGACTCAAAAACTGATTTCCAACTACATCCCCACCACAACCAAATATATACAGTCTAGAGAATCACATTCTCTAACTCCATTGTTGAAAATAAGTCAAGTCCTATGGTTTACTTCATTTATTGGGCTTGTTTTAAGAATTTTTGCATAAAAGTATACAAATACATTTTTGTCAGTGCTTGGATTTTTTTTAAAGGTTTGATAGTGTGCATTAAGATCTTACTAGTTACAATGAGCATAAAGTACAGGTAAAACAGGATGTAACCCAGAAGTAGTCAAAGTTTTCTTGGTGTGTAAAGATTAAGCATAATGGTTTTTTCTTTTCATTTTTACAACTTTATTTTACAAAACAAAGATAAATGTACAGATTTTAAGCATTTTTTGCATAAAATTATACAATACATTTTTGTCAGTAGTTTTTTCAGATTTTAAAATAATTTTTACATAAAACTATATGAATATATTTTTTTAGTCAGTACTTGATTTTTTTAAAGGTTTCATAGTATGCATTGAAAACTTAGTAGTGACAATGAGCATAAAGTACATGTAAAACAAAATGTAACATGGAAATAGTCAAAGTTTTCTTGTTGTGTAAAGATTTTTTTGTTTGTTTTGTTTTGTTTTCTTTATTTCTTGGACTTCATACAGTCTGTGAGTTGGTTCTGGGGCAGTGCGAGCCTCTGGGGTTAGCATCCCACTATCAGTGACTGCATATTATGTCTGTTCTTTTGTGACTGGGTTATCTCACTCAGGATGATAGTCTCTAGATGCAGCGATTTTCTTAAGAATTTGGTTAAGTCATGGTTTCTAGTGGCTGAGTAGTATTCCATTGTGTAAATGTACCACAATTTTTGTATCCATTCATCTTCTGAAGGACATCTGGGTTCTTTCCAGCTTCTGGCTATTATAAATAGAGCTGCTATGAACATTGTAGTGCATATAACTTTGTTGTGTACTAAGGTGTCTCTGGGGATTATGCCCAGAAGTGGAATAACTGGGTCTTCAGGTAGTATTATGTCCAATTTTCTGAGGTATCGCCAGACAGATTTCCAAAGTGGTTGTATTAGTTTGCAACCCTACCACCAGTGGAGAAGGGTTCCTCTTTCTCTGCAACCTCATCAGCATCTGTTGTCATCTGAGTTTTGGATCTTGGCCAATTTGACTGGTGTGAGGAATCTCAAGGTTGTTTTGATTTGCATTTCCCTGATGGCTAAGGATGTCGAGCACTTCCTTAGATGTTTCTCAGCCATTCGATATTCCTCAATTGAGAACGTTTTGTTTAGCTCTGTACCCCATTTTTTATAGGGTTATTTGATTCTCTGGTGTCTAGCTTCTTGAGTTCTTTGATTACCTTAGATATTAGGCCTCTATCTGATGTGGAGTTGGTAAAGATCTTTACCCATTCTGTTGGCTGCCATTTTCTTTTCTTGACAATGTCCTTAGCCTTACAGAAACTTTGAAATCTCATTAAGTCCCATTTGTTAATCTTTGACCTTAGAGCTTGAGCCATTTGTGTTTTGTTCAGAAAATTTTCTCCTGTGCCTATGTGTTCTAAGGTTTTCCCTACATTCTCATCTAATAGTTTCAGTGTATCTGGTTTAATGTGGAGATCTTTGATCCACTTACACTTGAGCTTTGTACAAGGAGATAAGAAAGGGTCTATTTTCATTCTTTTGCATGCTGAGTGCCAGTTGGACCAGCACCATTTGTTGAATAGGCTGTACTTTATCCATTGAATGTTTACGGCTCCTTTGTCAAAAATCAGGTGACCATATACATGAGGGGCATTTCTGGATCTTCTATTCTATTCCATTGATCCACATGCCTATTTCTGTACCAGTACCATGCAGTTTTCAGCACAATTGCCTTGTAATATAGCTTGAGGTCAGGGATAGTGATTTCCGCAGATGTTTTCTTGTTGTTGAGGATGGATTTCACTATTCTAGGTATTTTGTTGTTCCATATGAAATTGCACATTGATCTTTCCAATTCCATAAAAAACTGGGTTGTAATTTTGATGGGGATTGCATTGAATCTGTAGATTGCTTTTGGTAGGATAGCCATTTTTAAAATGTTGATCTTTCCAATCCATGAGCATGGGAGATCTTTCCATTTTCTGAGATCCTCCTCAATTTCCTTCTTTAGAGGTTTGAAGTTCTTGTCATACAGGTCCTTTACTTGCTTAATTAGAGTCACACCAAGGTATTTTATAGTTTTTGTGACGATTGTGAAGGGTACTTTTTTCCTAATGTATTTCTCCACGTTTGTCCTTTGAGTATAGGAAAGCTACTGATTTGTTCCAGTTAATTTTGTATCCGGCCACTTTGCTGAACTTGTTTATCAGCTGTAGGAGTTCCTGGTGGAATTTTTGGGGTCACTTAAATACACTATCATGTCATCAGCAAAGAGTGATGTTTTTATCTCTTTTTTTTCGATTTGTATCCCCTTGATCTCCTTTTGCTGTCTAATTGCTCTAGCCAGGACTTCCAGTAGTATGTTGAATAGGTAGGAGGAGAGTAGGCAGCCTTGTCGAGTCCCTGATTTAAGTGATATTACTTCAAGTTTTCCTCCATTAAGTTTGATGTTTGCTGTTGGTTTTCTGTTTATAGTTTTTATTATGTTTAGGTATGGACCTTGGATTCCTGTTCTTTCTAGGACTTTTAACATGAAGGGGTGTTGAATTTTGTCAAATGCTTTCTCAGCATCTAGTGAGATGACCATGTGATTTTGTTCTTTGAGTTTGTTTATATGGTGGATTACGTTGATGGATTTCCTTATATTAAACCATCCCTGCATCCGAGGGATGAAGCCTACTTGGTCATGATGAATGATCGTTTTGATGTGTTCTTGGATTCAGTTTGCAAAAATTTTATTGAGTATTTTTGCATCAATGTTCATAAGTGAGATTGGTCTGAAGTTCTCTTTGTAGGGTCTTTGTGTGCTTTAGGTACGAGAGTTATTGTAGCCTCAAAAAATGAGTTAGGTAGTATTCCATCTGATTCTATCTTTTGGAATAGTTTGGAGAGTATTGGTGTTATATCCCCAATAAATGTCTGATAAAATTCTGCACTGAACCTGTCTGGACCTGGGCTATTTTTGGTTGGGAGGCTTTTGATGACTTCTTCTATTTCTTTAGGTGTTATATTGTTATTTAGATGGTTTATTTGGTCCTGGTTTAACTTCAGGATCTTGTATCTCTCTAGGAATTCGTTTTTTTCTTCCAGATTTTCATATTTTGTGGAGTTTAAGTTTTTGTAGTAAGATCTGATGATTTCTTGAATTTCTTCAGTTTCAGTTGATATGTCTCCACTTTCCTTTCTGATTTTGTTAATTTGTATACTCTCTCTTTGCCCTCTGGTTAGTCTGCCTAGGGGTTTATCAATCTTGTTGATTTTCTCAAAGAACCAACTCTTGGTTTTGTTGATTTTTTCAATGGTTCTTTTTGTTTCTATTTGGTCTATTTCTGCCCTAATTTTGATTATTTCTTGCCATCTACTTTTCTTGGGTATATCTGCTTTCTTTTGTTCTAGGGATTTCAGTTGTGCTGTCAGGTTGCTGATGTAAGCTCTCTCCAGTTTCTTTTGGGAAGCTCTAAGGGCTATGAGTTTTCCTCTCAGTACTGCTTTCATTGCATCCCATAGGTTTGGGTATGTTGTGTTTTTGTTTTTGTTGAATTTTAGAAAATCCTTAATTTCTTTCTTTATTTCTTCTTTGACCCTGCTATAGTTTAACAGAGCGTTGTTTATTTTCCATGTGTAGTTAGGCTTTTTGTTGTCTTTATTGTTGTTAAAGACCAGCCGTAGACCATGGTGATCTGAGAGGATGCATTGGAATATTTCAATCTTCTTAAATCGATTGAGGCTCATTCTGTGTCCAATTATGTGGTCAATTTTCGAGAAGGTGCCATGGGGTGGTGAGAAGAAGGTGTATTCTTTTGCTTTAGGATGATATATTCTGTATATATCTTTTAATTCTAGTTGGTTCAAAGTCTCTGCTAGTTTTGAAGTGTCCTTGTTCAGTTTCTGTTTCCCTGATCTGTCCATTGGTGAGAGTGGGGTATTAAAGTCTCCCACTATTATTATGTGGGGTGAAATGTGTTTTTTGAGCTTTAGTAGGGTTTCTTTTAGGAATGTGGATGCTTTTTTATTTGGAGCATATATGTTAAGGATTGAGAGTTCTTCCTGACAGATTTCCCCGGTAATGAGTAAAAAGTGTCCTTCCTTATCTTTTTTGATAACTTTTGGTTGGAAATTTACTTCATTCGATATTAGATTAGCTACTCCAGCTTGCTTCTTGGGGCTGTTTGGTTGGAAGTTTTTTTCCCACCCTTTTACTCTGAGGTAGTGTTTTTTTTCCTCTGAGATGAGTTTCCTGTATGCAGCAAAAGGCTGGATTTTGTTTATGTATCCACTCTGGTAGCCTATGTCTCTTTATTGGAGAGTTGAGTCTGTTTTTGTTAATAGATATCAAGGAATAGTGGTTTCTATTTCCTGCTATTATTGCTTTTGTAGGTTGAGTTGTGTCAGTGTCTCTTTCTTCTTTTGGTTTTCTTGCTTAGGAGTTTTCTTGTTTTACTAGGATGTAGTCTCTATCATTGTATTATGATCCCACCTATAATTCCTTGTAGTGCTGGGTTTGTGGTCTGATATTGTATAAATTTAGATTTGTCTTGAAATATCTTCATCTCTCCATCTATGGTGATTGATAGCTTTTCTAGGGATAGAAGATTGGGCTGGCACTTGTGCTCTCTTAGGGTGTGCATGATGTCTATCCAGGCTCTTCTAGCTTTCATAGTCTCTGTTGAGAAATCGGGTGTAATTCTGATTGGCCTGCCTTTATATGTTACCTGACCTTTTTCCCTTACTGCTTTTAGTATTCTTTCTTTGCTTTGCACACTTGGTGTCTTGACTATTATGTGTCGGGAGGTATTTCTTTTCTGGTCCAACCTATTTGGAGTTCTGAAGGCTTCTTTTATGCACGTGGTCATCTCATTCTTGAGGGTAGGGAAGTTTTCTTCTACGATATTTTTGAAGATATTTACTGTGCCTCTTAGTTGATACTCTTCTCCCTCTTCTATTCCTATTATCCTTAGGTTCGGTCTTCTCATTGTGTCCTGAATTTCCTGGACATTTTGGGTTAGGAGCTTTTTGATTTTTTTCATCTTCTCTTGCTGTTTTGTCTATGTTTACAATGTTGTCTTCTGCCCCTGAGATTCCCTCTTTCATCTCTTTTAATCTATTGGAAATGCTTCCTTCTGTGGCTCCTGATTTCTTTTTTAGGTGTTCTACATCTAGGGTTATCTCTTTTAGTGTTTTCTTTATTGTGTCAATTTCCGTTTTAAATTCCCTCTTCCATTCCTTCATCTCTTTGGTTGTGTTTTCAACTAGTTCTTTGAGTTCTTTGTGTGTTTTTCTTGTTTCCTCTTTAAAAGCTTCTGAATCTTTTTGCTTTTCCTCCCTTTCTTGTTTAAGTATCTCTATCAGCATCTTGAGGTATGATTTCAGGTCTGCGTCTTCTTTTTCTGGAGTGTTTGCCATTCCGATGTTTGCTGTTATTGGAGAGCTGGGTTCTGGTGTTGTCAGGTTGTCTTGGTTTCCTTGGGATGTACTCTTTTGCTTTCCTCTTGCCATTTTGTTGTCAGTGATATGTTCTCGCCTCTCCCTTGTATCTGGTCTGTGTCCCTGGATCTCCACTGTTCCAGGTGGCAGATGGGATGAGCCCTGTTCTATGCCTCAGAGTCGCCGGGTGGAAACAGAGGTTCCAAAGATCCGTTCCTGGTCCCTGGATCAGGCAGGTCGGAGGGTGCACTTTCTGTGCACACTCTGCAGAGGTCTCTCTGTTCCCTGGCTGCCTAGATCTCCTACTCACCAGTTTTTCAACCTTTACGAGCTGCCGGTCCGAGTGCTTCTTTTTTTCTTTTCTTGAACTTCACATAGTCTGTGAGTTATTTCTGGGGTGTTTAGAGATTTCTGGGGTTAGTATCCAATTATCAGTAACTGCATATTATGTCTGTCCTTTTGTGACTTGGTTATCTCACTCAGCATGATATTCTCTAGATGCATCCATTTTCTTAAGAATTTCGTTGAGTCATTGTTTCTGATAGGTGAGTAGTACTCCATTGTGTAACTATATCACAATTTTTGTACCCATTCATCTACTGAAGGACATCTGGGTTCTTTCCAGCTTCTGGGTATTATAAATAGAGCTGCTATGAACACTGTGGTTCATGTGTCTTTGGTGTTGGTTTAACTGGCACACAACATGCAGAAGAATGAAAATAGACCCTTTCTTTTCTCCTTGTACAAAGCTCAAGTGTAAGTGGATCAAAAATCTCCACATTAAACCAGTTACACTGAAACTATTAGAAGAGAAAATAGAAAAAACCTTAAAACACATAGGCACAGGAGAAAATTTCCTGAACAGAACACCAATGGCTCGAGTTCTAAGGTCAAAGATTAACAAATGGGACTTAATAAGATTGCAAAGTTTTTGTAAGTCTAAGGACACTGTCAAGAAAACAAAATGGCAGCCAACAGAGTGGAAAAAGATCTTTAGCAACCCCACATCAGATAGAGGCCTAATATACAAGGTAATCAAAGAACTCAAGAAGCTAGACACCAGAGAATCAAACAACCCTATTAAAAAATGGGGTACAGAGCTAAAAAAAAGTTTTCAATTGAGTAATATCGAATGGCTGAGAAACATCTAAGGAAGTGTTCAACATCATTAGCCATCAGGAAAAGGCAAACCAAAACAACCCTGAGATTCCACCTCCCACCAGTCAGATTGGCCAAGATCAAAAATTCAGATGAGAGCAGATGCTGGAGAGGTTGCGGAGAAAGAGGGAAACTTCTCCGCTGTTGGTGGGGTTGTAAACTGGAACAACCACTCTGTAAATCAGTCTGGCGATTCCTCAAAAAATTGGACATAGTACTACCTGAAGACCCAGTTATTCGACTTCTGGGCATATACGCCAGAGACGCTCCAATATCCACTTTATATTTTGAAAACAAAATCAATATATTAAATCATTGGCTTAGTGAATCACTTCTTTTAGAGCCAAGTTTTGGTAACAAATACAATAAAGAAAGTTCAGGCTGTACGGACCCATTGCTTACATTATCTTATTAACTGTTATTAAATTTGTTATTCTCCTCCATTTACCTGATTTCTTTTTTACAGAAAATACTAGGGAATTCTATGGGCTGTTAGACTCTTTTACATGTTGAGCCTCTAGCTGTTCTTGTATCTGTTGTTTAAGTGTCTCTAATCTTTCTTTTGTTGTGGGCCACTGGTCTTGTCAAAGAGGTTGGTCGATAACTATTTTAGGGGCAAGGTTGTTGGTATCACTGTTGGTGTTAGCAGTAGCCCGTTTTATAAATTTAAAAACTTAATTTTCACATTCCCATTATTGTTGGTGGTTTGGATATGGTCTCTGGCTGCATAAAACCCAGCAATCAAACTCGTGTGTTTGTGTGTGTGTGTGTGTGTGTGTGTGTGTGTGTTTGTGTGTGTGTGTGAGCGTGCACGCACACACAAATTATAGAGGAGTGGTATATAAGAAAGTCCAGCCATCTCAAGACCTCAAGAAATATGATGTGTCTGCTATACAGGATACAAATGTTCACTCTGCTGAGGACTTGCAGTTACCAGCTTCTTTCCAATAAAACCTGAGAAGAAGCAGAAGTGCCTGCTGCTCTTTATTGTGCCTCACCCTGGGTCCAGACACTGGTAGGTAGCTATGCAGTACCACCTGCAGCTCCTTCACAGACATTTTCACATACTGACCTGTGGAATTGAAGTTGTTCACAATGACAGAGTAAGAGCAGAGTGATTCCTTTGTGCTCCTAGTCATCCTCAAGGTGAACTGGCTAATAGACCATAGCAAGATTTGATCTGCTAAGCATATTAGAGCTGGGCTAGGTGCTCCTGTTTAAAGATGGTTGTGGTCAGATCTGAGAGACTCTGAACATTCAAATCTTCTTACTAGGCCTTTTCTAGATACAGATACTTTTCTTTCAGGATGTCCTATTGCTGAATCACTTGGTTAATGTTATGAATGGTGAGAGATGCCTTCTTTCATATTCCTTCCAATTTCAGACACAGCAGTGGTCTCTGTTTCTGTATTCCTGAAGGAGAATAATTCATACCCAGGCACACTTAGAGGAAGCAAGTCCAGGCTTATCTCTGCAGGCAATTAGACAAAGCAAATTACATGCTCTGATGTACCAAGGAAGGTGTAATAGTTAAGCAGCAAGATCAAAGGGCTGCTTCTGGTTTCTAGACTTCTCAATATGGACCTACTATATGACACCTTCCGTGTTTACCCCTAATGCAGTTATCCTCAAGTAAATAGGGAGTTTCTTAGACAGTGGCTCCACAATCATTAAGTTTGCCAAAATAGGTGCATTAGACATATACAATGACATAATTATAAATGAAGTTGTGTTAATTAGGAGTAAGGGCAATTTTGCCTTGTATTTCCTCCCTAAGGAGGATCTCTCTGAGAACAAGATAACACCTCTTGAGACTAACTTTGCTATTTTTACCTGTGCCTTGCCCTTGCTTGCCCCTTGGTTAATCTGGTCAGTTTAACTATCTCATACCCAGCATTTAGCTTGCCATCTAAAGCTTGCATCTCTCTTAACTTGACCAAGTTGTTTGTATCCAGACTTTTCAAGGACATGATCCACTTCCGTTGCTTAGTGGGCTCGTTTCACAAACACCAGGTTAGTGGATGCATGTAAGATGGCCATGTGAATGAATACTCATTTCTAGTAGTTGAGTTACTGTATGCTCAGTGGGTCACCCATGAAATGACATGGTTCAGGAGGCTAGAAACTCTTTTGCTCACCCTTTAACATTTGCAATATCAGTATCCCACTTTAATTGAAAATAACCAAAAATGGATGCCTCTGTCCTATGGCATTCAGACACTCATGTAAAATATTACCAAAATGGAATTGGTATGTACCTGAGACTGAAAGTCAGTGGTGGTACATTCTGCATGCAGCTTTGGAGCATATATACACTGTGAATTTTGCTTCCTACTAACACATAAAGAGAATGCAACTTGCACCCCCAAGCTTGAAGCCTCCAAGGTATGACATCCTGATATAGTTATAGCTTGCTTTTCCCTGGAGTCATGGCTAGAGCAATCTTCTAAAATCTAAAGCCCTTTGAAATGGATTTCCCTGAACACAGTATATACTCTGCAAGAACAGAAATAGAGTCTCTTTTGGTCCATTCTGTTAAGCATCAGTATACTACAGGTGCTTGAAGTAGTTGAGAAATGAAGAAAGCCTGTCCTTTTGAACAAAACCAGAAAACCACAATCAGCTGATGGTTAAGGAAGGAAAGAGAGGTGGTCTTACAGAGGATCTACAGCTGACAGAGGCTCATTATCTACTGAGAATCAGTTGTTTGTTTGGGAAGTATGACCATCATCCAGGTACCAAATGGTTCATCTTCCTTCAGGGCACATTCAAGGAAGGGATGTAATATATAGGGTGACTGGAAAGTAAACATATTATTATCTTCAAAAGAGATTTTACTCTGTGAAAATGTTTCAAATACTTTCCTGGATATTTTACTTTTATTAGTAAAGAAGCCATGCTTCTGCCTGCAAGGAATAAGCAAATCAATGTAAGATAGGATTATATATTCTGAATCATTTAGTAGACTGATACTATAGTTGTTCTCCTTTGAAGCACGGAGACTTTGAATTTCTTTGCCTGACATGAATAATGAGACTAAAATGTATGAAAAATTAAATTTTTTGTGGCAAGAAGATATGATTCAAAATTTGTTCTTGAGGCTGGCATACTGATTGATTTCTGCAGTTTAACTTTTTGTAAACATAGACCATTGACAGCAACTCAAATATTGTATGGTTCATGGTTTTTAAAAGTTTGAGACCCTTGCAACAAAGACCACTAAATCATAAAGCATTATCATTATAAGTTTGTTATAGAGTATCTGACAAGAGCATACACCAATATTCACATGGGAGCAGCAACTTGAATGGCTAAAGACATGAGAAGCCTGAGGCAGAATTATATAATGTCATTTCTACCCTAAGCTTACTCATCAATAATTAACCTGGCAAATCTAGAGCTCAGTTAAAATAAAATTCTGCAAACAGCTCCTGAAATAGAGAACAATACCATTCTTGTGGTATGATTGGAAGCAAAGCAATCAATTCCTTATTGAAATAAAACATGACAGTTGAAAATGACTTTCCTATTAAATTACCATATATGACTGAAATACTGAAATAGCATTTTTTCCCCTGCATTTCTTTATGAACTTTTCTTTTGGCCGGGCTTGACTTTGTAGCCAAACATAGCATGAGCTGTTTTTGAAAGGAGAGCTATATTTATAATAAAAAAGTTATTTGCTTAGGGAAATATGTTAGTACATTAGATATATTTAAAAACTCATTCAGCTAAGTATCTGGACTACTTGTGATTCATTGAAGTAATACAGAATATTAGCTATTATAGTTCTACAAATACTTTAAACATGGAAGATATTCATGTATCTATGAGGGATGAAGCTGGGTTGTACATTCAATAAAAATTGTCTTGAGGGACCACTGACAATTCAGGACCTATAAAGCTTCTTACAGCCACTGCTTGTAGCATTGAAGGCATTTCTCCTTTCCAAAATGAGTAGCACTAAGTTTTCTTCTTACTACAATGATCTGCTTAAGTTGATCTTTAAAGCATCCCAATCCTCAGTTCAAATTGTCAACTTTCTATTCTGTAGAGAAATTCAAGTAAAGTTATACTTCTATTTTCAAAAATCTGACTTTCACACATTGTGAGCCCAACTAGTGTCAGACCTCCCTCAGATGCTGTTATCTCAGTTCCTTTAGGGCTTAAGTAGTAACTGAATAGTAACTGATCTCAATTTATTTGTATCAAAAGTACTGTTATACATAATATAATAGCTTATATCATGTTCATAATTTCTCACAAGTGTTTTTCTTGTGATCCCAAGTTTTCTCCAGGGATCCCTCTGATCCCAAGTTTTCTTCAAGGATCTGTACACTTGTCTTCTAGTCAGCCATCTTGCATAGGATGTTGAGACTGTCAATCTCTTCCATTAGCTGTTTCTAAGGTATAAGATGTAGGTATAAGTATCCCTCAGAAAACATCTCATTAGTAAGTTTTGTATGTTTTAATATAACATTGTACTTGGTTTATTATTAGAGTATAAACATAATCTTATCATGGCTTTTCATCAAAAATGCATGTAAATATTCAAGATGATTGGACTTTTCTAGTTTATAGTTTAGTAGAGTAAATCTGGAAGATTTGAGCAAATAACTCAATCTCAGTTTCACATTAAATGTAATAAATGTAAGTACAATAAACAGTAAACATATAGACCATAGTAAATAAGGGAACTGAATAATTATGTATAATAATGGCATGTGAAATCTGGAAAAAATAGTCAAATAATTTCACAGAAACCACAAATCCACATGACCTAGTTTAGCACTTTTTTATACTAATGTCTCATCACTATTAGCATCAACATCATCATCATCATGGTCCTTTTGTGATACTGTGTTGATCAGTTTGATGAAATCGTAATGAGCAGGGATCTCAGCTCAGTTGTGGGATTTAAGAGACTACAGGCACCTTAACTGCGAACCTATATTTTGGGAACTATACTTTTTACCATGTAACCTTGACTAGAACACTGAGATACTAGGATACAGGAAAGGCAAATCTGCTAGGCTGAACTTGCAATTACATAGCATTCCCACTTAAATTATTGGTAGGAGGTTTGTTAAATTTGGTCCTGGTAAAGGTAGGAAAAACATTCCTTTACTTCTTGATGGCCATTTGCCAGTCTCACTATGAAGGGCTGTGGATTTTATGGTTTCATGGTTTTGATTCATTTAAGACCAAGAGGTCATCAACCCAGCATACACGGCTTACCATTTTTACCGTATCTTACCATATACAAACATACCTACCTGTCCTCCGAACCTGCTCCTCATTATCTGTTCTTCCTCCCCTGAACCCTCCTCAACCCCCCCCCCAAATTTGCAAGCTACTTTAATTTGAATTTTTTCAAAGCTTTTAGTTCAGGTATTTCATATATGGAAACAGATGTGTTGATTTTCAAAAAGAAGAAGAAGAAGAAGAAGGAGGAGGAGGAGGAGGAGGAGGAGGAGGAGGAGAAGGAGGAGAAGGAGAAGAAGGAGAAGAAGGAGAAGAAGGAGAAGAAGGAGAAGAAGGAGAAGAAGGAGAAGAAGGAGAAGAAGGAGAAGGAGAAGGAGAAGGAGAAGGAGGAGAAGAAGAAGAAGAAGAAGAAGAAGAAGAAGAAGAAGAAGAAGAAGAAGAAGAAGAAGAAGAAGAAGAAGAAGAAGAAGAAGAAGAAGAAGAAGAAGAAGAAGAACTGCAAGAACATGGATTAACTAAGCTAACTGCTTTCCAAGATATTTCCCAGTCATTTTGAGTTGCTAACTATTATTATCTACCACATTAGAATGTATCTATGAAAATGGGATAAGAAGTAAATGAAAAAATTTCACTCCCTGAAGCTACCAGTTTAGGTGGTTATAGGGCATGAATCCATAGAGCAGTTTACAAATTGACTTGTACTGTGATCAAACTGAATGAATTAGATTCTAACCAACTTCAATGAAGTATAAATTTATTAAAAAGACATTAGCATGACAGTTTTTCCCATTGATTTACAGATGATACTGATTTCTGTGCAGTTGATAATTCTGAAAGAGAAAAAACTACAATGCAGAATTTTGTGCCTAATTATGTCCTTCTTTGAAATAAACTCCCTTTTTAAAGTATTAACAGATTCTATTTTCCTCTAGGACTATCAGAAAGTCTGATTGCCTAGGCTTAATTTGTTTGTGAGAACATTCTCTTTATCTTAATGAATGACTTGCAGTTCTGACTTTGGAAGTCACATCCCTAATATAGTATGAGAGAATCAAAAACTCAATCAGTTCCCAATGACACAACAAATAATGCAATTTCCTCTGTTAAGTAACTGCCATTAACTCTGGAATGTAAGACACAGATTGTTGTAACTGTGCCAATTTTCTGTTTTAAAAGTAGATGGCTTGTATCTACGACATAGACAATATTTTTGTCAAAACTTGGAAATTTGTTTTGTGAGATCATGTTCATATCTGCGTATTAGTTCGACTTCTTATTCTTAGCTTTTGATAATTTTAAGCTCAAAATTTGAGACTTTAAATACACTTAAAAAAAAAAAAAAAAAAAAAAAAAAAAACATCATATAGCAAATGTCAAGTTTCAGACCCAGCAATAACTGGAATGATTTTTTAAAATAGAAGAAGTATGGTGGTCGGGTAATGAAAATGTATGCATCTTTGGTGCTAAGCAACTGTGTGATTAACAAGATTTATCTATTGGGGTTTTCACTTCTCTTTACACTTGTAAAATTAAAAATAATGAAAAGGATGGACAAGTTTTGAAACCATACCTTAGAAGTTTCACATAACTGCAACATACTTAAAAACCTGTTGCTCGCTTGGTGAACAATTTCTCGTAATTCTTTACATTGGTGTAGTTTATTGAGCAAACAGCGCAAGGTGTAAGTATTCAAAATTCTTACCAATTTACTAATGTATCACCTTGAAAAGGTCTTAATCTAATGGTTCTGGGATAGTTCTCTAAGATAAGGGCCACTTCGTCTTATATTTTAAATTTTCTTTTAAAACTTGACGGATTCTTTCTCCTTCATCTTAGTTACCTGAACCTTTTCTAGGAAAATTTAAAATCCTTTCACAGTCCCGGGGGGTGGGGGGGGGGGAAGAAAGAAATAAATAGAAACTACAAATCCCAGGAGGCAAAGCTTCAGACACACGCCCTCCTGCTCTCTTCGCTTAAATTGAGTTCGTGAAAACTCAGGTTAAGGCATCCTGCTCTATGCCTGAAAGACATGTCCGCAGTTTGCCCGGCCTTTAAGCATGGCACCATCTGGTGCCTTTAAGTCGGTGGCTAGGCGTCTACGCGCGACGCGACGCAGAGCGAGTGGGCGTGGCGGACATCACCTGTTCGGGGCGGCGCACGCGCAGTACGGGCGCGGCGAGGGGGCGGGGCGCGGGGCGGGGCCGACGGCGCCGGGCTGGCCGAGCTCTGCTTCTTGTGGGCTGCTCCAGCGCTGAGGAGGCAACCGGGAGGCAGGGTGTGAGAAGCTTCCCTGGCGCTGTCCAACATGGAGGAGCTGCCGGCCGCCGGCAAAGCCTGCGGACCGGACTGAGCTCTCGCCGCTTCTCCAGGCAGCAGGGAGGGCGCGGAGCCCCCAGGGCTGGACAGGCTGCACGCCCCGGGGCGGACCCCGGCTGGCGGGGCTCGGACGGCCGCGGGCTTCTGCACCGGGACGTGTCCCGCCGAGCCATGGGCAACGAGGCGAGCTTGGAAGGGGAAGGGCTCCCCGAAGGACTGGCGGCGGCCGCAGGCGGGGCTGGCGGCTCGGGGAGCGCCCTGCACCCCGGGATCCCAGCCGGCATGGAGGCGGACCTGAGCCAGCTGAGCGAGGAGGAGAGGAGACAGATCGCTGCTGTCATGTCAAGGGCGCAGGGGCTGCCCAAGGGAAGCGTCCCCGCGGCTGCTGCGGAGTCGCCCTCCATGCACAGGCACGCACAGCATGATGGAGAGGTCCAAGCATATATATACCGCTTCCCGTGCACGTATGTGTATGTGCCCGCACGGTGGTACATATATGTCGCCTCCCTTCATTTTATTCTCCCTAATGGGGTGGCGATAAGGCGATCATAAGCTTTTAGATGGGCGGAATAAAAAATGATGCAGGGTAGAGTTTCTGGTGGGATAGTCATGGGTTGCATTCTTGGAATTGTGATTTTAGGATGTGATTTCCCCCTCCCCTTGGCCTTTTGCAACCTTTTCCTCTAGGATGGTGTGGAGAGACGCCCTACAGTGTTTTACTAATCTGGAAATCTTCCATTAATACAACACAGACGTGTTGGAAAATGGATAGAGCTGGGTTGCTTGTTTACCTGTACGTTTAAACCTCCTTAGTGTTCTGAGGTCTTTTTCTCTGAGAATGATATGTAAATATTCTTATAACAATACCCTTACCCCCCAACCCCCGGAGATGACTGGTTCTCCCTTCCCAACCTGTCCCCAGAGAACATGAGCTGCCTAGGTGAAAGGCATCGAATAAATATACCTTTTATATTCAGTGAAGGGCCTAAGATATTTTGTGACATTAAACAGATGGTTTGGTCACAGCAGAGCAGGTGCTGTAGATGTATTTCTGAATTAGCATATGCTAGTTAAAAAAATCATTGCTCTTTTATAATGCTAAAATGACTTTCAGTTTATAGAACATGTGAATTTGAATCACCTTAAGATTAGGTTTCAATACACACAAAAACAAAATGAATAAATGACAGTTATAAAACTAATCTGTAATATTAATGCATTCATTTCCTGTCTAGATTTCCCCCCTTTCCTAATGAATAAGTTGTTTTTTTAATTAGAGAACTCTGTGGGTATAATCTTGTTTTCTCCTCCTTTGTTACTGTAAACAAGCCTTTAACTTTACATCCTTCAGGAGAAAAAATACCTATCCATGGTCCTGAAACATCCGTTGAAACAACGGATAGGACTTTCACAATCTTCACTTGAGATACTGCAAGGTGGAGAATTCTCTACTTCATAAACTTGGGGGAAAAAATCAACTAGGCTGCCAGAATGCAAAGGCGTAATTTTGTCAAATACAATCATGAACTTAGCATAGGAACAGTCTAAATTTCTGAAGAGCAGTGATTTTGTTTTTATGTGCCATCTGAAATGTTGGGAATCTGTCAGGTTAAAAAAAAAAAAAAAAATCCCTATTTAATCTGAAAGAAAACAGTAGTGAACAAATTAGTCCCCAAAATTTGAAATGTTTTAAACTAGTATTGTTTTGGCCTTTTTCTTTAATTGTTATAAGATGAGCTGGATTTCTCTTCTTGCTGGAATCCTGACTTTAGAAAGACCTCAAGTGTGCATTTACTCTGTCGTTTTAGGATAATAATGAGAAGCCGTGCCTTTGTTATCCAGATCTATCATTTTTCAAAGAGGCTCATGCAACAGGTCTAGCATGGATATACTAGTGAGATCGGTGTTTGCATTTCTATCTTACTTCTGTACAGCAGATGCTGAAGAAAGAATTCTGTCTATACATGTGTTACTTTTGTTGTATGGATATTGCGGTATACTTTCAGAGTTTCCCATTACCAGCTGAACAATTTGATTACTGTTAGGCAATTAGTGCTCTAAATTGCTGGTAATGGTTTGCAAAAGACATGAACAATGAATTTCTGATTTTTGGAGCATATTTATGTTTTGCTGAAATATTCCTATTAAGGACACTTTTGGGAAAATGTGCATCTGTATGATATCACTTGACCTGTCATTGAGACTTTCAGGATCATAGCCATTAAATATATGTGTATATAGAAGGTCCAAATTATTTCAAATCTTATGAATTTAAGAGATGTGCATTTAGCAATGGCAGAATTGATTTATTCTTTAAAATTTTTGAGAAGTAAGGAATTTTAGCCCCAAGATTCAGATTGTTGCCATATTGACTTTATATAACTCACAACAAATTAATATGCATTTCTCGACCCACGTGTGTCTCAGGTGTGTCTCAGGTTCCTTGCCTCTAAGCAGTATAAAAAGATCTGTCTTACCTGTTCTCCTGTCTCAGGAAGTCATTTTGAGGATAACCCAAAAGTTTACAGTGTGTTTGTTTGTGTGCTTTGGTTTTTGCTGGATTTTTAATAATAAGGAATGTGATACATATAATGCACAGGAATCTCACTGCCAGTAATGGAAAACGCTCAGTATGGCCACAGATGTGTGCTGTGTTATTATTAATGGGTAGAAATGATTTTGATATAAATTTGTATTCCTTTACACGTGGTGAAGTGAGCAGGACTCCTCCTAGCAGCACACCCATCACGAGGCTGAAGGCCAGGCTTTTTAAAATTAGGTTCATGACTTTAAATTCTTCTCTTAGTCTTTGAGATCCTTATCCTCTCTCTAGTTTAGCAGTGAATAGACATCTCTAAGGTTATTTTTATTTCTGATATGGAATGTTTTATGTGACTCAGCACTGCCAAATTGTCATTGACTGCTGTGTTACATTTAAAAGCATTTCATCATTCCAGCTGCTTCTACATTATTATATTTGCATATGCCTGAAATATCATCTTATCTGAAGACAGTCTCTCTACTACCTTATGAAAGAAAGGTTCTACTCTGGGAATGGCAATAGTAAAATGAACAAGGGAAATGGAATTAAGCACCAATAACTTCAGCTGAAATCAGAATAAGATTATGATCAAAATTCTTCGTAATGTGGCTTTATTGAACACCCAGTAAAAGGCAATTTTATTACCACCATTCATTTTATTATTGAATATGTGATATGAGGTGTCTTGCAGCAAAACTCCTGCCATAAAAGATACAAATTGTGAATTGATGATTTCCTTTAGTGCTCCTTTGAGCCTCCCCTGCTGAGTGACCATCTGTTCAACTGTGTTTAGTTTGGTTTTTGTTTGTTTGTTTTTGTTAGTTTAATGTCAAACAGTAGATTAAGTCCAGGTTCCTAAGTGAACATAGAAAGTATCTATTTAAATCTGAGAAAACCTTTAGAAGAACTCAAGAAGCCAAAACCTGATATGTCCAAAACCACTCATTGGTTTTCACATTCACGGACTCATTGATTCATCAAACATTGATGCTCTTCTCCAAGGTGCCAAGTCTGATTCTTGTAATGACGAGATGAGTGACAAGAGGTGAGAAGAGATGAGTCCTCATATTCCCCAGTTCAGTGGATAAGGCAGAGATTACACTTTAGTTCACTCCTAGCAGAACGGTCCTTATGGAAAACAGCTCAGGAAACCACAGTTGTTCAGGCACCTTTACATCTTCATCCAGTGTCAAGTTGCTCTCTTTGTGGGCTTCTTTCTATTTGTCTTAAAAAACTTGAATTTACAAACTGAAAGCAATTAAAACTAAACTATAATTTGGGACCGGTCTTTATGGCCATGCAAGTCTTTTCTGGCTGGGAGTTTCTTTAACACAGCACAAGCTAATTTTTTTGTGGGGTGTTTATGCAACTATAATATAATTTAATAAATACCATGTTTGTCACATGCAGCTTCTTTTCCAATTTTGGTGTCTTTGTTACCATAAATATTTGCTACTTGTGAAGTTCCTTTTTGTTTTTCACTTGCTAGTACACATGCATAGGGCTAAATAAAAAAAAAAAAAAAAAAAACTGTTTCACAAGATACAGATCAAGATAAGTTTAACAGTATTTTCAGAAATGCTAATTAAATAAAACCAAGAATAATTATTTGGTCCATGTTTAAAGATAATTCTCAAGAACCACATACAAAGGTGCAGTATAGTGAAATTCCTAAATAATTACTTATAAGATAGGCACATCTGTAAGTTATCCTTTCAGTGGAGTTTTACATTGTATTAACCGAATGTAGAACATTTCTAAAATAATGCCAAACTCTGCGCATTGTTCGGAAATAAAATATTTTCAGTTAGGTACTGTGGCTTTTCTTTCTTCCTATGACAGACAGGGAGTCTGTAAAAAAAAAAAAAAAAAGCCTTTACAATCTGTTCAAATGTAAATATGTAGCAATGATTTTTTAAAAAATCACAGGGTTTTTGGAAATGACCCTGGGAATAGTTTTGAGTCTTTTTTTCTTTTTTTTTTTTTTTAAATAAAAGCTTTGAAAACATAGTATCATATTTTATTTAAAAAAACTTTCCTGGAAGAACCTTCCTACACTCTTGCATTGTTATTAGCATTAATAGTATATAGTGCTGGGATCAATTGCAATACCTTGCACATGCCAGACAGACACTATACCAGTGAGCTTCAGTCTACCATACTCATCCATTTTAGTACATCATTTTAGGTTTCTATGTCAGCGAAAACTTATTTTCTTTCTGAGACTTTGCTACAAGTAATATTTTTTTTTCATTTCTTTCAGCTTTCTTAGATCTGGATTTACGTGGGAAGGGTTAAGAAATTTCTGAATAAAATTATTACCTAGCACAAAGTTGAAATTATGTAGCTGTGTCCCTAACTATCCAAGCTTGAATTGAATAAAAAATATAACTTGTATTGTGATTATCTCAGATTTCAGGAGCTCCCAAATCATTAATTCTTCCCCAGGTTTCCTTCAAAGAGAAGTACATGATTTTCAAATATAAAAGGACATAAATAAAACAAAACTGCTTATCTGGTTTTCTCCACAATTACAGTGTAGAATGTGATTAGTTATACTTTTGTTGTTGAGAAAAATGTCATATTCAAAATTTAACATACCTAGTTTTAATTATTCAGTTCAGATCACTTAAAGCTTATTGTAGTTATATGTTTGTAAAAGAAACAATTGTTTTGCAACCTTCTTGTCACAGCTTTCTAGCAATGTCAGTGGTAATTGTTAAAATTAAAGTTGTGACAGTAACTAATGTAATAAACACTGATGAAGCTGTTCCATGTTTTCCACTGAGGAAAGTAGTAGAACTTTCCAAAATTGGGCTCATAGCCAGTTTCAGGCTGTTTGGCAATCAAGTTATATCCCAAGATACTTTAAGACTCATCTATGATGTTGCATAAAAAATTCATATTAACAATTAAATATTAGAAAAAAATAAATAATATTGGTCTTGCACAAGAAATGGTGTTTGGTTTAGCATACAGACATATAAGTTTAGTAATTAATACACAAATCTTTATAAGGTTTCATCCCTATATATTATAGTTTAGTAAGTATATGTATGTAAGTTTTTATTATTTAACAACTAATAACCACCCACAAGAAGATTTTGCTACGTTACTTTGTTGAAAATGTCTACTTATCTAAAAGTAGCAGACAGGAAACGTTTTACAGCCAATATAGGTTGCAGCAAAACTTGTGTCTATGTATGTTTGAGTTACAAAAATATATCTAAGGGGTTTAAATATTGGCTTGATTTGAATTAATTTCCACTATTTTTATTTTCTAGGAAACGAGAGTTGGACAGTAGTCAGGCTCCACAGGAACCAGGAAAGCCACCCGACCCTGGGCGTCCCACTCAGCACGGTCTCAGTAAAAGCAGAACTACGGACACATTTAGGTCCGAGCAGAAGCTGCCTGGAAGGAGTCCATCCACTATTAGCTTGAAAGAATCAAAGTCCAGAACTGATTTTAAGGAAGAATACAAGTCGAGTATGATGCCTGGTTTCTTTTCAGATGTTAACCCTCTAAGTGCTGTCTCCTCTGTTGTAAATAAATTCAACCCTTTTGATTTGATATCAGACTCTGAGGCATCTCAGGAGGAAACTACAAAGAAACAAAAAGTTGCTCAGAAGGACCAAGGGAAATTGGAAGGAATCACAAAACCTCCCTTACAGCAACCATCACCCAAGTCGAGCCCTAAACAGCAAGGACCAGTGAAGGAAGGGATCCAGCAAGATAGCTCTCCCAAGTCAGTATCTTCCCAGCAAGCAGAAAAACTAAAACCACAAGCCCCTGGCACAGTAAAGCCTTCTCAGCAGAGTCCAGCCCAAACACCAGCTCAGCAAGCAAGTCCTGGAAAACCTGTAGCCCAACAGCCTGGACCTGCAAAGGCCACAGTCCAGCAGCCAGGGTCAGCAAAGTCCCCAGCTCCACCAGCAGGGACAGGGAAGTCCCCAGCCCAGCCTCCAGTGACAGCCAAGCCCCCAGCTCAGCAGGCTGGATTAGACAAGACCTCATCACAGCAGCCTGGGCCAAAGTCTCTAGCTCAGACTCCTGGTCAAGGAAAGTTTCCACCAGGGCCAGTAAAGTCCCCAGCTCAGCAGCCAGGGGCAGCAAAAGTTCCAGCTCAACAGCCTGGCCCACAGACTGCAGGTAAGGTACCTGGGCCTACAAAAACTCCATCTCAGCAATCTGGACCCGGAAAGACACCAGCTCAACCACCAGGTCCAACAAAGCCGTCACCTCAGCAGCCTATCGCAGCAAAGCCTCAGCAACCTGTTGCCACAAAACCTCAGCCTCAACAACCTGTCCCATCAAAGCCCCAGCCTCAGCAGCCAGCCCCATCAAAGCCCCAGCCTCAGCAGCCAGCCCCATCAAAGCCCCAGCCTCAGCAGCCAGCCCCATCAAAGCCCCAGCCTCAGCAGCCAGCCCCAACAAAGCCCCAACCTCAACAGCCCACTGCTGCAAAGCCCCAACCTCAACCGCCCATCTCTGCAAAGCCCCAGCCTCAACTACCCACCCCAGCAAAATCCCAGCCTCTACAGCCCACCCAAGCAAAGCCCCACCACCAACAGCCAGGCCTGGCAAAACCTTCAGGTCAACAGCCTACAAAGCCGATAAGTCAAACGGTAACTGGAAGACCTCTGGAACCACCACCAACTTCTGCAGCACAAGGCCTCTCTAAAACCATCTGTCCTCTTTGCAACACCACCGAACTTCTGTTGCAAACTCCAGAAAAGGCCAATTTTAACACATGCACTGAGTGTCAAAGCACCGTCTGTAGCCTCTGTGGTTTTAACCCCAATCCTCACTTAACTGAGGTGAGTGCATTGATTTACCAGTTCAAGCTCTGAAACCGAAGCATTGTTTTCCACAAGTGAGACCTGCTCTGTCTCATAGGCCAGGGAGAGGTTGTCTCAATCTCTCCCTGTCTTTCTTCATCCCTTCTTTTCCCCTTCCCCGCTTTTATCCTTTTCTTTACCCTGTCAATTGTAAATGTACTTCTATAAAATATTTTCTCAAATGACAATCCTAACATAGTTCAGAAAGGTTTCTGAAAAGGTGGTATATAATATAAATATGACTTGAAGGTAGGAGCTGGACTCCTAAATTCACTGTGTTAAATATCTACGTTATTTGTTGTTTGGCATGAACTAATATTGCTGCAATTTTAAGCTGATGCTCTCACCAGATTTTGATATTTTTGATTTATGATTTGTTTCAGTATTTATTTATTTAGTTATTTATTGAGACAAGCTTTGCCATGAACCCCAAGCTAACTTGAAATTACATAGTTCAAGTTGCTTCTAACTTGTGATCTCCATTCAGAGCATCCCAAATTTGGGGATAACAGGCATTCTTGACCCCACCCAACTCTTATTTTGATACTATTAACCGAAATCAATTTGCATTTAATAAAATGGATAATTATCTTTTTTTATATAACCATTTCCAGTGTTTTTATTATTACCAGGAATTCAGTTTTCAATGACCACCATCCCCACTAGTGATTCTTCTAAATCCATAGATGACATACTCCCCCACTGCTGAAAGTCACAACTATGGATGAATTCACAGAAATGATGATATTAAAGAAGACTCATCATTGATGTGTGGCTTCTCAGAAGTTGTGTTTATGTCAGTTACCTAGGTAACCTGCCTAAACATCAAAGGAAAAGGGAGAAAGACTGAGGCAGAAGGTTATGGGTGTTTGCTCTCAGAACTGATAAAATAGTTCTCAGGTAGTCAGTAAGTCCTAGGTTAGCACTTAAAAGCCTACAGTAAAGTTGTATTTTAGTAGGTTGGTATTGGGACTAGGGAGAAGACAGTAAACAACACAATATGGTGGAAAAGCCAGGATACCCTTTAAATTGAAAAAAATAAATGATACCATGTTTGATTTTCTGAGTAGATTATCTCACTTAGGATGATACTTTTCTAGTTCCATTTATTTACCTGCAAATTTTGTGATTTCATTTTTAAAATGGCTAATTAATAGTACATTTCGTAAATATAACATTCTTTATTTAATCCACTCATCTGTTGAGGGTCATATTGGTTGTTCCCAGCTTCTGGCTATTGTAAATAGAGAAGGAGATTGAACGGTTGAGCAAGTGTTTCTGGAGTGAGTGCTAGAGTTTAGTCTTGAGTAGATGGATTCCCATCTTTCTGAGGGACCACCACACTGATTTCCACCATGGCTGGACATGTTTGCATTTGCACCAGCAATAGCTATGTGTTCCCTTTCTCCTAGATCATTTCCATCCTGAGCTGTCCCTTGTTTTAGACCTTAGCCATTTTGATGGGTAAAAGACAAAATCTCAAAGTAGTTTTGATTGGCATTTCCCTGATGGCTAAGGATGTTGTACATGTCTTTAAGTGCTTTTCAGACATTTGAGTTTTTCCTTTTGAGAACCCTCTCTTTAGATCTGTAACCCATTTTTAAACTGTGTTGTTTCCTTGACATTTAGTATTTCAATTCTTTACATATTTTAGATACTAGCCCACTATTGAATGTATAAATTGATAAAAAACCTTTTTGTCCACCTGCACTGCCCAAATGGCACTGTCCTTTGTTATGAAGAAGCTTGAAAGTGTTATAAGGTCCCATATATGAGTTGTTGATTTTAATACTTGTGCTAATGATATTTTGTTAAGCAAATCTTTTCCCGTGTCAATGAGTTAAAAACCTCCCCACGTTCTCTTCTATCAGGTTCACTCTATCTAGTTTTATATTCAGGTCTTAGATCCACTAAGAGTTGAGTTTTCTGTAGGTGATAAGTATGATACTATTTGTATTCTTCATGCTGGATGCTTCTGTAAGCTTTTATTTGGGGAGAATATAATATATAGTTGGGACCATGAAGCATTTTAATCTGAAGTCAACATTGTAGTAAATGTGTAGATTGGATGTGAACTTTCAGTATCTGTTTCTAATCTAGAAAATGTTAATTTCACATGATTGAGCTCAATATGATAATATGTCGACAAAGCAAATATATTATGTTTAGATATCAAATGGGAACTGATTTTTTTTAAAGCTCTCAGATGCTTTGATTTGAGTAGTTTTATGTTCCGATTATATTTTGAATAGAAAAATACATGACATATAAATTGTTCTCTGAGGGGGGTATAACATAAAGATAGAGTAATAATAAAAAGGGAATGTAGATAGAATGGGGTTGGAGGAATGGGCAAAGTTTTATGGTCCTTGTTTTTTCATTTGAAGAAGTTTAATACCTTCTACTCTATAGAAGGTGCATTTAGTTAATCTGGAAGACAGTTGTTAATGGGCTAGTGGGGCACTGTGTCTGAGAACACTCCAAAATAAAGAACAACAGAAAATGAAGGAGTATGTAATTTGAATTTCCCTAAAGGATAGAGTTGTACACTCTATTTTTAATTTTGTGTCAGCAGTATTAATGATGATAGATAGTTGTGTTCATTTGGTCATTCTTTTTTTCCTGAATTATTTTAGTTTTGTAATCAAAACTTAATGGATTTACAACCATTTAAATAACCCATTGCTCACATATAGACTTACAATTAATAAAAGAAAACATCACTATGTGTTCTCATAAATAATAGCCAGAATCATATTGTAATTAGGGGTGTGTGTGTGTGTGTGTGTGTGTGTGTGTGTTTGTATGCATAAAACTTTTAAAATTTTATTGAAATTTTACATTTGGGGCCATAGTATACTCTTTTGATGATTCAATGCTATGGCTTGAAAGGCAGATGCTATTTTCAAAAGTATTTGCATTTGTTATGCTTCAGTGGAAAGTCACAAAGCAGAAAATACAGTTATAAATATATGCCTTCTTTATTGTTTATATGCCCAACACTTGGAAGATAGATATTATTTAAATGTCTTATAGATGCAAGGCATTCTCTCATGTGGTTATGGGACAGGAATGTGACTAAAGCATGAATGCTGAACTTAACATGATTAAAACATTAAAATATGAATAAAATATAACAAAATAACAAAAACCATTTATACATATAAATTACGGATGTACCAGTAAATATAGTGTGGATTTAGGTGATAAGAGAAGAAAGCATTAATTTCCAGTGAATAAGATTGAGGGAGGATTTATGGAAAGAATATCTTTCTCATAGAATATATCAGGATAAAGACTAGAGAATATGCAACAGATTAGGACTTGACTAAGACCTGATATGTTGAGACTGAACGTGTTGAGGGTATTAAGAGTAAATCAGGGAGTTGCTCTGTGGCTCAGTATATAAAGGAACTGAGAATTCTTGCTGTGCAGGCCTGGGGATCTGATCTGGGTCTCCAGATCACACAGTGGAAAGAAATGACTGACTCCTGAAAGTTTACCTCTGATCTGCATATATGCAGTGTGGTTTTCCCAGACACTCTTTTTGTAATTCAACATAGTCTGCTATGCAGAGTGGAAGGCCATTAAATTACCTGCCCACTCTGGAGACTGTTGAGATGGGAGCTGTTCCAAAAACATCTTAAGAGACCCTGGCGGCCAGCCTAGAGTTCTGTTATGGAGAAAAAGCAGAGCTCTAGTTCATCTTGATGCTCCATTAATGGAATTAATCAGTACAATGCAGGCTTTCTTTTTGTCTGCTTTCTGACACACACAGGACATTTGCTTTCTAATTAGTGACAAATGATTTTTGTTGTTGTTTTTATGAATTTACTTTATCATTATCAGTGAATAACCTCAGGCAGGCCACAGCTGTGGACAGATGTAACAGATGACCCTAGTGCTGGATCATTCTTCTAACTCTTCTGAAGTTATACGCTTGAAGAAAATAGCTTTTCCTTTTCGGTGCCCTGAGAATAAACTAAAGGGTAGTGATGAAATTGTTCGATTTGTTTACTAATTATACACAGCTCTTGGTCAAAACTAGATGTTTAATTAAACAAAAGCATGACAACCTTTCAAGATAAAAACAGCAACAAAAACAAACTAGACTTTTATATACAGATTTGCAAGTACACCTTATTAAAAAGATGTTTCATAGACTTTAGTTGAAAAAGATAGTTTCACTAGTCACCCTGTGGTGATAGTCCTGCCATTACTTCTGATTTAAGAGAAACTCTCTCTCTCTCTCTCTCTCTCTCTCTCTCTCTCTCTCTCTCTCTCTCTCTCTCTCTCTCTCTCTCTCTCTTCTCTCTCTCTGTGTGTGTGTGAATGTATGTAAGTTTGCATGTGTATAAATATATGTGAGTTTGTATGTGTTTATATGTATATGTGTGTGAATGTGTGTGAGTTTGAGTGTATGTGTACACGTGTGTGAGTGTGTTAATGTGTGAGTTAGTGTGTATGCATGCTTGTGTGTGTGTGTGTGAGTTTGTGTGTGTGATTGTGTGTGTGTGTGTGTGTGTGTGTGTCTGTCCAGCATGAATTGTTATTAAGTTTCAGAAAGAGAATAGGAAATAGTGATGGTAAAAAAAGGAGGGACTGGCTAACATTTCTGGTGAAAGAAAGACTGGCTAGCATTCTGCTGGAGAGGGAAGAGTGAAAGAACTATTCTAAAAGAGAAAGGTGTTTTTTCAATTGCTTGCTGTTTTTAAGCACAGAGATATTTTTGGCACCTTCAATTCTAAGTAAAATTGCTACACAATTTCCCTTTAAATAGAAGACAAGCTCACAGATGTTGACCAGGTCCTTTATGGTTCCATCCTTTGAAGTATTAAAGTATAGCACTGGTAACATGTAGTATATAAATTTAATTGGTGAAGCAGCCACAGAAAAAGATGGAAATTGCAAGCAATTGAAGAGATGAGGAAAAACTGCCCAATGTGATCTCAGAGGTCCTTTGAGTCAGTAAATATAAAAATGTAATGAGTTCATTCAGGTAACATAATTTATGTGCCTCTGAGAAAGATTTAAAAGGATAAGTCATTAATGAATATGACACTCAAATTTCAGTGGACCGATTAGAGATAAAAATGGACTTCGCTAATGACCTGGAAAGCAAAAACTCATCATTGCCTCAGAACATAGAACAACAACAACAAAAAGCCAACAAAGTTCTTCAACAACCTGCTTAGCATCCACCAAGTTTCGTGGATGTTCTAGATTCCGGACATTTGGGCAAGAACAAACTAGGCTAGAGTCTTTACCTTCTGGGGGTGTATTCTAGTCAGCATCACAAATAACTAAAGCATATGGCGAGACAGATGGTAAAAGTGTCTTAAGAAAACGCACTGCAGGAGGCTGTGTTATGGACAGGAGAGGAGTGGGGTGAGAGCTGTGTCTCACTTCCTCTCTTTCAACAGAAAGTTAGTGTTTTAGGATTAGTGGATGACTTGGGTTATCAACATTCTAATGAAGTAGATGAGACAGCTCAGTGGGAAATGTGTTTGCCCCCAAGAATGATGAATGGAAGACTAGTCCTGGAACGCATATCTTTAAAGGAAAGAACCCAAGAGATGTTTTCAGAATTCTGCACTAGAACCATGAAATTTGTGTGCCACTATACACTAAATAAATAAGAATCCAGCAAAGTAAATCATAATTTTAACTGAAGTTCTAATTATTGAGTATAATCGAATGTGCATGGTGAAAGCAATAAAGGAAAGGAGGGCTACATCTCGTAATGTGTAATTCTATGTAATTTTATCAATGAGATCAACCCATTCATAAAGTTCTCACTGAATTTATTCCTAGAAGTAAGTGACATCAAATTATCTTCTGGTAAAAGTAACTTTATATAGCAAAATAGAAACACAGAGCACTGTAAATATATAACTTCAACATAAAATCAAAACTCAGGATGTTACAGCATTATCCACCACAGAATGTAAAAGCAAAAGGTGGTGATGCTGGTTCCAGGGGCCCTGCATCAGCACATGTAACGGAGGCTTTTATTCTTAATGGTACACCTTTTGTACCACCTTTAAAAAATGGTATGTTCATGTCCAAATTAAAATCAACACGGGTAATCTGAAGAGTTTACTTGACCAGCGTTATTACTTAAAAGAAATGTATATGATGTTAAGGGCTTGGTAAATTATTTAAATTCCATTCTGTTTTAAAGAAATACTTTGGCCCTGGTGACTGTGCTGAACAGCTTTTCCTTCCCACAGTAAGTACCTGGATAGTTTGTGGAGAGAGAAGTTTTGTTTTGTTTTACAGCTCTGTAGTTTCATTTTCTGATCCATGGCCTATTGATGTTGGGCCTGTGGGGCCATAGGACTTCAAGGCAGGAACAGGGGAAGGAGAAGACCTACTCACTTTATGGTGAAGAATAGAAGTCAGTGGGAAGGAGGGACAAGTTTTTCACTATCTCCTTCACTGGAATGTCTTAGTGAGTAGATCATAGGCCCATCTCTGAGTTCCCATCACCTCTCAGTAGTTTCCATTGTGAGAACCAGGCTTCTAACTCATAGGCCACTGGGAGACATTACAGATGCCAATTATAACAAAAATCTAATTGATGAAATCAGGAGAATTTGTGGTTATGAGTAATATGTAATTTTATAATATTTTTATTAGATACTCTGCATGTACATCTGAGATGTTCTCCCTTTCCCCTGTCCTGCTCCCATCCCCTTCGAAATAACATGTTTACAATGCTCTTCAGTCAGTATCTTTACTCTTATATTTTTCATCAGGATTATATGTCCCTTAGCTGGTATCCTGTTCCTTTGAGGTCTTAAGAGAAATGACATTTTATAAATCTAAGCATAAGATTTTTGGAAAATACAAAGCATTTGCTTTGATGCAATGACCTAGAAGTTCCTATCTCTTTTACCATTAAAGGCAGAACTCCTTGATTATAATACAACGAGTTTGCCATTAAAACTAGTATTCTAATAATGTTTAACTTACCAGAAAGACAAGATTATTTAAAATTCTGTACTACTTAAATATATTCTAACTATTTCATCAAATCCTGACCTTTTAAGCTGTCTCTCTGATCTTTAATTCCTTGGGTATTCTGTTTGTATACAGCTTCATGCTATACTTTCAGGCTTATCCACTGGAAGTAAGTCATTACATTTTGTTATTTCTGTCTTCTAAATGACTGACAATTTCAGATGTTTCTCTGAAGAGTTCGTTTTTATTAGGTTTGGTTGGCTTGTTATGTATTATTACAAGTAGTATTATGGTCCATATAGTTTGCAATGACAGATGTTATTTTGTGGAAGCAGATAACTAAGGCTAATGAGGTCACTTATTGAATCAGTAAATAAGCTTAATGTAGTGAGTAATAGCAACACCTGCCTGTTCCTGTCCTTTGAGAAAGCATGTATTTGTAACATTTTAACTCATGTCAAATATTAATTGCCCTTGAAAAGGCAACCTGTTACATACAGACATTTCAAGACAATTTCACTGGACACAAGTACAAAATAATGTATAATAACTTTACAATATTTATAAATCATATCTAATACATGGATAGCATCAGATGATCTGAGGTCTAGTTTTAGCTCTCTGCCTTCATGCTTGGTGATAGGAGTATCATTACTAGAAATAATTTGAATTGCTTAACAAACAGCTTTATGATAAACAATTTTTATTGCTATTTTCTTAAGAAAGATACTGATCTTTTGTCACTAATTTGGGAAATAGTCATTTGAACATTGTATATTTAAATGTTTTATTTATTAATTTATTTAAATTTTGACAGTATGTTCATGTTGAGGTATTTGATTTTTAAAGTTACTAAGCTAATTATATCAGAAAGCTGGAAAAAAATATGAGATTCCTAATTTAGACATTTGGGGTTTGAAGTCTTGTTTAACTAAATCAACTTATTTGATTTGTTTAAGCTTCTGTTTTCCTGAGTAGTTTGTTTCATTTCTTCATTGAGATACTAGACATAATTAAATGTCACTGTAGGCTATGAAACTAGAGCCATTCTTAAGTTGATATTATATCTACATCTTATTATTGTTGTAACTAATTGGTGTAATATTCTCAAAAACAGTAGGAAGTTCCTCCATTATTTTTAGTGGCATCTGTGGATAAAAATATGATTGTAAGAATTTAAGTTTATAGTGGCATAAAATTTGCTAGCAAGGGGACCCACAAGAATTCAAATTTACAGATCCCTTAAATTCACATCTACTTATAGACGATAACTTTATCACTAACTAGACATTAGAATCTCTAGGCATTCTCTAAATTTCTCTGTTCAGATTATGTATATTATAATTATATATAAAATAATTATATATAGAATAATTATATATATTCTCTGTTCAAAAATATGTATATGTTTATTTTACCTATCCTCAGAAGTTCAAAGAAATTCAATTTGCTGATAACTTAGTTTCTAAAAAGCAATTGGTATAAAAACCAAAGATCTTAAGAAAAGAACCTGTTCTCTTATCTTTCACAATTTACTCCTGCTAAAAGCTTTACTACCTTGGTGACTTCATTTTCCAACTTTTGGAAAGCAGAGAGCTTTGGGTTTTTGTTTGTTTGTTTGTTTTCTTTTGGGTTTTTGCTGTTTTTTTGTTTTTTATTAGATATTCTTTGTATTTACATTTGAAATGTTATTCCCTTCCCCCACTCTCCTCCACTTGTCTCCATGTAGGTGCACCCTCTCCCAATTAACTTCTCCACCTCAGTGCCTTGGCCTTCCCCTATATTGGGAAAATGCACCCTTACTGGACCAAAAGTCTCTTCTCATGTTGATGCTGGACAATGCTGTCCTCTGCTACATACACAACTAAAGCCATGGGTTTCTCCATGTGTTCTCAATGGTTGTTTTTTCAGTCCCTGGGAGCTCTGGAGGGTTTGGTTGGTCGATATTGTGGTTCTTCTCATGGTGTTGTAAACCCTTTCAGCTCCTTCAGTCCTTTCTCTAGCTCCTTCACTGGGGTCCCAGTGTTCAGTCTGATGATTAGTTGCATGCATGCCAGTAAGCACTTATTGGCATCAGCAATAGTGTTTCGGTTTGATGCCTGCATATGGGGTGGATCCCCAGGTGAGGCAGCCTCCGAATGATCTTTACTCAATCCCTGCTCCCTTATTTGACCTTGCATTTCCTCCCAAGAGTGTTTGAGTGTTTTGTTTTCCCTTCTAGGAAGGACTGAGGCATCCACATTTTGGCCTTTCTTTCTTTTTTCCTTCCTTTCTTTCTTTCTTTCTTTATTTCTTTTCTTTCTTTCTTTCTTTTCTTTTCTTTTCTTTTATTTTTTGAGCTTCATGAGGTCTGTGAAGTGTTTCTTGGGTATTCAGAACTTTCTGGGGCTACTATCTGCTTATCACTGAGTGCATACCATGTGTGTTTTTTTGTGACTGAATTACCTCACTCAGGATGATAGTTTTTAGTTCCATTCATTTGCCTAGGAATTTCATAAAGTCATTGTTTCTAATAGCTGAGTAGTACTCCATTGTTTAAATGTACTACCTGAAGCTGGAAAGAACCCAGATGTCCTTCAACAGAGGAATGGATACAGAAGTAGAGAGGTTTTGCTTTGAGCTAATCACTTTATCAACATTTTATAATAGAGATCAGGAAGGTGATAACTGCTTATCTTTACTAATATCATTTGAAATCTAAAAGAACAGGCAATAAATTACCAGTTTAAGATGCAACATTGTAAAGTAGAATATGTATGAAGAGAGAGGGGCAGAGGAGGTAGAGGCAGGATAGAGGGAGAGAAAGAGGTGGGAGAGAAACACCTAAGTATAAAACAACTTATCACATTGTGTTTTTTTTCTTTTCGTTTTATTTTTACTTATTCACTTTACATCCTGGTCCTTCAAGTCACCAATAATCTCACACACACACACTCCCTTTGCCATTGAGAATACAAAGGTCTCTCTGTGTTTTCTCCCACTAATACATCAGGCCTCTACAAGGCTAGGCATATTGTGTTTTTGCTAATAAAAAGCATTTACTATAAAAGATATTTCACAGAAACATGTTGCATCAATAATTTGGCAGATAGAATTTTTAGTTCTATGCTTAAAATAAATTTCAGCAACACATTTAATTTATGTAAAACAAAACTTAAATCCAAGATTCTTCACAGAGGAAGAATGACTTAGAGACATTAACAGAATTGAGTGAATGATAATGATAATTTAGATTGAATTTGATTGAAGCAATGGCATAGTAATGTAATGCCCAGGAATCTGGATTTGAAACCCCATTTCTCTAATATGTGTCTGTGAGTATGTATTTATATGCAGCTGTGCAACAATCAAATCCTTTACAGGTTAAAAGAGTCAAAGGTTCCCTTAGGAAAATACAGATTTTTACATGAGATTTCATTTCTTTGTTTTTGTTTTTTTTTTTTTTTTTTTTTTTTTTTTTAGTATTTTCAGCATTTTAAAAACAGTATTTTTCCCAATGTATGCAAGGTGACTGGCTTAATTTTCTCGAGCATCTGGTTGAGTTTTTAGCAAATATTGAGTCCATACTTATTTTGTCTTGTTTTGTTTTGTCCAAGTCCATGAGAATTGGGGTCTATTTCACTAGTGTGGCTTATCTTTTCTTTTAAAATTTTCTTTGAATTAAATAATTATAAAAAATACAATAAGCAAGACTTGTACAAACATTGTTTAATTGAAGCCATTGCAGTCATAAGCTGTAAAACTGGGATTTTGAGGCTTCTGTTTGCTAATCTGCTGAAGCACAGAAGCTTGAGAAGCTGCCTAGAAGTTTCAGTTATAATGTGTATCAGCTGTTACTGCTAGGACATTGCTTTCATCTTGTGTAGCTGTTGTAAACACAGACTGTCTTACATAACTCTATGTTTATTTCTATGGAGTCACTGGAACCTGAAAAAAAATGGAGCCTAAAAACAAGGTGACCTAAATCTCATGCAGTAGCCAACTTTATTCAGAGCATCAGACAATTTATACCTTGAGTGATTAAAAAAAGGTCCCCTGAGTAAAGTTTTCAAGGGTTCAAGCTGTGTATAATCACAATAACAAGTTGTGTATAATCACTAGGACAAGATGAACTTGGTAAAAAGACATTTATCACAGAGGCATATAAAAGATACTGTAAACAATTGAATAATGATAGCATGTAATAATGAATAATCTGAAGTAAACTCATTCTTATCTACCACACGTTGGAGGGGCAAGAAACTATAACCAAAGGACAATTCTAGAAGAAACTGAGGTCACAAGAGTCTTAGCTTCTTGGAGTTCTTCAGAAGCATTCAGGATTCCCTTCATAGGATGCCATTCTTGGACTATCCTCTGACAACCACATACTTAGATGTTGTAAAAGGTTCTTTACTGATTCAGTTTCTCTTGCTTTAGGCAACTGTAGCAAACAGTGAAGCATGCTTTTATCATTTGAAATTGCTTTCAAGGATTAAGAATGCTATTGTTAGCATCTGGCAAATGTTGTTTTGGTTTAATACAAAAGTGCACACTTAGCATACTTATCACAAATGATGGCCATAGCTGCTAAATTATTCAGCAGAAAACTGCAATCCACAGTTTAAGAGAAGCAACATCCAACTACTTTATGTGCTAAATATAGATTTTTACCAAGTTACCAAGAATGATATCACAGTTCTGAAGAATGCCGTTATCTACATTTTAATAAAAATAAATTATTCATTGATATGCATAGCTGAGGATTATGAGCCATCTGCTGCCAAACTGCTGCTGGGTGTGACTGCCTCTGTAGGAGGCATGTGTCATGTGCTCTGGGCAATCCTTGAGTAGCAGCAAGAATGATCTGCTCTTAACCTGGAACTTGTATTCTTACTTGGAATGTTGCTTTTTTTAGACTTGCTGTCTGGTTTTATTGTATTTTTTCCTATGGCATTCAGAATTATGTAAGTTTTTCCAATATATATTTTAAAATAAACTGAAGCATAGGTGAAAACTTTGTAATAGTTTATCAATAAAAATACCCTAAATGAATGTGTTACCCAACACAGGTATGAGTAAACATCATAAGTAAAGTGTAAAGATAGGAGACAAAAAAAAAATGTAAAATACATTTAAAAGTTAAAATGCAAAATTTCAAATCAGTAATCAAGGCATGGCCGACTTCAGTTTTTGAGATAGTAAATGGCATATGATCCGATGCCCTTGTTGAAGATGGGTGGCATTTAGGTAAAGATACATTACTTCATAGTGGACAGAATCACAAGCTTGGGTCAGGGAGGTTTAGATCACTAACTTGCTGGTCTAGATGGTCTCTATGATTTGCAGAAGAATTCACTGTAGAAGAAAAGAATGAAAGACTTTATTGTACAAAGTCATGATGAAAGTATCATTTAAGAAAAACAGGCCGGCAGTGAATATGAACACCAGAGAGTATCAGTCCCTGCAGCTGATATGAACACCGGTGAATATCAGCCCCTGCAATAAATATGAAAAATTGTTCTTTCAATGTTGCATTATTTCAAGGACATCAGCCATCTCAGTTGAGCAAACCATCCATTATAAATTTTAGGTGAATTTTAATCTTATTTTAGTGAAACTTGGTTGTTGCTGCTGCTGTTTTGGAGGGTATTGTTTTGATTATTTTAACCATTGTTGTGCTGAGGGGTTTACATTCTATTTTGGGGCTAAACACATTAATGTGATAGTCACAATCAGGTCTTTTTAGTGGTCCGAAAAAGACAGTAGTTGTCCTCCCCAAACCTTAGCCAGTGAAACTAAAATTTTTGCATTTCCAAGATCTGATACAAGGGCTCAGCAGAAAGGAGACCTTAAGCCTGTGTTAATCAGGGAGGTTTATTAGGTTATTGTGTGTAGATCTCTATTCATATACACAGTGGCCTGAGAATGAGCAGAAGCACTTTCTGACCTCTACCTTCCCCACATTTATGTAGCATATTAAGTCAGGAGACTGAATGAATAACAGTGCTGTGCTTTTCTTTCAGCTGCCCATTCCACGGGGCTGATTGAGTTAGATTAGCTTATTAAAGAAATGTGCTTTCATATCTTGTATTTCATTTATGGATTTTCTATAAATTAGCCCATCAGGAAGATAAAGTTAAAGTTGACTGGTTTGCTATTCGTCTTGTATAATC
Organism: Micromys minutus; assembly: GCF_963924665.1. NCBI lineage: Eukaryota > Metazoa > Chordata > Mammalia > Rodentia > Muridae > Micromys > Micromys minutus. Next base: position 18,766,304 of record NC_137958.1, on the reverse strand, counting down.
TAGGACTTTTAGAACATTCAGCTTGAGACCTATTTAAAACCGTGTTGTAGTCTTTCCTCTTAATACGAACATACTGAACACAAGAGTACTTTGAGGGCATGTTGGTTGAACGCTCCTGCAGTACCAGTGTTCATCATTCTGTTTTCAAGTACATGTAGATGATGAAAATGTGCCATCAGGAATGGGTACTGTTTGTGACAATAGAACTAAGAAGTTTGTTACATCTCTGTGAAAGCAGGAAGAAGTGATGTGGACTAATATGTTTCTTTAAAAAAATTGATTATGTTTTTTACCTGTAATGTCAGATGTTTGGTGCTCATATATTCCTGAATGTGGACATTCACTGGAATATGGTTGACTTACAAGGGGATACTCTCTTAAAGGAAACTGATTCTCCTTTTTCTAGCAGCACTCAAATGTCAGTATCCAGGAGTTAGGGTATGTTTTTATGACTATCTCCTCTCTCCATGTTGAGGTTTAGTCTGTCTTAAGCTTTCACAAGTCTCGTATATGTTGTCACAACCAAGATGAAGTGCTGTATGGTGAAAAAGACTCCTTTTCTTTGTAGTCATCCATGGTCTTCTACTCTTCCCCTCTTCAGTGATCTCTAAGTCTTGAGGAAGTGTATGTGATATAGATGTTCTGGTTAGGACTAGGCATTATGTAATCTATGTTCTGTACTTTGACTAGTGGTTGGTCTCTATGTTAATCTACATCTGTTGTTGGTGGAGAGATGCATTGATCTATAGATCTATATAAGTTATTAGGAATCAATTTATTACTATATCGCTTTAGCAGTATGATAGTTGGAGGGAGTCCTATTGCTATCATAAAATCTATGACTTGTCTAACTACAGGCTCTTCCCACTGATAACGATTCCTGATTTTATTTTCTGGAATGGAATATAGATCTGCTCAGAAGGTGGTCATTTTTCCCCATGATGCTCATGCTGTAATTGCATCATGGATGTGCTTTCCAGGGCAATTACCTTAGTCATTCACAGGATTCTTGGCTGGTTCAGATTGATGATTACTTTCATCACCCAGAAATATGCATAGAACATTTTAGCACCATGAAAACTGTCTTGCAGGAATTCATACCAATTGTAATGTCTTCATATGCTATGACTCGTGTATGTAGCATCTTCAACTATATGTTCTTATTGTCAAGTTCTAAGAGTAACCAATAGCACTGCAAATAACTGGTAATATTTCTGACAAACAGCTCTAAGAAAGGTAACTCATTCTAAGCACTGGGCATTTCAATTTCAGCCTTTGGGGTCTCATAGAAACTATCATTTTTCCAAGTCCCCACTCTTGGCTATCACAGAATGAAGATACAATCATAAGAAATGAGGGGGCAGTTGTTAGAAACATGGCTACCAGTGAAACTGGTAGCAAGTGTTTTAGCCGATGGTGGCGCAACAGGTACCTCTGCTCAGGCAGCATTAGAGACAAGGGCTTTTAAAGCAAAATAATAAGGTTACTCTTTCCAGATACAAGTACTATGTGTGGCTGTGCAATTATAGCACATTCTTTCCAGTTTAGACCCACATGGGGATGGCTGTCTCTTCCATTATTACAGACAAAGATTCTAGTGGGAATTATATAGAATCACATAATAAATAGTAAAGATTCTATGCTGGGTGTGTTAACAGTGGTATGGCATAGCATAAAAAGAACCATTAGCAAAATTGGACATTTTTAATTTCTACAATTTGTATCAGCTAAACAGTTTTGTGTTCCCAGTAGTGAGAAGAGCAAATACACTTTGGCGATCAAGAGAAGCATAAGGGAATCCTTTCCGTTGGTTGTTCAAATTCTGCGGGTATTTGAACACAGATCTTGGCACAGTGTAGCTATGCAAGTGCTAGAATAGGAACATCGACCACACGTCTTGCTAGTAAAATCTAGAGATAACCACTTCTCCTGTTCACCTTAAACATTATTTTATGGAACGATACATTATTTAATATGCGAGGAACAGTGAGAGATCAAGAGGGTTTCGAAAGGTGAAAGAATAAATGGGGAATTATTTTTTATACCCAACCAACACAGACATATTTAGGGAATAACTGTATAGGGACTGGACTATAGTAAAATTACAACAACAATTATAAATTGGGAAAAAGAGAAGAGTCTTTTTTTGTCTTGTGCTCCTTTATTTCTGAGTACCTTGTAGAAACATAACTGGTGTCAACGTTGGCTTTTTTTTTTTTTTTTTTTTTTTTGTTTAATTACGTGAATACTGTTGGTGGTTGTAAACTTTATTATTAAGGCACATGCTTGTGTGTGTGTGTGTGTGTGTGAATGAGAAGATTCTTAAGTACAAACATAAGAATCATTTAGATATTCATGAGATAAGACCAAAATAATTCAACTAAGAGAAGGCTCTTTCTAAAATCATCCTAAGAAGACAAAAAGCTATTTGTATTATCACAACTGTAGACAATGATTTCAACTCTTATTCTAGTGGTGACGCAGAATATAGAGTACAATATCTCATGTGTTGTTTACAAAAGTAAAAAATGTGCTAAAGAGATCAAAGTGAGACAGAGAGGTGTGTTCAGTGAAAGGATGTACTAAGAGAAAAGAATCGTCTGAGTGAACAGGTCACAAATGTGTCCTATCTCCCTTTCCTTAGCACCTGTGTTTAAGTAGATGTTCACTTATTAACTGCAATATATCACTTAATTTTAAGCATATAAGACAAATTTCCCTGAGGTTATCTACATTAGACATTATCTATACTGGGGTAGTCTGACCATTAGTGTTACATTACACCCTACCATGTCTTTTCTGACTTCTCACTGAATTGTAGCTACCAATAGGTGGAGAAGTTTGTTCTCTCCTTCAAAGGCATGTGCACTTTTCAAAGTGCTCAGTAAACAGAGTAAATGAATGCATAGTGTTTAAGTTTATATTGATGTTGGATGTAACAGCTGTTAATAATAATAAGAGGGAATGATGTAGAATAAGGATTAGCCCTAAAATATGTAATTTATATTTATTAACTTAAATATACTTAACAGATTTTATTTTTTTGCAGGTCAGGTGAAAATCAAAGACAGTACTTATAACTAGTTAGGGATCTAATCATATTATCTTTTGTTTGGTTATGTGAGTATGAGCTAATTAAGTCAGGATGTGAAAAAATGCACAAGGAAAAATAAATAGCAGTACATTTCTAATGGGCAGTTTGGGTACTGGGCACCTGCTTATTTACAGAGGTTTTTCTTCATCAAGTTGCACTGGAATGGAATAGAAGTTAATTTAGACCCCGGGCCTGATTTTACCAAAGAATTTACTGAAGCAGTAATTATTTGGTTACTTTATGATTTCAAGTATTATTTATACAAACATTATTTACTCTGTGAAATGCTTCAGACACGTGGGAAGGTAAAAACACGGAGTACAGAGATTGCTGCAGATGTAGCTGTTTGCATAGAGCTTGTCTTGCATGTGTGAAGCTCCATGTATAATCTCCTGCAGTCCTGGCACTACAGAGGTGGAGGCAAGTTACTCAGAGATTAAGGTGATCCTCGGCCAGACAGTGAATTTGAGGCAGGTTTGGGCCACCTGAGGCAATATATTAAAAGTTAAAGGTAAAAATACAATGAGTGTAGAGGTGCCTGAAACTAATATAGAAAATAAATTTGAGGAACTCCTAGCTACTTCCCATGAGTATTTAAATTTTTTAATTTAATTTTAAAAATGTAAACAAGACATCTTAGAATTGTATGGTCCTATATTTACTGTGTACGAGATGGCTAAATCATTTTATATTGAGCCTGGGTTGAAAGAATTTTATTTGAGCACACCTATAATCCCAGTACTTAGGATATTGGGGTAGGTAGATTACATAGCAATACCCAGTCATAAAAAAATAAAAATGAAGGAGAAAGTAGTGCCTTTATAATCTTAGGGGACATTGATGAAATTTTATTTCAAAAAAATTGCTTGAAAATAAAGAATATATTTGGCAAGTGCATACATTATTACATACTAGTTGACCTTTTCCCCATTGCCTATGGTCAAATACTTCTAACCCCACCACACTGTACTGTATACATAAAGTTTCCATGTCAAGCTCTTAGCACTGTTGACTCTGGATGGGCAGAATTAGAATATGGTAGAACTCAAAATTCTAAATTTTGCTGATAACATGTAAAACACTCTTTTTGAAACATTTTTGGAATCATACAAGATGTTAAATAGGAATGCTTTTAAATTATGTCATAAAGTGTCATATTAAAGTTTACAGTTGTTGGCAATTGGTAAATCATGGAATACAAGTGTAATTGTGTATTATGTGTGTGTGTGTGTGTGTCTCACCTATATACCTTCCACTTGTTCTCTGTCCCCTCTGAAGTTTATCCACTATCTAAATCATATGCATTATCTACTATCTAAGACACCTACTTTCTAAGTATCTTGATAAATTTGCAAGGAAACAACATTTTCTTTGCTAAATCATGCTATTTGTGATAACCAGAGAGTTAGCCTTAGTAGTCTCTTTTTAGCTTACCTTAGTTAATTTTTATTTTCAGATCAGCAATCAATCATTTGGCAAGCCTACTCAGGGTTGTATAACTATAACATGGTGATGAGCCAACAGGAGAAAAAACACACATCATAACATTTTAATAGAATTTAACAACTTAAAATTTATATTTTTATATATTACCTTCTATTTCTGGAACTAACACACTTGAGTGAACGTAAATGAGGAACGGCAAAATTAGCATTAGAGGCAGAATAAAATCATGTCCCTTTTCTGTTTATTTCCCTTACAGTATTGTATGCTTAAGTTTCTGAGGTTCATTATCTTCCATCAAGTTAAATTTTACATGTCTTAATGTATTGATTAAAATAATGACTATATTTGATTCTTGGAGGTATGAGACTTAATAGTGGCAACAGGCATGCTTTTCAGTCAGGTTTTTGGATTTTTACATTGTCATCTTAGTGATGATGGTTCTGTATTCTTTTCAGATCAAGGAGTGGCTGTGTTTAAACTGTCAGATGCAAAGAGCTCTAGGAGGGGAGCTGGCGGCAATCCCATCCTCACCGCAGCCAACGCCAAAGGCTGCCTCAGTACCTACAGCCACAGCCAGCAAATCACCTGTACCATCACAACAGGCTTCCCCAAAGAAGGAACCTCCATCCAAACAGGACAGTCCAAAAGCACTGGAGTCAAAAAAGCCACCAGAATCGAAAAGGCCACCGACACTGGTGAAACAGCCAACTCTTCATGGACCTACCCCAGCTACAGCCCCTCAGCCTCCAGTGGCAGAGGCCTTACCTGAGCCAGCCCCTCCCAAGGAGCCTTCTGTACCCCTGCCTGAACAAGCCAAGCCCCCTGTTGCAGATGTTGAACCAAAGCAGCCCAAGACGACAGAGGCACGCACAGACACCCATTCTTCATCAGCAGCAACAACAAAATCTGATCTTCAGAGCTCTCAAGTGCAGTCACAGGCTCAAGTGAAAACAGACTCTGCCAAACCTTCACAGAGTTTCCCACCAACAGGAGAAAAAATCACGCCAGTTGATTCTAAAGCAATGCCCAGGCCTGCATCAGACTCAAAAATTATCTCACATCCTGGGCCCAGTTCTGAGAGCAAAGATCCAAAGTGCATTGAACCAATTCAGAAGAAGGATGAGCCTAAGAAACCGCAAACCAAGGTGAGCCCTAAACCAGAAACAAAGCCAGTGCCAAAAGGATCACCAACACCCTCTGGCACTCGACCCACCACTGGCCAAGCCGCACCCCCATCTCAGCAGCCCCCAAAGCCTCAGGAACAGTCCAGACGTTTCAGTTTGAATCTGGGTGGTATCACTGACGCCCCCAAATCACAGCCCACAACTCCTCAAGAAACCGTGACGGGGAAACTGTTCGGGTTCGGAGCATCCATCTTTAGCCAAGCATCAAACTTGATTTCCACAGCAGGCCAGCAAGGACCTCATCCACAGACTGGGCCAGCCGCTTCATCAAAGCAGGCCCCTACCCCATCACAGACTCCTGCTGCTCAGGGACCACCCAAGTCCACTGGTCAGCCCCCACCAGCACCTGCCAAGGCGACTGCTGTGAAGAAGGAAACAAAAGCTCCAGCAGCTGAAACCTTAGAGTCCAAACCTGAGCAAGTTCCAACAGCAACGAAGACAGAGAAAGACAAGAAGCCCCCACCTGGGAAGGTCAGCAAACCTCCACCTCCGAAGCCCGAAAAGGCTGTCCCCACGCATAAGCCAGACAAGATCACCCAACAGAAACCGGCTTGTCCTCTCTGCAGAACTGAACTCAACATAGGGTCTCAGGATCCTCCCAACTTCAACACCTGCACAGAATGCAAGAATCAAGTTTGCAATCTCTGTGGATTTAACCCAACACCCCACCTGACTGAGGTAAGCAATATGTACGTTACATATGTTTGGGAATCTCTATTATAGTTTATTCGGAATGCTTGGGGACCTGAATTTCTGAGCAACGGAGTATGTTTCTACTGATGAAAAGAAATGAATCTTGACAGGTTAGAAGAGGTAACATTATTGCATCTACTCATTATTTTTAATTCTTGTTCTTTGTGCTTTTGTGGGTTATTATGCTAAAAGGAAGAGATGAACTATGAGGGAATATTAATTAAAATCATGTTGATTCTATTTGTACATGAATTATAGGCCAAAGCTGGAAGGCTCTTCTTTTTTCATATAGAAAGTTCATTGAAAAGTTGTAATATTTCGTTCTTATTTCCTATTGATCTGTCTTCTGTCTTTATCATGGCTTATTTTAAGTTGACTTTACATTAATTTTGATTCAACGTCTTGCTCTGTAGCCTGGGTGGCATGGGACTTGCCAGGCTCTGAGATTCTTAGCCACGTGCTACCTGCCAGGGTCTTTAATACATTTTCCAAATGAACTTTAGTTGACTACAATCATACGCAATGTGAATTAAAAACTTTTATGAGTTACAAATATCACCTGATAAAAACTAGTGGGTTTACATATGATATATTTAGATTTTCTTTCTGTCTGTTGGTCATGTTGTCTGTTGATATCACAGAGTATTGTGGGGGCTGAGCGAGAAAAATGTGTTTCTGTGGTTAATGAGGACACTCTAAAGAGATGTCAAGAACACTGTCTCCACAGTAGAAACAACAAAAATGTAGTTTGTGACTCTATATCTGATAATATAGTCATAAAAATGTGGAAGGGGTGATCAGGAGGTGGATGAGAGAGATGTAAAGTGAATAAGTAAAAAAAAAAAAAAAATTAAAAAAGAACCAGTGGATAAATGTTAGTATGCATTAAGACTATTAGAATAGTTAGCTGCAGGGCACTCAAAGGTTAAACAATCACTGCCATACTATACAAATAAATATGACGCCTTAAGAAATGCTCCGATAATTGGGGTAACTCCTCCTCACTAATCCACAAATCAAAGCTACTTAAATGCTCCTTCAGTTCACCACTTCTGGTCTCCTGAACCACGCAGGCAGAGCTGAGGAGGGCTGGGTAGAGCTTAGACCATAGAATCCCTTTTGTTATTTCAGTACTACTTTTAAAAAGTAAATTTAATAAAAATACAGTTCCCTCTCTTCCCCCTTTCTCTTTACTCCACCCTCTGCACACCCCCAGAGCCAGGTACCCTGGCTCCAATTGTTCCAGTGCCTCAAGGAAATACAAGACTATGGCCCACACCCATTGTTCTTGTCACACATTACCTTCAGTGTAAATGCAGAACTTCATTCCTTCCTTGCTTTAGAAGGGCAGTTTGGGTTTCTGTGTGCGCATTCATTGTAAGGGCAATTTTTCCCCAGTACAGCTGCATTTATTTAAACTGTTAAGAAAAAACAAAATAAAGCTATTCCCTTAATGAGGATCCTTATGGTGTCAACACAATGTTTTTATAAAAATAGCTGGAAAGCAAACAGCATTACGGAAAACAAAACTGTACTTTTTATATTTTCTTAACATAAACATGTGTACAGTTCAAGGAAAGGATTATAGCTTATAATATGCATACAATGCTGTATATATACATATGCAAATGTATTTGTTTTATATGTTAATGTGCATATATGGCATTTGACCCATCCTGATTACAAAAGCTCTGTCAGAATGTGGAATAATAACACGGAAGTCACTGAAGTGTAACCAGAAAAGCTTCCTGAGAAATCTTTCATAGTGTATGTGTTGGTTCATTCTGCCTTGAAGGTCAGGGTGTGGAAAGGACATTACTTGAATAAATTACAGAATTAACCGGTATGTGTGGAAGTTTAATTACTGTATAATTTGAAGATATAACCGTTCTAAAAATTTTAGATAGTTTAAATAAGGTCTCATTTTAAATATGGGCCAGTAGGATAGAGGCTGTCTCTACAGGACACTGTGATCTGCGATACTTTTCTTGATCTTAAAGTCTGTTGTCTAGTCTAGTGTTGAGAAGTGCATGAAAGCTGGCTTATCGAATAATTCATATTATTATTGTCTCCAAAACATCAAAGGAATGAAAGATGAGTTAGCTTAAAAGGAGGGTGGTCAATGTGTTTGCTTTGTGTGTGTGTGTGTGTGTGTGTGTGTGTGTGTGTGTGTGTGTAATGTATACATCCAGCACACATTTAACCTTATATACATATGTTATGTATAATAATAGACAGTTTTATATGTGTCCAAATTTTAAATACTGTAGGCTTAATTTATACCATGAGCCTACTGTTCATGCCAAGTATTTTCCTTGTTTTTTTTCATTCATGTACCTCTAATCAATATTTACTCTGTATGTTTTTTTCCCACTCTGTAATATATTTCCATGTGAATCAGTGTTATTGTACTATTAGTTTAGAAAATATATTCTCAAGATATTAACAATTATTTCTAAAGTACAAAGAAACATTATTCCTTAATATAGATTCAGAGGCTTCCATTTACTTGGCAGCATATTTAACTCTGCTGGAAGTCCCTGCTTCTTTTATCTTAGACCATGAGGCAAATGCTTTTCCTAGAGGCCTTCCTGCCACAGCTCTTTTTGCTTTTGTGACAGGGGGTGCAGTGTAGTTTGTTGAGAGTTACAGACCACATTTCACCTATTCACCTCTTACTCAGAGGGAACTGCCTTTCATGTCTCCTCTGTCCCTCTTGCATATTTTCCCTCACTATACCAGATACTTCTGATGGTCCCTGGGGTGCATCCAGGGTCCAACCCGAGCTTTACTGTTTAACTGTGTGATGGATAATTTGTACAAATGGTGCAATACTCAATTTGTACTAGAGGTGCAAACCTATAGTAGAAGGAGACAGTTCTTTTAGGCTTAGTTTTTGTCCACACAAGATGTGACTTGTCTTGGAAGAACTGCAGAGAATGAATCTGGAAGGGTGATGGCCCGGTTGCTTTCCCTCCTGAATTTTAAAAATTCTCACTTAGTTCAAATGCAAAAAATGCTAACATCACCTATAGTGAGTAATTATTTTTGTTTTTGCCACTCTTTTCTGAAGTAACTTTTTACCATGAAAATAAGACTTAACATTAATGCTAGATGATGTCCTAATGTCATAATTTCGCTTTCTTCACAAGATGATTTTGCATGGCCTAAATGGTGTAGAACTAGTTAGCATATATTTGTCACTAAGCAACAAATGAGCCATTCGAGCTGATTGAGATCCAGTGCTGAAACAGATCAGTTCAGTTCTCTCTTCTTTAGCTGTGGTAGCTTCTGCATTCTGCATCGCTTACAGCTGGCCTAGTGGAAAGGGACCATATTAGCTTAGAAATGCAGAGTGTGTTTCTTTTCCTTTCATCATCATTACCTACTGCTGTAAAAAGCATGTGCAACACTTGAAAAAACATTTAAATGTATGTCTATGAGGGTAAGCATGAAGAAGAAATGAAAAGGCGAATGACCACAGAGCAGCTCACTTCCAGATGAATCTCATGGTAGAACTCTGCCGTCTTTCATTTGGTAATAGATCACTTATGTGACTTTTATAGCATCAATGTTCATAATGTGGTTATAAATGTTAAACATATTCTATTTTAGGGTAAATTTGATATTTTGTTGGTTGGTATTTATTTAAAACAGACAAATATGGATTTAGAATTGAGATGTTTTATTCAAACAACTTAAAAAAATCAATAGTTTCTACTAATCCTTGTTCCTAATGCATATAAACAGTCAATATTCTGGTCTGCATGAAATATCTGTACTCCAGTGAGCATGGAACACTTACTCTGTCATGAAACAACCTTAATGTCATAAAAATATTATTCACAAATCAATTCTATGCATTATCCTCTTATTAATGATTTAAGTTATTATTCTCTTCTAAAGAAGCAGAATTTTTGTACACATATTTATATCTTAAATATTTTCCAAGGAAAACTTACTTGTAGTAAATCAAGAATAAAGATCATAGAGGATTAAATTATCTCAAGACATATAGAAGCAGTTAGACCCTCCACCATTCCTGGTTGGCATTTCTTTTTGCTTCAACCAGAACAATTTATTATTTAAAAATTTGTATAAAAAGCTTCTTTTTATGCCATTTCAAATATGCACAAATAAAATAATGAATTCTTATGAAGGAAAATGAGGAAACAGAGTTCAAAGGGAGCTCTTTCGCGCTCAGATTTTCTCAACTTTGAGCATTGCTAAAAACAGAATTTACCTATCCAGAAATCTAAAATGTTATAAAATTGAACGCTGCACTTTGTATTTCTTTTCTTAATAAATATTTTTTTAAATTTTTATTGGATATTCTCTGTATTTAAATTTCAGGTGTTATCCCCTTTCCCTCCAATCCCATTCCCAGTCCCCCTCTCATTGCTTCCATGAAGGTGCTCTCCCACCTCAGGGCCTTGGCATTCTACTACACTTGGAAAATGAGTCTTCCCTGGACAAAAGGCCTCTCCTCCCACTGATGCCAGAAAATGCTATCCTCTGATGCGTATGCATCTGGAGCCATGGGTTTCTCCATGTGTGCTCAATGGTTGGTTTTTAGTCCCTGGAAGCTCTGTAGAGTTTGGTTAGTTGATTGATAACTTTGTTCTTCCCATTGGGTTGCACTCCTTCAGCTCCTTTAGACCATTCTCTAACTCATTCACTTGGGTCCCATATTCAATTCAATGGTTAGTTGCAAGCATCCTCATCTGTATCAGTATGGCTCTGGTAGAGCCTCTGAGGAGGCATTCATATCAGGTTCCTGCCAGTAAGTACTCCACCTGGCATCAGCAATAGTGTGTGGGTGTAGTGGCTGCATATGGGATGGATTCCCAGGTGAGGCAGTCTCTGAATAATTTTTCATGGAGTTGCTGCTCCTCTATTTCTTCCTTTATTTTCTCCCATGTGTGTTTTGTTCTCTCTTCTAAGAAGGACTGAGGTATCCACCTTCTTGCCTTTCTTCTCTTTAAGGTGCATAAATTCTGTGAATTGTTTCTTGTGTATTCTGAGCTTTTTGTGCAACTGTCTGCTTATTACCAAGTACATACCATAAGTGTTAATTTGTGACTGGGTTACCTCACTCAGAATGATAGCTACTAGTTCCATCCACTTGCCTAGGAATTTCATGAAGTCATTGTTTTTAATAGCTGCGTAGTATTCAGATACTACTAGAAAAGCCTATATTCAAAAAAACTGGGAAATGTAGAGGAAATGGACAATTTTCTAGACAGATACCAGCTACCAAAGTTAAATTAGGATCAGATAAGTCATCTAAACAGGCCCATAATCCCTAAAGGAATAGAAAGAGTCATCAAAAACCTCCCAACCAAAAAAAATAAATAAATAAAAAATAAAAAATCCCAGGACCAGATGGGTTTAGTGCAGAATTCTATCAGACCATTGTAGAAGTCCTAATACCAATACTCTCTATTTTATTGTGGAATACAAACTATTACACAAAATAGAAACAGAGGGAATACTACCCAAGTCATTCTTTGAAGCCATTCTAAACCAAACAAAGACCCTACAAAGAAAGAGAACTTCAGAGCATTTTCCCTCATGAACACTGCTGCAAAAATACTTAATAAAATTCTTGCAAACTGAATCCAAGAACACATCAAAACAATAATTCACCATGATCAAGTAGGTTTCATTCCAGGGATGCAGGGATGGTTTCGTATTTGGAAATCCATCAATGAAATCCATTATATAAACAAACTCTAAAAAAAAATCCCACATGACCATCTCTTTAGATGCTGAGAAAGCATTTGACAAAATTCAACACCCCTTCATGTTAAAAGTTTTGGAAAGATCAGAAATTCAAGGCCCATCCTTAAACATAGCAAAAGCAATATACAGCAAACCAATAACCAACATCAAACTAAATGATGAGAAATTTGAAGCAATCCCACTAAAATCAGAGACTAAACAAGGCTGCCCTCTCTGTCCTTACCTATTCAATATAGTAATGGAAGTACTAGCCAGAGCAATCAGAAGGCAAAAAGAGGTCAAAGGGATACAAATTGGAAAGGAAGAAGTCAAAATATCACTATTTGCAGATGGTATGATAGTGTACTTAAGTGACCCCAAAAATTCTACCAGAGAGCTCCTACAGCTGATAAACAACTTCAGTAAAGTGCCTGAATAGAAAATTAACTGGAACAAATCAGTAGTCTTCCTCTACTCAAAGGATAAACAGGCTGAGAAAGAAATTAGAGAATTGAAACCCTTCACAATAGTTACAAAGAATATAAAATACCTTGGTGTGACCCTGACCAAGCAAGTGATAGATCTGTGTGACAAGAACTACAAATCTCTGAAGAAGGAAATTGAAAAATACTTTAGAAGGTGGAAATATCTCCCTTATTAGCTATTTTTTTTAGTGTTTTACACTTTAAATATAAGATGAATATGTCACCCAATGAAAATGTTGTGTAGACATTGTTTAAGATGAAAACTAATGTCAACTATTCCCCTTTCTTCATTACTCTCATAGAGCAGGTATTTGAATGGAAAAGACATTGTGCTACATACTTCTTTCTCTATAATTTATGTGGTCATTTAAGCCATACTTTGGGAATTAAAATGAAAATGGGAGAGATTCAGTTATCAAACAAGAAAGATTTACTTTAGGAGTTAAGTCAACATTGATCTTATTTGTTTAAATAACTCATGGAAGTAGAGAAAAATATCCACTTCTTCTATGTACTCTTGCTCATACGGTCAGTTGGTAATTACTAGCACTTTAAGCCTTACAAATTTGTAAGTACGGGGAGCTAATTAACATTGTTTGCCCTGAAACAGTGTGGCTGTGTCGCCTGGTAGTGTTTATAAAAATAGAGTGGGCTTTGGGGCCTGGGCTCAGAAACATTTGTTACTAGTGACAAGATAGAGGTTCTCAGTTAAGGGTTCTATTACTGTGATAAACACCATGATGAAAATCAAGTTGAAGAGGAAAAAAAAAAAAAAAAGGTTTATTTGGCTTATGCATCCATATCATTATCCATCCTTGAAAGAAAAGCTCTCTACCTCCCTTTCTGTCTGTGTGTCTGTCTGTCTGTTTGAGTATATATAAACAAACACACAAACATACCTATGTATGCATATATATGCTTTCTCCCCTACACATAAATATGTATATATATGCATATACACACATGTATATGGTGTGTATGTATGTTGTTGGATGTTTTTCTCCTATCATTGTTTCATAGTGTCTTCCTTTCGGCATTTCTGAAAATGAGGTACAACAATGAACTTGTACTTTACAGTATCTGTATAATATTATAGCCAGGTTTGAATGTGTATACCAATTTTTTCTGCGGATACACCATCAGATATAATTTACACTATGCTTATAGACATCACATGGTTTGTTTAAATTAGGCTAAATTTTAAATATAAAAATTTGAATTTTAAAACATGTCTTAAAATTTTTTATTGGTATTATTAAAGGCTGTGACCAAAACCAACATTGAGAGGTTATAGTTTATTTTATCATACACTGCCTTTAACAATCTACCACTAAGGGATATCTGGGTAGTAATTCAAGACAGGAAATGGGGACTTTAGCAGGAAAACAGAAGAAGGAGCTGTTCCAGAGGCCAGTGAGAGATACTTATTGACTTGTTCTCTATGGCTTCTTCTGCCTGCTTTCCTGTAGAATCCAAGACCACCCGGTCAGAGAAAACACTACCCACAGTAAGCTGGGCCCTCACATACCAATCATCAATCAAGAAAATGCACCAAAGAATTTCCCATAGAAAATCTAGTGGGTACATTTTGTAAATGACGATTTTTCTTCCACCCTCCACGACAATCTGATATAAAACTAACACAAAGTGCACTGTGAAAATTATACAATATATCATTAATAATTTTATCAAATATTGATTAATACTTATGCTTATATTGTTCTTATTTTACAGTTTATGCTGATTATAAGCTCTTACCTTATCTTTTTATTTATACCATTAAAATATTATCCTAATGAACATACTGGCAATGCTAAATGGCCACAGTAGGTTATATATAATTTTTTTCAGAAGAGAAAAATAAAATAGAAAATAAAAAAGAAAGATTGCATATTCAAGATACCATCTTCTCAGTATAATTTTAGTTTCTTTTATTTGTGTATATTCTTTGTGTGTGTGTACGTGTTTGTGTGTGTGTGTATGTGAGTGAGAGGGAGTGAAAGAGAGAGAGAGAGAGAGAGAGAGAGAGAGAGAGAGAGAGAGAGAGAGAGAGAGACTATGCTTTCTTTCTCAGGATAGACTCTGTAAACTTGAATATTATTTACAATAACATTCATCACTTGGAAGTTTAAAGTGTTATAATATACATATGTGTATATAAGTAAGAAAATAATTAAAGAAATGTTCTGCAGTGGAAGGATAGGAGAGTGGTTGGAGGAGGTGAAGGAAGAGCAGCAGTTGTATACATATAGTACTCAGATATGAAGTTCTTCTAATTTTAATTAAAACATAGTCTCCTGTCTAGGCTTCATTCTTAACTCACTGATATTTCTATTTTGGGTAGCGATTAGTATTTCTAAAAAAAAAAAAAAAGCTGTAAGATTTTTTTCATCTCCTGTGAATTAATCTAAATTCATTTACTGCTTTTTCCTTCCTTAATTATTACTCTTTGTCTTTGATTGTTTAACTGTAATTGTATATATATATATATATATATATATATATATATATTATAACTACTTCCATGTAGTATACATTTGTCTCTATTAGAAATGCATGAATACCTTGTATTTCTTGCAACATACTTACTTTTCCTAGGAATGACTTTTTGTTGTGCACGGTAGATGGTTTTTACTGCATTTTCTTTAGAAGGAATTGATTTCAGTGCTCTCATTGTCAAGATCCACTCTATGGATGTCTGGGGTGATCTGCAGGTTATTGTTCTCAGGTCTTGCTAATAATTAGAAACAATAACAGTGGTCCTCCCAAACTTTAGGTTCTCATGATCTTTTAGACTCCTCTGTTCTAAGTGTATCTTAGGAAGATCTTGAGTCTGTTTAGAGTATGCATACACATTCTGGTAAAAACACTAAACTTTGAGGTCATTATTAAAAAATTTAGAGATAAATATTTGAAAGATTTCATATTCAAGATGTATATGGGAAATTGAATAAAGGATTATACTATCTATATTACTTAGAAAAATGCCTTTTAGTATATAGTTTTTCAAAATAAAAGGATAAAGTAAAAAATAAAAAGAAACATTGCATAATGAAGATGCCATCTTTTTCGAATACTTTTAATTTCTTTTATTGGTGGCTATTCATCATATATATATTTATAATTTATTTACATTCCAAATATTGCACCACCTCTGGGTCCCCTCACAGAGTTCTTCTGCCATCCACCATCCCCCTTCCCCTTAGCCTCTAGTAGAGTGTCCCCTGTGTATTACCCCCACCCTGGGGCATCAAACCTCCTCTCCCACTGAGGCCAGACAACAGAGCCCTCTGCTACATATGTGTCAGGGGCCTCAGACCTGCCTGTGTATTCTCTTTTATTAGTGGCTCAGACACTTGGAGCTCCCAGGGGTCCAAGTTTGTTGCCACTGTTGGGCTTCCTATTGAGGTTGCCATCCCCTTCCATTCCTTAAATCCTTCTCCTGACTCTTCCATAGGTGTTTTTGACCTAATGATCAACTGTAAGTATCTGCATCTGTCACCTGCTGGTAGTGCTTCTCAGGGAACAACCATGCTAGGTTCCTGTAAGGAATACTAAAATCTTTACTCCAATAATCTGAATAATAAAGTTAACATACTTTTTAATAGATAGTGATTTAATATATCTTGCTACTCTCTGCATGTAAATTTTATCAATATCATGAGTTTATCATTGGTAGAAGAAACATGACTACTCTGGCAAGGGACCACATCCATAGACCTAGGTCTGTGAGATCCAGCTCCAATGCAGACATGCCACACACCTTTAACCACTCGAGCTGGAATGAAGTGTGACTTGGGAGCTGAGTCAGTTGAGTGTAGTTAAGGGCAGTTCAGTTGAGAGTGCAGTGCATTACAGTTCAGTTCACTTATGAGTCTGTGCAGAGGCAGTGGAAGACGAGAGCCAGAATATTAGAATGAATTGCCAGAGTTAGTTTGAAGCCAAACAGATCAATTCAGTGAGAAGCCAAAAAAGCCAGATTTAATCAGTCAGTTTGGGATTCAGATAGAACTAGGAAGTGTGAGTTTAAAAGGATGATTAATTTCAGAATATAAAATTTACTTTTAAAATCATACATAATTTCTTTGTTTATAAACTGCTTTTTATATTCATGCTATTTTGCAGAAATATTTGTGCATGGTTTTATATTTTACATATCCTGACTCCTTGTTAATGCATCTAAAATAATATTTTTCTTGTGTATGATTCTTTTTAATATTCTTTATGAGATTTTAATCTACATACTAGTTTTTGGTTTCTGTAAAATTAAATCTTTTAAATATTTAAAACTTACATATTTTTTATGAAAAGACCTGCTTGAATTTGTTTCTAAAGGTTGCTGTTTTTATTTCTTTCTAAACATGTATAGTTTCTTTTTACATTAGACAGCTTTTTATTTGTGATTCTTTTTTTTTTTTTTTTCTTAGCAAACAGGAGATGGAAGGTTTAGATCCATTCATTCAATGCATAAATTATTTTCAGTTGATTCACGGAGACACTTTAATCATATCATATACTTCCATTAGATTGTTTTACTTTTCTAAATTGTTTAGTTTTTCTTATTGAAAGTTTTTTCATACAAAACTTTTTGATCATTGTTTTTCAATTTTGACTAGTTTACTGTTTCACTACTTATTTGTCTGAGATTAATTTTTGTAGTTAAACATATAAAGGAGAATGTAAATCTTAGCCAAAATGCAGTTATAGGGCATTTACTAGACTTGAATTTAATTTCCTGTGTCTTATAGCTGGTAAACTACCTTAGCTATGGGTCAGATAATATAAATGATACTATATTAAAGTACATGATATGAGAATAATATTTGGATCAGTTCCCTCCACCCACTCCCATCAAAAAGAAGGGGTTAGAGGAATGGTATGAACAATGAGTTTGGGTAAAATGTGAGTGTCTTAGTTATGGCTTCACTGTTGTGAACAAACACCATGACCAATGCAAGTTTTATAAAGGACAACATTTAATTGGTGCTGGCTTACAGGTTCAGAGGTTCGGTCCATTATCATCAAGGCAGGAGCATGGCAGCATCCAGGCAGGCACTGTGTAGGAGGAGCTGAAAGTTCTACATCTTCATCCAAAGAAGTCAGGAACAGACTGAGCAGACAACAAGGAGGTAACTAGGAGGAGTGTCTCCAAGTCAACCTCCAGACTGACCCCCCTCTTCCAAGGCCACACCTTCCAATAGTGCCACTCTCTAGACCAAGCATGTGCAAATCGTCACAGTGAGAAACACCATTTTTTGTGGAATTGCTGCATTAATCGCAAAGAGCAAACTAGCTTATGCTTTGTGTTACAGAAACAGATTTCTTTTTTAATTTTCTTTTTGTCTGGAAAATAGTTTACTGATTCATTACAGGGACAGATACATGATCAACACCTTAGTGTAACACTAAAAAATTAAAGAATATTTGTAAGGAGGAAGCAAGATGCTGGAAAATGCTCTTAAATAAGCCAGCACAAAGGCAGTGCAGGTTAATGAGTGAGCGTGTTGAGTACTCCTGTCATGCTTCCACAAAAGAGAGATTCTTAAGTAACACTCAAAAGAACGTAAGGCATCCATGGTAAGTGACACAGGGGTCAATGCCCTGTAAAAGGCCAATAGACTCTTTCCTGATAAAACCTGCTACTACAGAGTCACGAGTCTCACACTCCCCAGTTACTCAGAACCCACGTCCTATGTAATGCTAGCGAGCACTGGCTAATTTCTTATCAACTGTGAATGATAGGCAGATCCCAGATTAATTACTTATTTGCTTTTGAGAAACAATTTTCCGCCCAGCCTAATGGGTTATGCATTGTCTCATTTGTAGCTATTTAATTTAAACCAGAACCTCAATACAAGAGCATGGGGAATGACTGTGCGGTGTGATGCTAAGAACCTACTGTTAAAACAGTTATTACATTTAAGGCAAGGAGGGAGAGGTAATCTAATGCTTGACCTTCAGAGCATTGAAGAAACAAATGGTGGTGTTGGCTGTGGCCAATCTGAATGCTGTAGAAGTAGTTCAAGTGACAATTCTGTCTTTAATGAGATACAAAACCAGCATCAGTAATCTTTAGTGTTATCATAGGCTGGCTGAAGAAGGGAGGGAGGAGGAAGAGGAGGAAATGTAGGTGGCGTCAAACATGAGAGACACATGAGGCATAAAGGCACACACTTTCCTTTCAGGAGCTGCAACTCCCTTGAAAGACATTTAAAAGGGGGTGGGGCAGTAGAGATAGACTGGTTATTTCTAATTTGGCCCAGAAGCCAGAGTTAATGCTTGATGTGCCAGCCAGTTAAAATAGAAAGCCAGAGAGCACAGAGCCCAATTTGACAATCCTGGAACATGACTGAGGTGAAAAAAAAAATCAAAGAAATGGTATGGCTTTAGTGACTCAGGAAATACCAGTCAAGCTTGGCCCTGTGTGGAAAGATGATTTCAGGATTCAGTGTAAAGAAAGAGAAAACAAAAATGAGCCAGCCACCCTTTTCCTGTGCATTTTGGAGGAAACTCTTGGCCACCCTAAATCCAGTCAGGTTCAAGGCTCCAGGGTCAGCTGAGCCCTTGCAGCTCCAGTAACTCCCTTCTCCTCACCCCTTCAGCTTCAGCAAGGACTGCATGTCAAAAGCACCCACCTACTTCTCTGTGCAGATGGGTGGCAATCATTTGATTCAACCTCTTTGTTTCAGTCTCTACCCCTTCTCAGGGCTTCCCTGGTATGGCCTGGATTCGTCTCTTCCATAGAAAACCTTCCCATATCAATACCAAGGAGACAGCAGCCAGATCTACCTGGAGTGGGTTCCCAGGAAGATGCTTGGCAGGGGAGCTGTGGGGACCCAGGGGTCATACTGTGGTCTGAAGCAGACATGGGATAGTCATGTTGTTAGGGAAGAGTGCATAGGTTGAACTCAGGAAGAAGAAACACAGGACACAAAGACAAGTGTGGGAAACAGAAATAGAAACAGTGAGGGAAATAGGGGGCATCATGGGAAACAGAAGAACCCCAGGATAAGGGAGCAAGGTGGCATGAGACAGATCACCAGAACAATGAAGGGGCAAAGAGGACCAGGGGAGAAAGATTTCCCAAACCAGGCACTTCCCAGATTACAAAATTAGGTACAGAGCTGCTCAAAGGAGGGGGGAGATAAGCTGCGTTCACCCAGCCATCTGGACCTTAGGAGGCCAGCCAGGGGGATGAGAGCCATGCTGTTGCAGGCTGCTGTGTTGTAGGCCTACGGCATTGACCGGAACTCAGTTCAGCACAGCTGACCGAAGAGGGGCTGGCGCAGTCTTTGTAGACACAGCACTGGAGACACTCTCAGAGCATAATAAAAGGCTAGGTGACAAGGCTAAAGCTCAAAGAGCTGGTACTAATTACTTACACCTTACATGGAGGGTCAATTGGACCCCAGGGAATTGCTTCATAGGGAGAGGTTTCTCAGCTCAACCAGCACACATGTGACTTCACACATGCCCATCACATGGGACTATGTCTCAAGTCTCTTGTATCACATATGTGATGCAGAAGATGGGGGAGAGAGTAAAGTTCTCCCCCACCCCAGCCAAAGATTCCTAAGAGGCTTTAAAGGGCTAGTTGATATCTCTAGTACACACATGTGTGGCCATGTATGTCATACCCCTGAGCCATGTCAACCTTCTTGCTCAGGGGATCTGAGCAGAGGAGACAGGGCTCCTGGAAAGAATTGGGCTGACTGCTAGAGGACACTGGGCTTTGGGCTGGCAGTTTTTCCCAGGAGCCTCCTCTACAGAAGTGCTGGGCTGGAAGTCTGAGCAGGAGCAAGAGGCACCGGTTGCTTCTGGCAAGCAGGTGAGCCTCTCTGGCCCAGTGGTTTTGGTTGGCACCCTTCCAGCTCCCTGTCCAGCCAGTATGCTCCTTGAGACAGATCGACAACCCCAGTGGTGGAAGGCAGGGGTTCCTCGGGCTCCAGATCTTGGAGGTGGATGTCTGGACATCCTTTGGATGCACCGAAGTCACAGTGGACAATGACCTCACCTGAGTCCTGTCACCACCTTATTTCTGCAGGCTGGGGACAGCTTCTTTCTCCCATTGCTCTTTATGGCATCATATACCAGAACCTGCAGCAGCAGTGTCTGCCCAATTCCGGCTGGAGGCAGCAGAGCATGGGTTAGAGCTGGCCTTGGACCACTCCCTTGGGGCAGCTCACAGCCTGCCCAGTTTGGTCCTCCTGCCTGAGCCGAGGAGATCTTTCTCTTGGAATAGGGTCGGCAGTCTGAAATGTTGCCACCCATAAGGCTGTGCACTTCCGCCTTGTCTTCCACATCCGAGGACGGTGGGGACCAGTCGTGGGGACTGAGATGCACAAGGGACTCCAACTCATGGGCAGTGGGGACACTGAGGAGCCCATGAAGAGCTCTTGGATAGAGTGATGGGTTACCAGGGCTGCCTATGGAGGACAATCCGGGGAGGGCTTCCCTGTGGGAGCTTCCTCTTAGGCTGGCACACAAACAGGCCAGGAGATAGAGAAGGCCTAGGCAGATACCCATGATGATGGCTGTTACAAAGTGCACGTCCAGAGAGTCTGAGAATGTCTCCTATAGAGTAATCACATCATGCAAGGGGGAAACGGGCCCAGGCCCCACCTCTGTATGGGCTCCCATCTTGAAGAAATACTGAGTGTCACTCTCTAGACCACGTTCCTCTGTACTGAAGATGTTTCCCTCTGTCGTGAGCAGTGTCCACTGGGTATGGTTGGTACTATAGAGAATTAGATACTCCACGATTTCGCCAGTGGGCTCCGTGGGGGGGGGGGTGGAGACACCAGTGAAACTGAACAGTGGATTGTATCGGGGGCTCAGATGCAGATCAGAAGGAGGTGTTGAAGACCAGTCAGGCAGGGTAGAGCATTCTACAATGGAGCCAAAGACCCATCCATATCCACACCGTGGGACTGTATTTCTACCTTTATGACTGCATGATGCAAACATTAGCCCGAGAAACAGCAGGGTAATGAGAAGCCAGGGCATTGCATTGCTTATATGTACTCACAAGTATATAGGATATTAATGCATAGAATGCTGAATCATGTCTGCGTTTTCCACATTGAGAAGTTGTACTGATACCATTAGCAAAGCAAAACAAGCAGAAGGAAGCAAGAAGTGACCCGAACATGGGACTGATTGCCCATGAGAATAAGTACAGCCTCTTAGCTCTGCCTAGGGATATGCGTGACACTTAAATTCTTTTCTCCGTTGTATTTTTATTATTTAATTTTACTTTTTTACTTATTCACTCTACATACTGGTCACTGGCCATCTCCCAGTCACCCATCCACAAATCCTTCCCTCTTCCCCTTCCCCCTTCTCTGTTAAGTGGGCGGGGGCTCCCTTGGGTATCCTCTCAACCCTGGCACTTCAAGTCTCTGCAGAGCTAGGCACTTCCTCTCCAACTGAGGCCAGACAAGGCAGCCCAACTAGAAGAACATATAGCATGTACTGGCAACTGCTTTTGAGATAGCATCCCATTACAGTTGTTCAGAATACCCACGGAGGCTAAAGCTGCAAGTCTGCTGCGTATGAGCGAGGAGGATTAGGTCTAGCTCATGTATTTTCTTTGGTTTGTGGTTCAGACTCTGAGAGCTCCACAAGTCCAGGTTAGTTGACCCCGTTGGTCTTTCTGTGGAGTTCTTATTCCCTTTGGGGCTGCAATTCTTTCTCCTATTCATCCGTAATAGCCCACAGGTTCTATCCAGTGCTATATTTTTGCATATTATGAGAAAGCACCAAAGTAAACTGTGAGAAAACATGCCTTTTTAATTAAGCAATCTAGGGAGTCGCAGAAAGAATGGATTTTCATTTAAGGCCCTTCTAGGCTTTTTCACATTAATAGTTACATTAATAAGTTAGTAGTTAATAACAGTCATAGGTTAATATGAATATAAAAATTCTGTGTTTTAAAACTGAAAATAGATTTCTTTCTATGTACATTCTGATTATGGTCTCAACTCTCCTAAATGCTGTCAGCTCCTTCCCTCTTCCCCATGGTGGAAATCCACACCTTTTCTTCCTCTCATGAGCATCCTAACAGATATCTGAAATAATAATAGCAACAATAATAATATTCTAATAATAGGGATATAAACAAACCAACCAAAACAAGCACACAGGTTTTCTTTTTAAATCTTGAAGTTCTGATTATATTTATTTGGAGTATTTTTAAACTATTTCAAATAAATTTTATACTTCTGCTGAGGTCCAGCTTACCTTTACAAGTCTACATGTGGAACAATGCTCTCAATAGTTTGCATCCATACCTCCTTTATTGCCCCTGAGCGATACCTAGAAGTTTTATTTTGTGTCTGCTTAAATACAAGTCCTCTATCTGAAACAGACCATGGAAACGCAGGGTGAGACCTCTATAAACATGTTATTACACTGGGTAAATATCAAGAATGCTTGTTAATAATTTGGGCTGTTTTTTCAGTATTCATGGCACTGGTCTCCCAGTGTTAATTATCTGGGAGGTAATATTTGATGTTTAAGTCGTCTACATAAAACCATGCCTGAATATAATAAAAATAAAACCCTTCATAAAATTTTATTTATGCAAAATTGGTTATGCAAATATCACCCAATATTATCGTAGTCTCATATACTGGACTTACAACACTGAGAACAGTGTCAACTGAACCTTACAAAACAAGCAAATCATTATGGTTTGAGACTCTTTTAAAAGAAATGCTCTATTTTAAAGATTCACTTACTTTACTTACAGACATAAAGCCGCTTAAAGCCAATATTCCTGTGGTAATGAAATTCAATGTATACATATTTGCTAATTTTCTCAATACAATCAGATAGTGCTCTTGGTGAATAGATTTCAGCCACATTTTGTCATTATTGTAAATGTACTTTATTGACACTTAGTCTCATCAGACCCGAAAAACCTCAAGCTTCTAGATGAACAAAGTTTGAAAATGTTTCCAGTTTAATTTTATTAAGGGGCACGAATTGTATTCATATAAGTTACTTAATACCTTGGATAGTCTTACAGGGATATATATTTTAACCAAGTATATAATATTGTAAATTTTGATTTGGCGCAATTTATCTTATTGTAGGCACTCACTGGGAAATGTTGCAGTAGAGATATGTTTCCGAAATGTTTTGCCATTATGTGAAAACAGATTTTCTTTAGTTACTACAGCATGTGCTGTAAAACCACCCATGTCTAAAAGCAGGAACAAAATAGATGATGGGAAGCTCATTAATGAGAAAAGTTACATTGTTCTGAATGCAGTGTGTACATAAAAAGTCTAACAGGAGAGAGAAAAACAATCAGCCTAGGACTGTGTTCTGCTCCTCTCATAGAAGCTTGACTTCTACAGCCTCTGTGTCCTCTCCTGGCCAATTACTGCTGTATGGAGTAGTTTAAATTCTCATGGACAACCTCTCAGAGACTATGGCATGATTGCTGAAGCCTCATAACCTTGAATTTAAACTGGACTCAAATCTAGTCCTGCAGTTTATTGGCACCTTTTACAATGTTGAGCAAGTCGCTGCTCTGTAAAAATCTTCACAGAAGCAGTGTGACCCAGGTTGTTTATGACATATTGTCCTGACAAAGAGTGGCTATCAGTATACATTTTGTGATTATGTAAAATAGAATGAATCATGACTTCAGAGCATGTCTGCAATGACAGGAGGTCTACTTACTCTTTCCTGATAGGGCTTGAGAAACAGTATTACTAAATACTGAAAAATCTCATTTTCATATTTCTGAAAGATTTCCTTTGCCTCTTTCTTCATGAACTGTACTGCCCAGGAAACATTCCCTTTGACATGTTACACGGGCGCTCCATTTTCCCCGTGTACTAGGGTAGGTTGACTTTTTCCTGTGTCTTCCTCCTGAAAACCAGCATGACAAGCCTGCCCAGCCAGTCCCTAATCTGAACACTGCAGAAGCAATGTCTTTTACATCTTGACAAGTCTTCCTGATAAAGATGTCCCCATTCACTTATCTCCTCTGCTTTCTGTGTACAATTCTCTGCCTACGATCACCTTCGTTACTGCAGTCAACACTTTTAATACTATATGACTGTCTCCCTGTTCCTAATGTGTTTTCTTCGTCTACTTTCTTATATCCTGTTCAAGTCTGCAAATTCATCTCAATTATTTCTCCCGTTCCCTATTCTATACTTTCTCATAACATACCTAGGTTTCATCATTTGACTACAATGCTCTCTCTATTTTATGAGCTCAGAAGGATGAGAACCCTACGGCATATGGATTAGTTCCTTTGGTACTATCAAAATCTGTATGTGTGATATGTGAGCAATTCACATTTGTTTAATACAGAACTTCCCGCCCCAGAATTCTTGGTAAATGGAACATAGATTTGCTGTCATGCTTTCTGTTAATACTATCACAATTGTAATTACAAATGATTTTGCTTACTTATTTGGCCTCATATTAGATACTATGGTTTTAAATCTTAACTTTTTTACATTCGTTCATTTCTATGTGTGCCTGTTTATTTATTATGATGTGTTAGGGGTATGCAATGTCACATATTAGACCAGAGGAGAACTTGCAGAATTTGCTTCTCTTCTCCCAACATATGGGTCCTGGGACTCAGTCTCAGGTCATCAAGCTCAGTTGCAAGCACGTTTACTGACTGAACTGACTCACAGGCCTGAGCAGAAGGATTCTTAAAGCAGTAGCAAAGTTTTTAGTACATGGATCTCTCAACTTTTTTGCAGATTTTAAAATCATTTTTATTTAATCTTTTTTTTTTTTACAGTACAGCTCCTACCCCTGTCCTGGTCTATCCCCGAACGCTCCCCATTCCATAACTCCTTTTTTAAGGCATAAGATGATATGAATATACAGTTTTCAGGAATAAACTTTTACGTATGTAAAAATGAGAAATTATGTTTTAAAATTACTTCGCTAAATGTTATCTTAATGAGATCTACCCTGAATACCATATTTAATAATAAAACTTACCCTTAGAATTTTCATTATGTAATCTTATTCTTATCTTCTTTTCCTTTAGTCCTTACACTTAAAAATGATAGTTTATTTACAAATTTTTATGTTTTTAAGCTTATCTTTTGATATTAGTGGGCTACAAGTTCAAGATATTGTTCCACAGTTGATGCTAACATGAACTTCTTAGAAAAATAATACTGATTAAATTCAGACTTACTTATCTACAAACATTTTAGCTACTTTCTAACCTAACTTTTCCCTAGCATTTCCTGTTTCAAATGACAAGAAAACAAACATAAAATATATTGAAATACTTTCCCCAAATAATTTTTTAAAAAATTTCCATCCATAGAAAATAATAAGCCTTCTGTTAGGGCTCAGGAATATCTGATTTGAAGTGTTGCCAAGAAGATGAAATAGGTTTGGTGATGGTATCAGAACAAGGTAGCAGCAGCATTACAACAATGCCTGTACTACCTGACTACCAGGGCTCCAAATGCAGCCTGGTGGCTTCTGAGTCATTTTCCTGTACACATTCTTAGCCTTGTAGAGCTAGAGTGCTTTAAGAATTGGGCAACGAATTCATGGTTAAAGATAGTTTAAGGCACTTGACAAAGCAAAATGACTGTTGACATTCCTAGCCAAAGCTGGCAAGTCTATCTAGAAGGTGTATGGTGTCAAGATAGATGATTTTTTTTCTTATACAGATAAGATTAAAATTATTCTTTTCCTAACTGAAGAGGCAATTTTGAGATGAGTTGGTTTAGATAGCAAGGTAAGTTTTGACGTTTGATGCTAAGTTATGGATCTATGCTTGGAGCTTAAAAACTTGTTAGTGTGGTAAAAGCAATGGTCCATAGTAATTGGAAACACAGTCATTGCCGTGTTCCTTTGTGATGTTGAAACTATCTTTGCTTATCTGATGAGCTTTTTCTATGATTGTGTCATTAATATGAATGTGTTCTTCATGTAGGAAAAAAACAAGCAATCTATAGAAATTTGAAACTAGTTAATGGGGAAATTTTTATCATGAAACACTTAGAAAAGACTTGGAAAATTGCAAATTTGTGATTATAAACAAAAATACATTGATGAGAAATGATGACTGAAAGTTACAGATAAATTGCTGAATTTATATCTGATGTCATCCTGCTTATATTTTTTTTCCAGACATGTCAACAAGTTATATCTCTCTATTAGAAAAATTTCAGATTAAGAAGGTTTTATTTTTAGACTGATGTTTTTACTAAACCATACTCAAGTGTCAGAACTGTTTTATACCTTCAGTTCTTAAGAAAAATAAGAGAATACTGATTAATGAAAGCATTTTTTTAGCCACAGTGAAATTTTAATATGTTGAATAGGTGGTATTTAAATTCTACATATGAGCAGTCATGACATTTTGTATATTTTACAGTTTAAAAACATATTCTTTGAGAATTCATACACACATTGATTTTGATCATATCTATTTCTCTAACTTCTGGACTTCCTTCTGCCATGTTCCCACTCAACTATGCTGCTATTATTTTATGAACTTATAGTATAGGCAACCTACTAAAGGCCATACTCCTGAAGAAATGTTACCCCTTTCTCTCATCAGCCATCACCTGCCAATAGCTGATTCTCAGAGCCTACTTCATCCATACTGTTACATAGGCTGGCTTGTTTATGCAGGTCTTATGCAGACAACAAGTAATGCTTTGAATTCCTGAGAGCAGCGGTCCTGCCATATCCAAGACACTGATCCGGAAGACTCTGCTTCTTACAGTCTTTCGGTCTCATCTTCCATGATCTTTCCACAGCTGTCAGTCAGTGGGAGTATAATATGGATGACTCATGAAAGGCTGATCCCTCCCAAGTTACTGACTTTCTAAAATTTGATCTGCTATGATTCTTTCTAAAACCTTTTGTCTACTTCACTATGAAGTTGATTTTGTGAATGATGAACACTGCCCTAATTTATAGGGTATAAGGATAAGCGTTTAGAAGGCAGTGAAATACAGTATTAGCAAAATCATTTTAATAGGGTTTCCTATGGGTTAATGACCTCTCTTTCTGAGTTCTTTGCTAAGTTTTCAGCACAAGGCATGAGTTCCCTTCTTTTGAAAGGGCGTTAAATTTAATCAGATAGTTGGTAAACCAAAAGCATTAGTGCTACTATCAATCACTGAACTCCCTAGGCCAGGTGTTATTATAATCCACAGGATTTACAGTTGGGGATGGTCATTGACAGCATTTCTTTCTCAACAGGTTTCATAGCCACTTCAATGCTGTGAAAACTAATCATTAGGAAGGAGGCTTCCAGGCTAGTATCAGCTGTGCAGAGTGTCTAAGAGACCACCCCAAACAATATAAGCTATTATCATTGCTCCTGTTTCCCATAACGTGAGGGTAAGGCACAACTTGAAGACACCCTATAATTCTGTCACAGTACTTGAAGAAATCACTTGAACTTCAAAATAGATGGTATCTGATTTTTCTGTAAAAATATTATATTGATATTTAATTTAATCAATTAAACAGACTTCTTTTTCTTGTGAGTTTTTTCTTATGTTTCTATGAAACAAGTCATCACCAATTTAATAGCTTCAAACAATTTGAAGACACTCATTGTTTTGTTGGCCAGAAATTTAACCTAGTGTGGGAGGATTCTCTGATTATGAATTTAGATAGTAACTTTCTTTCTTTCTTTCTTTCTTTCTTTCTTTCTTTCATTCATTCATTCATTCATTCTTTCTTTCTTTCTTTCTTTCCCTCTTTGTTTATTTAGATGTCTAGACTCTATCTGAACTCAGCAGCATTGACTGTAGGACTCAGGTTCAGATTCGGGATGTTGGTATTCCTTAGAGCAAATTAGGAAGCATTTTGCTTATAAGAAATCCATCTAAGACCAAATAGAAACAAAAAGAAGCATTGAAAAAATCAACAAAACAAAGAGTTGGTTCTTTGAGAAAATCAACAAGATTGATAAACCCCTAGCCAGACTAACTAAAGGGCAAAGAGAGAGTATCCAAATTAACAAAATTAGAAAGGAAAGTGGTGACATAACAACTGAAACTAAGGAAATTCAAGAAATCATCAGATCCTACTACAAAAACTTATACTCCACAAAATTGGAAAATCTGGAGGAAATGGACAAATTCCTAGACAGATACAAGGTCCCAAAGTTTAACCAGGACCAAGTAAACCATCTAAATAACCCTATAACACCTAAAGAAATAGAAGAAGTCATCAAAAGCCTCCCAACCAAAAAAAGCCCAGGTCCAGACGGGTTCAGGGCAGAATTTGATCAGTCATTTATTGGGGGATATAACACCAATATTCGCCAAACTATTTCAAAAGATAGAATCAGATGGAATATTACCCAACTCATTTTTTGAGGCTACAATAACCCTTGTACATAAGCCACACAAAGACCCTAAAAGGAAAGAGAACTTCAGACCAATCTCACCTATGAACATTGATGCAAAAATACTCAACAAAATCCTTGCAAACCGAATCCAAGAACACATCAAAACCATCATTCATCATGACCAAGTAGGCTTCATCCCTGGGATGCAGGGATGGTTTAACATAAGGAAATCCATCAATGTAATCCACCATATAAACAAACTTAAAGACCAAAATCACATGGTCATCTCACTAGACACTGAGAAAGCATTCGACAAAATCCAACACCCCTTCATGTTAAAAGTCCTGGAAAGAACAGGAATCCAAGGCCCATATTTAAACATAATAAAAGCAATATACAGCAAACCAACAGCCAACATCAAACTTAATGGCGAGAAACTTGAAGCAATCCCACTAAAATCAGGGACTCGACAAGGCTGCCCACTCTCTCCCTACCTATTCAACATAGTATTGGAAGTCCTGGCTGGAGCAATTAGACAGCAAAAGGAGATCAAGTGGATACAAATCAGAAAGGAAGAGATAAAAACATCACTCTTTGCCGATGACATGATAGTGTACTTGAGTGACCCCAAAAATTCCACCAGAGAACTCCTACAGCTGATAAACAAGTTCAGCAAAGTGGCCGGATACAAAATTAACTCAAACAAATCAGTAGCCTTCCTGTACTCAAAGGACAAACATGTGGAGAAAGAAATTAAGGAAACGGTACACTTCACAATCGTTACAAAAACTATGAAATACCTTGGTGTGACTCTAACTAAGCAAGTGAAGGACCTGTATGACAAGAACCTCAAACCTCTAAAGAAAGAAATTGAGGAGGATCTCAGAAAATGGAAAGATCTCCCATGCTCATGGATTGGAAAAATCAACATCTTAAAAATGGCCATGTTGCGTTTTGTTTTGCATGTGCTTTACGCTTATTGCAACTAGTAGGTTTTCAATGCATACTGTCAAGCCCTTGAAAAAAATCAAGTACTGACTAAAAAACATATTCACATGGTTTTATGTAAAATTTATTTTAATGTCTGAAAAAATAGTACTGACAAAAATGTATAATTTTAAGCAAAAAATGTTTAAAATCTGTACATTTATCTTTGTTTTGCAAAATAAAGTCGTTTAAAAAAACAAATAAATAAATGATTGTAAAAAAAGAAAAAAAAAAGATCTTACTGGTTGCAATGAGCGTAAAGTACATGTAGGGCAGGATGTAGCCTGGAATTAGTCAAAGTTTTCTTGGTGTGTAAAGACTAAACATAAAGGTTTTCATTTGCTTTTTTCCCCCTTGAACTTCGTATAGTTTGTGAGTTGTTTCTGTTGATCCTTCCAATCCGTGAGCTTGAGAGATCTTTCCATTTTCTCGAAAAAAAAAAAAATAAAGAAGAAAAATTTTTTTCAAAAAAAAAAAAAAAGAAATCCATCTAGTTCTTTATGTGTGTGACTTGGAGGGCAGGGAGGCTCATCTGATTACAGTGAATCTAATGAGTAGAGAACTGTTTGATTTATACAAAAATCAACTGATTAATACATTAATGATGACATGATATCCAATCATGTGTACAATTCCACTTACATTCACTGGGACAATTAAACAAAAATCTTGGTAATAAGGGAGTACATCCTGTCACTATAGCAACAAATTGATTGATTTATGAAGATAGAATTATCAGAAAAAGTCACTTGCCAGTATCACAAGTTGTATTAGTCTGTTTTCTGTTTCAAATAACTCAATACTACAGACTCCACCTGTTGAAAATAAAAGTAATTTTTTTTTGGTTTACAGTTCTGGCCCAGAATATTTCAGGACAATTATTTGGTTCAGATATTATCAGAATAGAAATGCTGTCAAAGTCAGGAAATTATAATATGGAAGGAAAAGAACACAGAAAATGAAATATTTGATCTAAGTAAAAGATTTTTTTTTGTTATGAAAAATGTGGGAAGTGGTACATTAAGAGATGAGACATAAACACTTGGCCAAGGTAGTTGAAAGAAAAGTTAAGAAAATTTTAACGGAAATGACTAAATGGCAGCAAAACCAGTGTTAAAATGATCTCTTAGTAACTGATTCATTTTATTCCTAACAAGCTTTTACAAAAATGTATAAATACCATCTGATGAATATCATTCTTTCAGAATCAATAATTCAACAGATAAAAGGCAAGTACTTACTGCAATGTTTCCTTTAGTGGGAAAACTACCCTTAGAAACAATGAAGACCTCATTTCCTGAATTAGATGCAGTTACACAAAGAAAGCATGGCACCCTGTAACTGTATTGCTGTTTACTACTTTCTCCCGGCTGTCTGGTTACAGGCACTGTAAGTTCAGACATTCGCACTGCATTATCATATTATCCTTATTCTACAGGATGGGACTAAGCCCCTGTGAGTGACTTCATGAGTTAATGTAATACTCTGAATAGAAATTTTAGTTTCTATCGTCTGCCTCCAGATTCAGAAGTTTTAACTCATCTGCAAAATGGCCACTCAAGTCTTTGATACTGTGTGTAACTTTTGTTTTTGTTGTTTTAAGTAGTAAAGAAAAATAAATTGATAAAAACATAGTCTTTACTACACACACACACACACACACACACACACACACACACACACACACACACACACACATATACCTAGTACTTACAAATTTCAACAGAAATTACCATAAACTTCATTGCCATAGGAATTAACTTCACTATTTATAACACATGTTTTTATGCAACAAACACATTGAAATTGAGACTATTTTGATTTTTATAAAAATGTTTGATATACTATTGTTACGGCAAAGAGGCTTACTTTCCTTTATCATATGTTAAACTACTGTGAGTGATGCTCTGCTTTTCACTATGGTTAGACCATGACTTCTTTTGACTTTTGAGGGTTTTCTGTTGTATCTTATCCTGTTAAACTTGGCAAACATTCTGTGTCTTAATGTGAAAACATTAAGTTCGCACTTATTTTGCAAATTGGTGTGTCACAATAATGATTTGTTGCAAGAGCAGTATGATAGTACGGTTAGGGCTCCCATCTCAAATTCTGCCTCTAGCTGATTTATTAGCTTACTTTCTATGCATCCATTCAACTGACAATTAATGTTGAGTTTTTCTGGAAATTTTTTATATTGAATGCATTTTTCTGAATGCAGTTTTCAGCACATAGAAAGGATTTCCTAGGCTTTAATTTTGATGCATGATATAGCCTCACTGTGTCATTTTGATCTTAAAATGGTAGTATAATTAAACACTAAGAATGTACTGAGAAATGTTGAGGGACAGATGTGGAGGGACAGATGTCCCTCTGTTATACTAACTGAAATTTATTTCTTAATTCAGAAAAAAATATGTAAGTACAGTTCATATTAATGGAACAAGTTACGTTTGCTTGGTAATGAAAATACTTTTTTCAAGTGTTTGGGATAAAGGGGCTTGAGAGCAGGCACTGAGGAAGCCTACAAGCCAGCCTTGACCTTGATCAGTTAATAAGCACCATAGTTAATGGAAGGCCATGGAATGCTCTTGCCAGAGATAAGAAGAATGACTCCCTCTTTTAGCAAGCAAGAACTTCACTCACATCTTTCAGAAGGAAGGGGGTCCTTTGTCTAAATGCCTGAGTTTGGGCAAAGGACTGTCTTGAATGAGCAGACAATTACTATAATCTCTTACATCATTTTATTTTTCATCAGAAGGTTTAATTACCTTTCTTTTACAAAGGAGTTCTTGTCATGATGATCTTTATAAAAATAAAATTATATATATATATATATATATATATATATATATATATGTACATATATATCGTTTAAAAATAATTGGAAGAGATTAACTACAGATATCAGATCTCAAAAAATAAACGTTGTTAACATAGGTAAAATATTAATCACATGGCTTGTCTAGTGACAATCAGCACCAATGTTTTTCTAGTCATTACATTAAAAGGATTTCTTGATATATAGTTGCTATTTTCTTAGTGTAACCAGTTGATGCTCCTAATAATCAGGCTTAAAAACTGTGAGCAAATTTTCCCAATCCCATAGAATAGACTTTTAACAAACACATCAGGTTTATGAAGAAGGCCATATAATCATGTTTATACATTTATCAGTAGTGAGCATATTTTACTAATAAAATTAAACATGCTCTTCTGATATGTTAGTTAATAAATGCTGGGGCTTATGGGAAATATGAATATTAGTTTTCTTTTTTTTTTCCTTTTATTTTTCTTGGATATTTTCTGTATTTACATTTCAGATGTTATCCCCTTTCCCCCAATCCTATCCCCCTTCTGCCTTCCATTGCCTCCATGAAGGTGCTCCATCTTCCAACCTCCCTCTCCCACCTCAGTGCCTTGACATTCCCTACACTTAGAAAATGAGCCTTCACTGGACCAAAGGCCTCTCCTCCCACTGATGTCAGACAATGTCATCCTCCTGGAGCCATGGGTCTCTCCATGTGAACTTATTGGTTTGTGTTTTAGTCCCTGAGAGCTTATGTGGGGTTGATAAGTTTGTTCTTCCCATGGGGTTGCAGACCCTTTCAGCTCCTTCAGTCCTTTCTCAAGCTCCTTTATTGGGGTCCCCGTGTTCAGTCCGATGGTTAGCTGCAAGCATCCTCCTCTGTATCAGTGTGGCTCTGGCAGGGAATCTTAGTTTTAATCTGCCTAAAATACTCATCCCTTAGATGAGTTTTAGTGGAGGCTATACAATGTGTAATCGAGAATAAATAAATATTCATTTTTAGTAATTAGAAAAATTCTAACAAAATGTGCTGAGGTTGAATTTATGAGGCACAACACAAAGTTCCAGTCTAACAGAACTTTGTCTCAGTTCTTCAAGTACTAATTGCAGTTCTTTAATTGCAGAGCTCCTAGTCAGCTTCATTCAAACTACCTTGTTCTTTTGTCTCCGAAAGACGTAGTGACAAAACGTAGCAGTGACATTCCCCACTCAGAAGGATGTGTGGGTACAATTTAATTTAGCTTTTCTCAGGGGAGCACTAAAAGGTCACAAAGCTTTATACTTCAGAGTATCTTTGGGCAGTTTGATCCTGATATAAACCAGTTTGAGAGGTTTTCTCTTTTAGTATTAGATACTCCTTTGTTTGGCAAAGTTAATTTTGGAAGATATTTCTTTGTATTTTGGTTTTTTGTTTTGTTTCATTTTGTTAAGAGGAAGTTTCTCCATGTAGCCTCTCGTCTTGGAAATCACTCTGTAGATTGCCTCAAACTCAGAGACCTTCCTGTCTCTGCCTCTCAAGTGCTGGGAACAGAGACATGTCCCACCTCTCTTTACAGTAACTTAAATATAGGGTTTATAAGATTTAAATAAAATAAATAATAAAATGGCATTTGGTTCCTAAAGCTGTATTTCAGTTTTATGTTCATTTCATACATATGTTTAAATAATATATGACATATAAATCTCAATTTATTACTAATATATATTTATTTATTATTATAAAAAGCTAGCATTCATTTTTTTGGCTGCAAAGTAGAATTTACCTGTAATAATTTTTTTCTATGACAAAATTTTAAAATTGAATTCATTCTTATTTGAACAAATTATAATTGCAACTGTCAAACATGTAGGAGTGGGTATTCTTCTCGTGAGGGCCCTCCCACTCCTAAGAATTTTCTTCACTCCACTTTATAAATCTAAATTTTATATTATTCTTAAAAGAGTGTGACTAACATATATTCTATTGTTAACAGAAGAATATATTTATAGCCACTTAGTAGGAAGGATTAGTGCAGAATCTCATGTAACATAGCTTGAGATTAATTTATGGATGAGGCAGATGTTATTTGCTCAAGTTCCTTTTAGGGATCAATATATCTTAAATTTTTTCTTCTCTGATGTATTCTCATCCCTCCATCTCAGGATACTATTTTTATTTGGCTTAGACATGTCTCCCTTCATCCACAATGGAACAACGGATATTTTGAAGACAATGCAAAAACTACAAAGCAAAAACATGTAATTTGGGGGCCAAAGGAAACTGTCTATGACTGCTTATACAGAAAATGACTGGAAGTTCAGTTTCTTTCTCAACAAGATCTACTCCCTTGGATGTTAATAATCATATTTAAAAAGTGAAATGGGAGTAGTTGTCAGTGTGAGAGCATGGTTAGCTTGTAAGAAGCCTTATGCTAGACTTCGAGCACAACCTTTCTTAGTTATATAGCCAAGCTAAAATGCAAGATGCTCTATTGAAAAGTAGATTTTATTTCTTATGATAAACAACGACAGGATATCAAGTAATAAAACAGCACTGTGTGTATTTTTTTTTAGTAGAGCGAAAAATAGGGACGGACTTTTCTGTAACCTTTGGATCTAGTAATGAATTCTTAAACAGTTTAGTCATTGTTTCATTTTGTCTCTTAACTACATCTGCCTGAAATTTGATCACACAAAACAAAATCCCTCTGTTTCATGAGAATATTAACTGTTTTGAAATAGGAACCTTGAAAACATTGTGCTTTCAAGTCTGTGCAAAACTGTAAACATTATTAAGAATGAGTCGATTAATTTATGTTTTTCAATAACTCAAAGTGAAATCTATGTTTCTTGAAGGAAAATATCATAAACCTAGGATGTGCTTATTAAAAGTCATAGTGATGTTTATGGTCTCCAGAATTCTGCAGTGACACAAACCAACAAGCCACCCTTCATCCTTCTGAGGTCAGGAGTGACTTTCTCTCCATACACATTGTTTGAATCCCCAATTAAATTAATATATTCTCTCCTCTTTGTCACAGAAAAAGTAACTGTAGGGTACATAATATTTTTATTAGGAAAATAAAGAAGCGTTTCAAAGTTTAATTATAAAAATTTTGTTAATGATTTAGCTGTACTAAGAATAATGAGTAATGCTCTAGGCATCCATTCTAAACACTTCCAGATAAATGTCATATTCCAACAACACTACACAGTTAAGGCAGATCTTCACTGTTGTACTGAAACCATTACATAATTACTGTTTACCACTCACAGTTATAAATCCTCATATCTATCAACACCAATGACTTCCATCTTTTACTCTGATGCTTTCTCTTTCCATTGTCCCTTGTACAGTTTACTCTGACTGAGAAGAAAATGTGAAGAGTCTGCATGTTGAAAATGAAGGGGATCCTACATTTATTTCAAGATTATACTAATTGAGCTCAAACTGTGAAAGCCGTTTAATGATCTGCCTATGTTCCATTAATTAGCTATACTGGTCCCTAGTGGCCTTATTCTCTAAATATCCAATTAGAAAGCCAAAGTTCCCAATTTTTTTCTGAATCCTTTTTGCACACTGGGTATTGTTAATTTTTTCTCCTTGAGGCACCTTTTCTTGTTGCAGTAGTAAACTTTTTCACAATTATTCCAGTTATTCATTTTGTATTAGAATTTGCTTTGGCAACAAATGAACCCAGGCTTAAAATTGTAGTTACAAAGGTATTTGAACATGAATGACATCTGTCTTATTTAGGGTTTTATTACTGTGAACAGATGCCATGAGCAAGGCAACTCTTACAAGGATAACACTTAATTGGAGCTGACTTCAGAGTTCAGAGTTTCAATCCATTATAATCAATGTGGGAGCATGGCAGAATCCAGGCAGGCATGGTGCAAGCACAGCTGAGAGTTCTGTATCTTTACCTGAAAGCTGCTAGAAACCTGGTTTCCAGGCAGCTAAGACAAGGGTCTTAAAGCCCACACCCACACCTACTCCACCAAGGCCACTCCTACTTCAACAGGGCCACACCTTCTAATAGAGCCATTCCCTGGTTGGAACATATAAAAACAATCACAATATCCAATGAATACTAGATAACAATGAAAATGTAATGCCCACGTGGGACATGGGCTGTCTCTTGGAAACAACTGTAGTAATCATATGTACTTTATATTCATTGTTCAAAGATAGTAATGAAAAATAGCTCCTACCCCACCCTCTTTTGTTCACTTTCCAGTGTGATATTTGGAGAGAAGGAAAAGCATGGGAGGAGGAGAGAAGGAGAGAAAGAAGGTGGCAGGAGGTAGAGAGAAGGGAGTGGGACATTCCAAGTTAGTTTGTAAGATAATTAAAGTAAATTTTGAAGTGAAAGAATGGTGGAGATTTTCAGTATTCCCCACTATGCTGGCCCAGTTCCTCTGAGAGTAAATTCATCACTGTTTACTCTGAATCATTACATGTGAAGTACAGTAGGAAGACAAAACAAAACAAATCCAGAGGAAGCAGTTGTAACCTGTAAAAACATAGATTTTCACATAGCCCACAGAAAAACTAGGATTATCTATCTAGGTATTTACACTGCCAATTTATTCTACTGTATTCAAAGCAAAGCCAGGTTACACAAATTGTAGGCTAGTAATGTGTGTCACACGGTACTGCCGGTTTCTACTTGTTCATCTTTGGTTATGTGTAGTTATCATTTTCACAGATACTGGTCTTGAATTTTTTAAACATTTCATCTGAACTACATTTTGTTGTTCATAGTTTTTTTCTCAGTTGAAGAATGAAGAAACTGTTAGGATACTAAGTAATTTGAACAGGGGTCGGAGTCCAATAAGTGGGATGGTAACTCAGGGCTATGGTTCTACTGACACTATCCTGCTGAGCTAGCAGAAATGTCAGCTGAACTACTTCAGTGAAGACTATGGAAAGAATGTGATTTTGTTGCCAAATTTTACCAACCATTTGGAAGGGAATTGTAAGCAATTCAATGAGTATCTTTCAAAACCAGAAGATGGAAAGAACATCTTCTATTCCATTCCAAGTCACACGTGATAAATATCAATATCCCGGACTAAAAAAAATATCCCAAGCAAGGTCTATTTTATTATTAGATACTCTGTATTTACATTTGAGATGTTATTCCTTTACCCCACCCTGCTCCCATCCCCTCTCTCTTTCCAGTTGCCTTCACAAAGGTGCACTCCCTTCTGATCCCCTTCTCCACCCTATTTCCTTGGCATTCCCCTACAGTGGAAAAACATGTCTAATCAATTCAAAGGGCAGGAGAATGAAAACCAGCATATAGAACATAATAACATGAAGGAATTATTCTCGATGTAATTGTTTTTTTTTTCTTAGAAAGCTAAGTGTGCAACTTCTACATCATCCAGTGGTTGTGCTCCTGAGCACTTAGCTTCTAACATTTAGACTTATATCCTGTACATATTTAGAGCAATGGTTTATAACAGCCTCAAACTGGAAATGATGCAGCTATCCCTCAATAGGAAATTTTCGTCTGATATTTGTTAGATAATTAGTTTACCAGATTCTCTTGTGCAGCAATATCATGAAATACTCAGAAAACTCCAGCTCTGACAAACACAACAGGCCCCATAAATCACTGGTCAGTCATGCAAAGTGAGTAAAATCCAGTCACCAAACATTGCAGACTGAATGTTTCCATCTGCAAATCATGTATGAAAAGACAAATTGCAGAAAAGGGAAGCATATTAGTTGCTGTGAAGGGTTTCAAATGAGGAGGCAAGAGAAAGTGCTTATGTCTATAAAAGTAAAAAGAAGGGTCTTTGAAATCCTGAAAATGTCCTGGATTATTGTCAGTGACCTGATTTTATATTGTCTAATAGTTATACAAGTGGTTACCATTGTTTGAAACTAGATAAATGATACAGGGGATATATTTATTTTATAAATTACAACTCATTTGGATCTATAATTAGCTCTGAATTCTAAATACTTGTAAAGTTACAAAAAGCTAAAATTAGAATATTGTAAGTGTAATGTAGCTTTCAAATATTCATTTCTTCATTTATTCTTTGTCTAGTTTTATAGATGTAATACAGTGATTTTTATCATTAACTATAAAATATTGGTTTATTTTGGTTTAAAGAAAAGGAGAATATTTCAATGAGGACATATTTTCATAAAGAAGAAAAATTTTATTCATCTTCAAGTACATTTATACCACTGGAGTATCTCAAAATGTGAGAAGATTTTCTCTCTTTTGTAATATCCTTTGGGAATTTTATACCATGTATTTTGATGTTCAATAAGCTAACCATAACTCCTCCAAGATCGTCTCTGTGATTTGAGCAAGTATGATCCCATAGACTCTGGTGTTTGAATGCTTGGTCATGGAGCACGGAATACCAGGAGATGTGCCTTTGTTGGAGTTGGTACAGCCCTTTTGGAGAAAGTGTCACTGTAGGAGCAGGTCTTGAGGTCTCCTGAATGAGGGTCTGTGTGGAATCCAGTTCCCTTCTGACCCCTGTTTATCAAGATGTAGTACTCTCAGCTCCTTTTCCAGCACCATATCTGTCTAGATACTACCATGCTTTGCACAATGAAGTTAATGGAGAAGTCCTCTGAAACTTTAAGCCAGCACAGCTGGTCTTCAGTCTTGCTTTGGTCCAGTATTTCTTCACCATGCTCTCTTCCCTACATTTTAGAATGGTAATGTAGATCCAGTGCCATGATATATTGGAAGTTTGTGATCTGCTTTTCTATTTTGATTTTCTAGGGCTTACAAGTAAGGGATTACCCAAACCTCAGAAGAAATTTTGAATTGAACTTTTAACTTCATTGAACATTTAAACACTGTTGAGACTGATAAAGTATGAGAACTTATAAAGTCAGACTAAATGCATTTTGCATATGTTGTGCCTACAAGCTTATGAGAGCCAGGTAGGAAAATGTGGTTTTGTGTTTGAATTCTACACCCATGAGAAATGATGCTAGTAGGAGGTGTGGCTTTTTGAGGGAAGGTATGGACTTGTTGGAGGAAGTGTGACACTTCAGGGCCAGTCTTTATGGTCTCTTACATTCAAGGTATACCCAGTATGGAATAGAGCCCTATTCACCTGCCTAGATCAAGGTGTAGATTTCTGAGCTATTTGTCCAGCATCATGTCTGCCTGGATGATGCCAGGGTTCCCACTGTGATGATAAAAGACTCAACCTCTGAAAATGTAAGGCAGCCCCAATTAAATGTTTTTCTTTATTAACGTTGTCTTCCTCATGGTGTCTCTTCATAGCAAAAAAAAAAAAAAAAAAAAAAAAAAGAAACAAAAAAAAAAAAAAAAACAAAAGCAAAAATAACAACAGCAACAACAAAAAAACCTCATGTTCATTCAACTGTATGGCCTGTTTAGAGGGGATTCTCTACTTTAACCCACTATTCCTTGGATGTATGTTCTTCAACTGGAGTGTGGTTGCTTGGTTTACCAGGAGTTTCTCTCTCTCATCATCTTTTAGTTCCTAAAACTTCTCGTTTAGAGATAGAACTTTATGGTTGTTCCTCCATTGCAAGCTGGAAATTTTGCTTAGCTTGTGGTTTCACAAGTCTAATGCATGATGTCACAACTTCTATGAATTGATATGTACAAATTGCTTTGATGTGTGCAGAAAACACTCTTTTCTTATAGCCATCCTCTACCTCTGGCTCTTACATCTTTCTACCCTCTTTCACAATGTTCCCTGTAGGATGAGTTTTGGGGACCAGCTGTGGTTCCTTGTCCTCTGCTTCTTCCCTCTCAAGGTACTCTGACACCATTGCACACTGAGCTGGAAGAATTAAGTGGATTCCAGAATGGGTTGAGTTCTGCAGTATGCTGTCCCAGTTAGGAGTAAATGCTGGAGGCAAGAGGGCACTGGGATCGGGGGGAGGAAGAATGCCTTTTCTGAGGATCTTCAAAGAAATGGCACTTTGCTTGTGCATATATCTTTGTTTTGGAGTGGGTTCATACACATGTCCTTTATTTAACATGAACCAAGGGTTATGTGGTTTTAGGGTTGGGACCTGGAATATCCAGGGTTGGTAATGGTCACTGAATGAAGGCTAAGGTACTGAGATGCCTCATTAGCATGGGGAGACATTCCAGAAATCTCAGGTGCTTGTTGAATGGGATTCTTATTGAGGGAGGGAGGAATTAGACCTGTCATTTTACAAAGGCTACCTGACGTTCTGAATTCTAACTCTTCAGTGATAGAAATTTTTTTATGTTTTATTGAATCTTTTTTTACAGTCCAGATTTTATTCCCCTCCCAGTCTACCCTTTGACTGTTTCACATCCCATTCCTCCTCCCCACTTCCTATCTCCACGAGGATGTTCCCACCTTCCACTCCCTGGGGACAACAGTCTCTTGAGGGTTAGGTGTTTCTTTTCTAACTCAATCCAGACCGGGCAGTCCCCTGCTGTATATGTGTTGGGGGGGGGCGCTCATATCTCCCAGTGTCAGAGATATCTCAGGGGTTGAGGTTAGTTGAGATTGCTGGTCCTCCTACGGGATTGCCCTCCTCCTCAGTTTCTTCCAGTTTTTTCTAAATACAACCATAGGGGTCAAGAACTTCTGTCCATTGGTTAGGTATAAATATCTGAATCTGACTCTTTCAGCTGCTGGTTGGGTCTTTCAGAGGACCATCATGATAGACTCCTTTTTATAAGCACACCATGGTCTCAGAAATAATGTCAGGCTTTTCATAATTGTTACTGTCTGAAAGAACTGTAGGGACAAAAATGGAAAAGAGCCTGAGGAAAAGGAGGTCCAGTGACAGTGGTAGACTTTGACCTTAATTAGCAAGGCTCTACGGCTCTCTGAGCTTTGGGAGGAAGAAGTATGATGGAGATGCCTCGTTTATGGCTGAGAATCCTGCAGGAAGGCTAATGATTAACTCATATACCCACGGGCAGACAATTAAGAGACTGTGACGTGCTCTGCTTCAGTACCCGATTTTCCAACAGAGAATCTAGAACATTAGCCTGAAGTTCAGACTCGGCCAGAAGATTTGTGATACATGTTTTGTTAGTCATAGCCTAGGTAGTAAATGAGGAAAATCCAGTGTTTGATGCTTTGCCACCCACCTCATTTTTTTTTTTCTTGTAAACTTTAATATGTAATTTTCCTTAATTTGTATCTCACAACTAATAATTTTCCTGTGTTATTTTTAAGATCTTTTGATTACCTTTTCATATATGTGTGTGTGTGTGTGTGTGTGTGTGTGTGTGTGTGTATACACACACACATACACACACATATGTATGTGAATTTGATCATTTTATTTATTTACATTTCAATTGTTGTCTCCCATCCTGGTCTTCCCTCTGCAAACTCCCATCTCCTCCCCCTTTCTTTTTGCCACTAAGAGTGTGTTCCCCCACCTACCCATTCACTCTCACCTCACCCCTTTTATTGCCAGTGTTTATTCACCCTCACAAGTTTTTGCTTTCAAGTCGGTATGAGTTCTGTACTATTTTTTAGGCAGGGATCCCAGTTAAAGGTGTTCTGAGTTCAAGGAGAATCAAGATTAGTGGAGAATCACTCTGAACTAAAAAGCTTTCAGGACCAAAAAACAAAAAACAAACAAACAAACAAAAATCAAAATAAAACAAAAATTTAAATTCAGATCATGAATGGGATGTCTTCTTCAAACTTGTGGGAGTACTTACAAATCAAATTAAGGCCACCATCACCCTGGATTTTTTATACCTGACTCAGCATGTTTATACACTGCATGCATTTCCTAAGCTGAGATTTTAAGCATCTAAGTTTTTTCATGCCTCTAAATCTAGGCATAATTATTAAATTCACATATACAACAGGAAGATGTGAAATGAATCAGTGAGTAAGAAAATAAATTTGAGAGTAAACCCTTCAAGGAGGACATTTTTGTAATAGGTAAGTGGTTATTTGCTTTACTGAGTCACATTCATTTAACTGTGATAACATGGCAAATTGTCGGGGTAATAATTGGAAAGGACTTGGAAATAAAATTGACTAGCTTACTTATATAAATGAAAGAATATTCCAGTTACAACGGAAAC
This sequence comes from Micromys minutus, assembly GCF_963924665.1. NCBI lineage: Eukaryota > Metazoa > Chordata > Mammalia > Rodentia > Muridae > Micromys > Micromys minutus. Next base: position 18,723,515 of record NC_137958.1, on the reverse strand, counting down.
AATCAGGACTGGTTTTTCAAACTGCAGAACTGTTAATATTCATCTGAAGAAAGTGTGTAGCTCTTTATATCAGTATTGATGAAAACATTGAGAAGAAACAACAGGGCAGGGCCTTTGTCAAGAAACTCATACAGATCAGAACCTAATTGGAGGTAGATGTTGCATCATGATCTTTTCAGATCTGCCTTCTAAGACTGCACCGTTCTCATATGACAGTTTTCAGAATCGGGGGTTCATTTCTCATAAGCTCTCAGAGTGGCCAAGCACTGTGGCAAAGTAGTTTTCTTCTGAGGGCTAGAAAAAGTATAATTCTGTCTGCCTTACTTTTCACTTCATGACTTCTTCTCCAATAGTATACGTTTAAAAGTGTATTATTTACCAATTTGATATTGAATAGAAAGCCCTTTTCTCTCTGTGTTTTTTTCTTCTATTAAACATTTTTCTCATATATCCTGTTAGTGCCTTTCCCTCCCTGTTCTCCTCCCAGTTTCTTCCTCCCTCCCTCCCAGCCAGATTGAACTCCATTCTGTTTCACATTAAAGCAGACTTCTAAGGGATTATAATAAAGTAACATATGATACAATAAAATAAAACAAAAAATAACCCATTGGTACAGCACAAAACAACCAAACCAAAAGGAAAAGAGCTGAACAAAAGGCTGAGTTTGTTTTGTCTTGGCCATCTACTGCTGGGCATGCAGCCTACTATTGAGAACAGTTTGCTTCCCAAGTGAGACTGACTTCATTTTCAATGAGGTGTGTGTCCATTTCTAATGTCAGCTCTAGGACCCCATCTACTGCAAAACCACACAGGCCCTGTGAATGTTGCCCTAGTCTCTGTGAGTTCCCATGTGCATCAATCCTGTTGATTTAGAGAGCTTGGTTCCCTTGGTGTCCGCCATCACCTCTGTATCTTACACACTTTCTTCCTCTTCTTTGGTAGAATTTCCTGGTCCCCAAGGGAAGAGATTTGATGAATATATCTCTTTTAGGACTGAGTGTTCTAATCTCCCACAGTTTCTGTTTATTGTCAGGCTATGTGTGTGTTCTCATCTGCTGCAGGAGAAAGCTTCTCTGATCATGACTGAGTAAGGAACTGGGGAATATCATTAGGAGTCTTGTTATTGCTATGTTCCTTTAGTAGAACAGTAGTATTTGGTTCCCTGAGCTTTCTAGTCTCAGGTTCTTAGATACACAGGCAGTGTAGGCACGGGTTTTATCTCTTGGAATAGACCTTCAATCAGATCAGATATTGGTTAGTTATTAACACAAGCTTTAGGTCACCATTGCATAAGCATCTTTTGCACACAATGCTTAAGCATTGTAGACCAAAGATTTTATGGCTGGGTTGGTGTTTATATTTGGCAGCTTGCAGAGTACCTTCTTTTAGCAAAGATACTAGCCCAATGGGGTGAAAGCAGTAGGTGGGCACCCACTTCATTCTCCATGTTCAATGAATTGTTTAGTGTTATCTTGAGCAATGAAGACTTTTTGTCCGTTTGTTGGGAACAATCTATAGCAACAGCCTGTGTTGTTTGGGGGTTTCCATGGGAAAATTTTGACCAACAGCATCAATTAAATGTAATCCATTCCTAGTACTTGAAGCTTCATTTCATGACAAGAGATGTCCAGTTGGGGCTCTGCCCATTATCTAGCTATTTCACTATATGTGTATATTTTCGGTAGTTTCTACTGTATTGGGTTTATATAGAACATCTCAAATAGCCCTCTTATTCCCCTACTTGATTCCTCTGTTCCAATTTCCCTTCCCCACTCCATTATTAAGTATCTATTCTTTTTCTTTCCTTGGGACATCTATCTACCCCATCTTTACTTCTTACCCACGAGATTCTGCAGATTGCAGTTTGGTTATCATTGACTTTACAGCTAATAACCACATGTAAGAAAATTTATACCATATTTGTCTTCCTATGTCTGAGATACCTCACACAGAATTTATTTTGAACAAAGAAAAAGAGGTAGCCCTGGGGGGCCGGTACAGGAGAAATGGAGGGATGACTGACTCAGCTACCACCCACGCTCACATCCAGGGCTTTGAGTTGGTCCACCCCAACATTCACCCCAGAAATCATCTCCTGGAGTGTGTGAAGGGACTGGCCCTGCAGAGCCAAAGCTTCAGAGGCCCCATGACATCAGGCAACAAGAAAATATTTGAGAAGAGTCCCAGTGAGAATCCAATATCGATAGAATAGAAGAAGCCAGAGGCCTCAAACCAGACCGTGACTCACTGCAATGAATATTTGCATGTCAAGCTGTTTGGGAAAAAAGCATGCACTGTTGGTCAAGATGCTTTTTCTATGTTTTCTTCCTTTTTGTTGTTTTTTTTGGGGGGGCAGTAGGTTGCAAAGGCTTAGGACAGAAGAGGGCTAGAGAGATGAATGGAATTGTGTTACCTGATGTAAAATTCACAAAGAATCAATAAAATTATTAAAAAAGCATAAAACTGTCCTTCCTCCCCAAATCCCACTCTGTATCATTCTGGACTTTGGTGTAGAATTTAAGCAAGTATCTCAAAGCTGAGTTTGAGTCATGTACTCTCAGATACTTGGTGACACTTTGTGATGCAATCTATTGAAGAGGCTTATAAATCTTAAGACAGATTTGAGGTTTTTATCCTGAAAAAATTGAAATGAATATTGAAGGATTTCTCAGAAAGACTTCTGTGATCACTCTTGACTTTGTGAAGATTATCTTGTCAGCATCCAGGAACTCTGCTGGGAGGAAAATGCAGAGAGATAAGAGGCCTTGAGAAAGAAAGGTAGCATGAGCTACCTCTGTGTGAGGCAGCATCAAGGAAAATGGAACTTGAAAATGAAAACCCAAGAGGTATTTGTCAGGCAGCAGAATGTACCGACCTGTGAAATGCTGTGGCTAGACGTAGGGAAGGGTCCACAGTGAAGGGCAAGCTGGGAGAACGCTTTCAGTTTACTAAAATTAGCCCACCAGACATAGCAGTCTGCTACTGTCCCTCTGGATGATTCCTGGACTGAAATGGGACCAGGATGAAGGAGAAACTGAAAGGGAGAACTGGTTTTCTCTGGCCTATGTGCTAAGCACAGATATGCTGCAAGGAAGGAAATAGGAAGATGTGATAATGAGACAAGTTAGAGGAGTGGGGAAAGAGTGTGGGATGTAGGGGAAAACTCTCTGATTTTGGAACTCACTGGGTTTTAATAGCTGTGTAACAACAGTGTGGGATTTAGCTGCCACAGACCTCAATTGCTTCTTCAGGAAATATTGTAAGTGCATTTGCTTTTATTTTCATTCTAAATTTCCAGAGAGTACATCTATGTATCTGTCTGCCAACATCTGTCCTATCTGCCTGTCTGTCTATCTCTGTCTGTCTATCTTCTGTCTATCTATCTATCTACCTACCTACATATCTACTATCTACTGTTGCTCTCCACGTACACTTAAAAATAATTAAGGTTTTAAAATGTAAACCCATATCATCTTTGTTAGTTTTGTACATATCAGCCCATTTCAGTTGTCATCTGAAGTTTTAACGGGTTTGAATCCTTTTTTTTAATGCAAGAGGTCCAGATCCAATGCAGAGCTTTGCACAAGGTAAGCAAGGTTTCACATATTCAGCTAAGAAAAGGAATTTTCTAATTTTTGAGTCTAAACTTTAATAACTCTTATTCAAATTGAATTCAATGCATAAAGACTGATCTTTTTACCCACCAGAAATCACTACTTCCCAATCAAACCTTGAAACCTATTCACATACATGGACAAAATGTAGAAAACTCAAGCTAAGTTCAGCCCAGACAGTTAGGAACACCTGCAGAATTCATTGAAAGATAGTTTGTATGTGGTATCTAGGGTCTGAATTTCACAAGGTTAACATTGAAAAGGGATCATGGTCTGATTTTCAAGTTGTCTGCACACATGAATCTTTCTGATCAGCTGGAATGCCCCAACTTATTTCCCACAGAGAAGGATTTTCCTTGTTAACCTGCCCCTCTCCTCCTCTTCACAGTTTGTTCTGAGAGAGGCTAAGAATTATACTCACTCTTCATATTCTCAACAAATAGCTTAATTCAAGCGTGTTCATTGGGTAAAGAGAAATTTGAGTGAAAGAGGTTTATTATTACTGTTGAAATTTTATGGATCCGTTTAATAGTTGGGAATATTTTAATTATTTATTTGTTTGATATTAAATATAGTTACAGTATTTTCCCTATTTTTTTTTTTTTTGCTTTCCTTCAAACCCTTCCATGTGCCTTCCCTCCCAACTACCCTCATTCAAATTTATGACCCTTCATTCTTTTATTTTTTTCATTGTTGTTGTGTATACACACACACACACACACACACACACACACACACACACACACAAACTGAAATACATAAATGCAACTTTCTCCGTCTCTATAATATTATTTGTATGTGTTAGAGGCTGACATTTTGTGGGAACAGGGTCATCACTACTAATGACCAAAACTTTCTGAAAAGAAGATAAGTCCACTTATACTTTCTCTGCTAATAGAATTCAGGCACACAGTTCACACCATTTAAAAAACTATTACCAATAATAAGCATGTAGTAATCTTCCATCTGCTTATAATGATGAGTCTGGCTACTATTAGTAAAAATGATTGCATTTATCACAAGCATATGGAGTGAATCTCTGTCAGCTTGGGAGTTCATGGGAGGCAGGGAAGTAAAACTAAACAAAGATTAGGGGAATAGCTTAGCTAGATTCATTTTTAATATAATATGCAAAAATCAAGTTTCCTATTTATTGTTATTTAGATTTTTGTCTGATGTAACTATGTATCTTTAAATATGTAAGAAATTAATGATTTTCATCCACAGATATTGCTGGGTTGTCACTGATCTCAGCATAGTGATTAATAAAAAGTCATGTTAGGATTTTTTTTATTTATTCCGTAATCATTTTTTTTACAGTTCAGACTTTATCCCCCTCCTGGTCTACACTCTAACTCTTCCACACTGAATATGTATCTCTATTTTATATAATAAAGGGTTTAAATATTATAGTAATTATATTATAGTTCATTATTTAATGATAATTACTTAAATATTACAGTGTTGTCTAAGTTACTTGTAGTATAATCTAATGAAAACAATTGTTTTCATTTTTAATTTTTTGAAGTATTAGACATATTAATAACATGGGGTTTAGTTTGTGTATAACATAAAAGATAGAATTCCAAAGTGGTTGCAGAGATGACTATCTTAGTGTTTATTTCTTTTCGACACTTTCTTCTGTAGTGATTTATGAGGTTCTATTATCAAACATAGAATGCATCACTCTTTTGGACATTGTGGATACTCTAGTCTGTGCTGAATTTGATGGGTTTTAACAGTTTTTAAATAATGCAATTTTAAATACTCTGTTACTCTAAGAACCACGATCTCATAGAAATCCTTTTTACATTCCAAATTTTCATACCTGTTTGCCTGGATAGCCACTCAATTCTTTTCTTGTTTCCAAATATGTGGCAATTTTCTTAAATCTGCAAGCTAATTTAACAAAATTAATCTTCATATGACTATATTTTTTAACTCTACCCACTTCTCCTTTGACATAAGCAAAATCATTTTCATGAATATTCTCTATATGACAAACATAAAATAAATTACATTTTTTGCAAGTTAAAAATAAGATGACTTATTATTGAGAGTGATGTAGATTCCCCTTAAAAAATTTAAATGACCATTGTCCTTCTGAATAGAATTCATTTATAATATTTAAAATAATTATATGTGAATATGTATTTAAATAGCAAAGCATAATATAAAACAACATTTTTAAAGAACATTTTTAGAAATTATAGCACACAAAAAAGATTACTATCAGTTTGAAATTTTTTTTGTTCCTTTTGTGCCTGAATAGAAGGAATAATTTTTAAATCCTGCTAATGATTAATTATACATAATTGACTGTTTGACAACCTTTACATAAATATTAACTTTGTTTATTTACACTCAACACGCACTTAATGGGAATATCATTATAGGTCATCCATGGTATTCAAATTAATTTATTTTGATGAGTTTAATCTAATTCAAAGATGCTATTGTTCAGTATAAAGATTATTCTTATTTTAATAGGTTAAGAAGGGCAAAGAAACAATTAGCATTGTAATAAGTTATGTGGTTACATTGTCACTGTACTTTCTGCACTTAGGAAATTTTAGTTTTTCATAATTACATGAGACCGAATGGCAGAATAGCACCCAATAAATAATAATCTTACTCAGACAATACTTTTGAAACTTTATGGTAATGAAGGTAGCTGTATTTATAAAGCAGCAGTTTACATAACATTGGATATAAAGGCATCATGTTTCAGTTTCTCATTTTCCATCTGTGAGTGGGATCTGTTTTTTTTGTTTGTTTGTTTGTTTGTTTTTGTTTTCACTTGAACAATGAGGCATGAAGGTGCTATGATTATGAAGTTCTCTGACATTTCCAGGCTGACTAGCCACACTCGAAAAGTCACAGAGATGACCCTGGCAAACACAGTGCTAATCTTCTGAGTGATAAACATACATGCTAATATTTCTACTAATATTAAAGTCTATATTATATTTATATTATCAAAAAGGGTAATGAGAAAGCATTGACTATTTATGAGTCCTGAAAGTATAATCAAACAGTATGTGTTCATGAGATGACACACATAAACACACATACATTACACACACACATACTGGTATGTGGCAGTGGTGGGTAATTTGTCAGGAGTAAAAAAATGCAAAGTATTGGAAATTTACCAATTTTTTTCACAATATTGTTTTAAATATTGAAAGTAGAAATTGCCCAATCTTTCCCTATCTATTCAATAAAGTACTCAAAGTCCTGACAGGAGCAATTGGACAACAAAAGGAGTTCAAAGGGATACAAATTGGAAAGGAAGTTTTCAAAATATCACTATTTGCAGATGATATAATAATATACTTAAATGACTCCAAAAATTCCACCAGAGAATTTTTAACCTGATAAACAACTTCAGAAAAGTAGCTGGACATAAAGTTAACTCAAACAGGCTGAGAAATAAATTAGGAAAATGACACCCTTCACAATAGTCACAATGGCATAATATATCTTGGTGTGACTCTAACAAAGCATATGAAAGATCTGTATGACAAGAATATCAAGTTTCTGAAGAAAGATATTAAAGAAGACATCAGAAAATGAAAAGATCTTTCATTCTAACAGATCCACAAGATTAACATGGCAAAAATGGCCAACTTGTTGAAAGCAGTTTATAGATTCAAGGCAATCCCCATCAAAATTCCAACTCAATTATCCATAGAGTTAGAAAGAGCAATTTGCAAATTAATTTTGAATAACAAAAAACCCAGGAGACTAAAAACTATTTTCAACAACAAAAGAAATTAAGGGGAAATCCTCATCCCTGTCCTCAAGCAGTATTACAGATCAAACGTGATAAAAAAATTGCATGGTATTGGTACAGAGACAGGCACATAGATTAATGTAACAAAATTGAAGACCCAGAAATGAACCCACACACCTATGGTCACTTGATCTTTGACAAAGGAGTTAAAATTATCCAATGGAAAAAAAAAAAAGACAGCATTTTCAAAAATGATACTGGTTTAACTGGAGGTTAGCATGTAGAAGAATGCAAATTGATCTATTCTTACCTCCTTTTACAAAACACAAGTCCAAGTGAATCAAGAACTTCCACATAAAACGAGATAGACTCAAACTAATAGAAGAGAAAGTGGGGAAGCGCCTCAAACACATGGGCACGGAAAAATTTTCCTGAACAGGACACCAATGGCTTATGCTCTAAGATCAGCAATCAACAAATGGAAATTCATAAAATTGCAAAGCTTCTGTAAGGCAAAGGACACTGTTAATAGGACAAAACAGCAACCAACAGATTGAGAAAAGACCTTTACCAATCCTACGTCTGATAGAAGGCTAATTCCCTATATTTACACAAAACTTAAGAAGTTAGTCTCTAGAGAACCAAATAACCCTATTAAAAATGGGGTACAAGCTAAACAAAGAATTCTCAACTGAGGAATATTGAATGCCTGAGAAGCACCTGAAATAATTCTCAACATACCTAGTCATCAGAGAAATGCAAATCAAAACAACCCTTAGATTCCACCTCGCACCAGTGGAATTCAGGTTAGAGCAGATGCTGACAAGGATGTGGAGAAGGAGAAACACTCCTCTATTGTTGGTAGGATTTTAAGCTGGTACAACCAGTCTTGAAATCAGTGTTGCCGTTCCTCGGAAAACTGGACATAGTACTACCTTAGGACTTAGATATATGACTCCTGGGCATATACCCAAAAGATGCTCCAATATATAACAAGAACACATGCTCCACCATGTTTATAACAGCCTTATTTATAACAGCCAGAAGCTGGAAGAACCCAGATGTCCTTCAACAGAGGAATAGTTTAAAAATTGTGGTACATATACACAGTGGTGTACTACTCATCTATTAAAAACAATGAGTTCATGAAATTCCTAGGCAAATAGATGGAACTAGAAATCATCATCTTGATTGTGGTAATCCAATCACAAAAGAACACACACTGTTTTCACTCACTGATAAGCAGATACTAGCCAAAAAAAAGTTCAGAGTATCTATGATACAGCTCACACACCACATGAAGCTCAAGAAGGAAGCTGAAAGTACAGATGCTTCAGTCCTTCTTAGAAGGGGAAACAAAATACTCATAGGAGCTAGAAGGTGGGAGGGACTTGGGAGCAAGAGCGGAGGGGAATGAAATAAGGGGGAGTGGCAATATCAGGTATGGGAGGAAATGGGGATGATATACAGAGGGTCAGGAAATTGAACAAAGATGTATAGCAATGGGAGATGGGGAACTGGGGATAGCTACCAGAAAGTCTTAGATGCCAGGAAAGGAAGAGGCTCCCAGAACCCCACAGAGAGGACATTAGGCAAATATACACCAAAGGGGAAATAAGCCTGTAGACACCATATCCAGAAATTAGGCAAAATCCCCATTTAAAAGATGGGGCCGCCTACTTACCTTCAAATTTTTAAACAAGAATTTCTCATATCTAAAGGAAATATGGGGACAGAGTGTAGAGCCTAGACTGAAAGAAAGGCTATTCAAAGACTGTCCCACCAGGGGATCCACCCCACATACAGCCACCAAACCCAGACACTACTGCAGACGACAACAAGTGTTTGTTTACAGGAGCTTGATATAGCTGTGGCCTTACAGGCTCTTCTAGAGCATGACAAATAGAGAGGTGGATGCTGGTAGCCAACCCTTTGACTGAGTATGGGTACCCTAATGAAGTTAGAGAAAGGACAGAAGGACCTAAAAGGGTCTGCAACCCCACCAGAAGAACAATATTAACCAACCAGACTCTCCAGAGCTCCCAAAGACTAAACCACCAACCAAAGAGTTCACAAGAAGGGACCTATGGCTCCATCAGCATATGTAGTAGAGAATGGTCTTATCTGGCATCAGTGGGAAGATAGGCCCTTGGTCCTGTGAATGCTCAATGCCCCAGCTTATTGGAATGTCAGGGTGGTGAGGCAGAAGTAGGTGAGTGGGGGAGCACCCTTATAGAAGCTAGAAGAGAAAAGATGAGATGGGGGTTTGCAAAGCGGAAATCAGGAAAGATGATAACATTTGAAATGTAAGTAAATAAAATATCCAATAAAAAATAAAAATAATTTAATATTTTAAATTAAGTTCTAATTGTATACAGGAAAACATTTTATATATCTTGGCTGGCAGTTATTTATTTTTATAAATATTTAAATTAATTGATATAAAAACAAGATGAGTGAAAAATTGAATTACAAGGCAGAGATAATATTAAAATTACAAAAAAGCTATAAAGTAAGCTTTTCTTATTGACAATTTTGAGCCATCTATACATTAATGTTATGTTGGAACTTCCAATCATTTCTTTGTTTGTTAAGCATTAGCAGTCTCCTCTTACCATCTCATTCTTATTTATCCCATGTGCATTCCAAATAGGACGACACATGGCGATTGAGAAACAGCCATGACACCACAGACAATGTGTATAACCACAGACTCTAGGGTCAGATTCTTACCATGAGCACTTCTGAAACCAGCAGAGGGCTTTTTGTACTTAACGGGTCCACATTTAGAGAAAAGTTTAAAACTTGAAGTTGGGAGGAAGAGCTGAAAGGGGATTTATAAAAGTGTCGCCTCAGTATTCTTCTATGGCTCTGACAGAGCTATTTCTGCCCCTTGAATGGCAGAGAGAACGCGAGCTCTTATTCATCATCACTTCTATTTTTATTTTCAATGACCCGATTCAGAAATAATAAAAATAATTTGTCTTATTTCTGATGCCATACTTCAATTTTTATATCGATTCTAAATAAGGATGGGCAAAGATCTTACAATTGTAATCGTGTTGTATTTATTGCTGTACTTATGACTCTACAACACTGAAAAATAACACCCAACCTTCAATGTGTCAATATAGTTTAATGGTATCCCTCAAGGTACTCAATCCATTGCTAACACACCAAATCTTCAAAAAATATATTAGTAGATTGTTCACTTTTTATTTCTAGTAGAATTTCCTGTGTCCACATGATGTGCATTTAGAGAATTCTGAAAATGTTAATGCAGCATTTATATATCATATATACATATATAATTCTATCTTCATAATATTCATTGTTTCTAAGTTACCTGTGTTTTTAAGTTTATTTCTTTATCTTTTGTTACTAATTTACAGAAGTCAAGTTCTACAACACAGTTGTATTAACAAAAAGAATACAAACAATATATTTTGAATCAATTATTTGACCTGATTTATATTACATAAATTTTAAGAAAAATACACTTCATTTGTAATTAAATATTTTTTTTCTTTCTGGGTGTGTCTTCACAATTTCTGTGCAGGAAGTAGGGTAGTTATGGTTGACATAGGCTATTTTGGGAATTACTAAGAGATGGCTCAATACTATCAAGCAAAAATTCTATTTGAAAATAACTCCTTAAAAGTAAGCCTTGGCTCAATGTCATCATTTTGATGTTTTAATAATGTATGGCTGATGATTGTAGGATGGCAATAATAGGCTCAGTTTCCATTTGTGTGGTTATATTTGGGAAATTAATGATTAATTTGTCCTTATAGCCATTATTAGGCAGCCTCAAGAGCTTATAGCATAGGATAGGCCCTTTTTGTTCTTGTACGCTGATTGCTGGAAATGGCTTGGCATAGACTGCTTTCAAGTACTGTCTGACCCCACTGCCCTGCTTGTCTTTTCTGTCCTGCACTCGATTAGTGGCAGATGAGATTTGGCTCCTTACCTAGCTCAAATGAACTTTATTAGTAATAGAACATGTCTGTTCCTCAAACAACTGTGTTGTTGATATTACCAGTTAAAGACAATGTTATATTTACCAAGTGTCTGGCAGAATCTGGTTCCGTTCTCCACATACTCATATATATATATTTCAATTTATTGGATATTCTCTCTATTTACATTTCAAATGTTATAACCCCCACTCCCCTCACTCCTCCCCCTCAACCTGCTTCCATGAAGGTGCCCCCTCTCCCAATCAATCTCTCCATCTCAGTGCCTTGGCTGTTGATGGTTTTCTTCTTTCCAATCGTTTTTCATGTTGAAATCACTTTCCAAATTTCAACAACAGAAGCAACAGGAAGTCTGGGGCAGAACTGAAGAGGTCAATGGAGAGGAAAGCACAGAGAACTCGGAAACACAGTCACCTCTTTGTAACAGAATCTTGTCATTGTTGCCCAAAAGCCAGCCCTTTCTTCTTCCCTTGACTTCTTTTAGTAACATTGCCTGGAAAACGATAGTGCTATCACCGAAGCAGTAGCTGCCTGAGATTAGACAATAAGTCTGAAAACACAGTGAGATTCTTCAGGGGATACAATGGCAGCTGTTCCTTACTTTGAATAAATTGGCTTCTTTAGAAAGGCTTTCATCTGCAGAGCGCAGTTCTGTTTTATTATAAAAGTGTTTAAAATCTTTCATGCAAGTGCATATATATCAATATTTAAGAGATTTTAAGTGATATACTTTCAATTTGGTTTTAATCAGGATGTTATATATAAGAGCAGTGCTCTAGAAAATCCTGAAATTAACAGTTGAATGGATACCATTCATTATTCTACACGTACAGCTTCCTATATGTATAATACATTTGAGAATCAACCACAGCTACCATGTGCTCTCTGGATTATTTCCATTTACTTGTTCACAGAAGATTTAAAAGTTTGTACTCTTCTGGGGTTTGTTACTGTTGCTGTTGCTGTTTTGCCTTTACTGCTTATATCCTTGTTTTTACTTTGGTTTGACTTTGTAGCCAGAAGGAAATGACATTACTGAAAATCTAAACATTTTTCATTAAAATTTCAGAAGTAAATTTTTCAATCATGTCACATGAGTAATGAATTAATTGCACAAAAGTAGGAATACTCATGGAATATGTGTGTTCCTAAAGGTCTAAGAAATGAAATCTGTTTCCATGTTACATTCTGTCTTACGTGTACTTTATGCTTATGGTAACTAATAGAATTTCAATGCATACTATCAAACCTCTAAAAGAATTAAGTACTGACAAAAATATTCATATAGTGTTATGCCAAAATGCCTTTAAAATCTGTATATGTATCCCTCTTTTTAAAAAAATAAAGTTAAAAAAAAAACAAGACAAAAAAGAAAGAAAGGCATTCTAGCAGAGCATCTGAGGAAGAACATTATCAACCAACCAAACCCTCCAGAACTCCCAGGGACTAAAACACCAACCAATAAGCACAGGTGAAGAGACCCATGGTTTCATTTGCATATGTAGCAGAGGATAGCATTTTCTGGCATCAATAGAAGGAGAGGTCTTTGGTCCAGTGAAGGCTAGTTTTCACAGTGTAAGGGAACTCCAAGATGCTGAGGTAGGGATGGGGGTTGGGAGAGGGAGCACCTTCATGAAAGCAAGTGGAGGAGCAGGGAGGATGGGAGTTGGGGGAAAGGGATAACATTTGAAATGTAAATACAGGGGATATCCAATAAAAAAAAAACATAGAAAGGCATTCTGAGATTTAAAAAGGCATTCGGTTTTAGAGTCTCTAAAAAACATTATATAACATCATTTTAAAATCACTTTTTATTTTTATAGTTACGAGAATATAACTTGATTCATTGAAACTGATCTGAGTAAAGCAAAATATTCTTATTTTTAAAAACATCACTTGATAGCCTTTACATACATATTATAAATTTTCTTTTGTCTCTGCCTTTTATTTTCTAGTAAATAGTAATAAATATGTCAAAGGAAAACCATTTGTGGATGTATTATTTGTGCTATCTTTGAGTTTGGGGCTAGCCTAATCTACAGATTGAGTTTCAGGACCCCTAGAAAAAGCTGCACAAAAGACTGACTCAAACAAGCAAACAAAGAAACAAAAGTAATATACTTGGCTGTTTCTGTAGAGGAATTCTTCATACTTTATTTTTCTCTCAAAACAGTAAAAGTTCATCAAGGTTTTTACTTATTCAAATTTAAATGCATATAAAGTAGTTCAGACAGAATCTAGTAAATGTCCAATGATAAATATCATATATATCACACATATGTATATATTTGTATGCCCATGTATTTATAAGGCCGTGAAAACACTAAAATCTTTTAAACATGGAAACTAGTTTGGAGAGAAGGTCAAGGTTAGAGTAAGCCAACAGATATGGCAAAAAATGTGTTTGAACAAAGGATAATATATCATCAATTTTAATTTTATTGAAACCAATAGATATATTCAACTAGAATATATCAGGTGAAATAAAAAGTATCATAAACAATTTTAAATCTAGTTATCAAATTATCTAGGAAACATAAAACTGAGACATACTTAGTGACAGGCTACTCCATTTTTGCTGGATCTGAAGATGGGTATCACCAAGCATTTTTGAATTTCACATGAATGTGTTTTCTGGTGATACTAGAGAGTCTGTGACCTCTGTTATAGTCCATGATTGAATTGATTTACAGTCCTGATCTCTTAATCAGAACTGAGTTTTTATTTGATGTCTTTTCATTTATGAGATGATCTGGCTTTTTAAAAATCTATTGAGGGAGACTTTGTAACATATTTTGAAGTTTCCTTGTCATACTCAAATCTTATATATTATGTGTTATTACTTTCTAATAGGTCAAATTTCATAAACAGGTTTAAATATTTGCCCAACAAAATGGTGTATGCCCTTAACTCAAAAAAGTTTGGGAGCCAGAGGTAGGTGATTTTCTGAGTTTGAGGCCATCCTGGTCTATAGAATGCTTTACAGGACAGCCAAGGCTACAAAAAATAAAGATTCACCTTAAAAAAAAAAAAGAAAAATAGTTTTGGGAGTCAGATATTTGGATCTACTTTCGGAAAATTACTTCGTATTCATTTTATCATTTATGTATATTTAAATTTTTATTCTTATTTAAAAGTTACATTTTTATTTTATTTATTTTCCTCTGAAAAATAATGGCAGCAAGAACTGAACTAGGTTGTTACAGATTCAAATTACAAAGTGCACATAAAGTAGCTAAGATATAATCCAGTAAGTGCTTTCCTAACAATACTCAACCATTAGCTTCTATTGGGAATTTGGAAATATTATTTCCTGAAATAATAGTACTTTTGGACAGAAACTCTAGTTTTGTCTTTGAAAGTTTCTATTATCCTAAAGAAATATGAAAGATGCTTTTACAGATGAGTACCATGTGAAGAATAGGGCCAGACATGTTTGGTAGATATGAACACAAGCATCCCAGGATCCTTCTGTTTAGTAGAAGTAGCTTGTGGTACCAAGGGAGTGTAAATTGAAGTTTGAGCAACAGAATGAAATGCCAAGTGGTGGAAATTGAATTTACTACACTGATTTAAACCTTCTTAAACTCTGAGCACAGAACTCAATGATGTGGTTCCTGAACATCTGATATCCACAAAATATGAAGTACGTGGATATCCTTTTTTGTAACTTTATGACATTGATTTAAGACATTTTTTATACACAATGAGAGAACTAAATATACTGCCCATTCATCAAAATTTGTATACCAAATCTTTTTTCTTTGAAATAGAAAAGTTTGTGAAAATACATCTTTAGACAATTGAAATTTAAACACACTGGCACACGTAAAGTATGTATCACATATTCTATATCGGCAGTTTCTGTTTGGTAGCAGTAATGACAATCAGAACATTCCTACACTGTGTATCATTGTCACAAAAAGTATGTAGAATTAATTTAAAATGGTGTATCGTGTGGGGCTGAACCTAGCCTCCTTGACTAAAGGAATAGCGGTTTGTTCAGTGCCTGTTCATACCAATCCCACTGCCCCAAAACCTCCGCCTCACCACACACTCAGGCATTATTTCTTGAATAAAATAGGAGGATTTGATTGACTGGTCATTTCTTCTATCTAAAGTGTACCCAGAAAAGGTGAGTTCAGAGGGTGGGTGAGTGACTTGGAAACAGGGAGTGCTCTGGTGGAACGTGATGGTGACCGGTGATCGAGAAGCAGAGGACCCAGCTCAGCAACTTTCAAGCTGGCATCTGGTTGGAAACCGCAGCAGGAAGCAGTCTGTCATAGGCAGGAGGCTTGGGCAGTATTGCTGGATGACCAAGTGGTAATTGGATGGAACTTAATGGCAGTCACAGAGCAGGAGTGTCAGCATAAATGCCACTGCTAAGCAAGAGCAGTAGTCCCATTTCACCCTGGAAGCATGTAGGAAACAGTAGGGATTCATGTGCACAGCGTATCAGGGGTAGAGCTTACCAGTAGATGCACATCTGCCTATCTTTATTAAGGAAGACTTTCAGACAATGAAGATTGGGTCTGGGATTTGAAGATGCTATTCGGTATCTTCTGTCATTGTCAATGTATGTAGCAATTCACAAGGATTTTCAAGGGTGGCTCCTTTTTTCTGAATATGATTTAATGCACAGAAAATAAATGCTGTCCCTTCTGTCTGTAGTGCATATAGTAAGACTAGATATATTGCTGCTCTAACTATTCTCTATCTTTATCCTCTTTCCATTTCATTAAAAATGATGAACTGATAGATACCATTATCTATATTAGAAAAAGATTTTCTCATGACTTTTATTATGATTTATGTAGGTTAATATTTTAAACCTTGGAAGTTTATAATGACACATATAAATTAGTCAACTTTTCCATTATTGGTCCCTTTTTTCCTTCAGTCTCTTGTTCCTTCTTTCCTCTCCTTCTTGTTTGTGTATATGTGTATATATGTATATTCACATATGCATGTCTTTATGCATGCATGTATGCATTTGGGGGAAGACATTGGTATGTTCATTGTTTTTCCCTCTATTTATCTAGACATGACCCTTACTGAACTCACCGATCAGCTACCCCGACTGGCTGGTGAGGATTAGAGTGCTGCCTTCTCTACCTTCCTGTTCTGGAGCTGTTCACACGCATGCATTCTGCCTCACTTTCCAGTGGGTAGTGAGGATCCAAACACAGGTGTTTGTGTGGCATGTACTATATTAACAGAGGTATTTACTCAAAATTTATCTGTGTGTAACACAGTTAATAACATCTCTGTGTGTACACAGATATTGATCGATGTAAATAGTATTTACGAATATTATCTCATTCATTCTGTGACTTATAAAACCTGATTGCCTTTTAAAAAAGAGTAAATATAAATAGGCACTTTGGTTCACTCTAATCTGTAGTGCCTTCTATTCCTATTATGGTTATCAGGAGGGAGAGCTGTTGCTTTTCAGGAGAGAATAGTAATGATACTCAGATGAGTACTAGAGATGTTGTCATTTGCTAGGACTTCTCTTATATCAATGACCTCACTAGCATAACTGTGCTGCTGTGGAGAAGATGATGTGTGTCTGTTAAGACGGTGAACTGTGGGTGAGAATGACCAAGATCAACTCAGTAACATCATTTGCATGGTTTGAACTTGGGAATGCAGTAAAACGCCTCCCACCCATTCCTTAGTTCATTTGGCATGGGTAGTCGTGATGAGGAATAACTGAACTGATTCATGTCATATTCTTAGTACAGGACCTGACCCATTAAATATTAAGTCTTTCGTTTACACCCTGGCCTGGGTTCCAGTACTGTAACAACCGGGTGGCATTTATCAGCATAGTGCCGCCTTCCGATCATAGAGGCCACTGCTTTTTCAGTTCTTGTCATCTCAATCCTAACTGGATGGTGCTCTGTTCAACTCTTTAAAATCTGTATTGATACTTTTTATAGAACAGTGTACTTGGGGCATTGCAGAAATGGGGCTTAGATACTTTTGTATCCAGTGGGGTTGGTACAGGTGACATTTGGGACTACTTACATTTTCTTCTACATAAGAAACCACATGCCAAAATACCACATGCTTTATAGACTTCTGGGTCTGATTCACTACAGCATTCTCTTTATTCACTCAGCAAACATTCTTGGTTTCATTTTAAGACAAGGAAACTGGAGAGCAGTCTGACTGACATAAAAAACAGCAGGTTTGGGCGCATGTTTACATCACTGAATTTTCAGATAAGAGTTACAAATTGACAGGGGACAATGGCAATTCAATGATTCTATTAGATTCAATATATTAAGCAAGTAATGCTTACATATTTGTAGCCTAATAGGGCGTTATCATAAGTGCAAAACTCAAACTTGCATATTTCTTCGATCTTTTGTCAGATACACTGTTTTACAGTCTCTTGTTTTAGCCTTGCGGCATACCAGCTCCCCCGATACATTCTTGTCTTGCTTTGTTTTCTAATCAAAAGGAAACAAATGGTTTTGAAATAAAAATTTGATTATTTTCTAATATATATTAATTAAATATTAGTATTTCTCTTGATATCTATATTTGTGCTAAGTTGATCACTATTAGACTACGGAATTTAAATGCTACAGAATGTTACAGAACTCTCATTTGGCCCACAGTTTAAGGTTATTCTGTTGTCTGATTTCATGTTAGGCAAGTACATTGGATTTGATTATAGATTGAATCCTCAAAAAGTTTAATACTCTTTGAAAAATCGTTAGCTCTCCATACTATTATAATGGTTCAATGTATGCTTTACTTTATATCTTAAAAGCAGAAAATTGACAGGATTCTGTTTCCTCTGAAGTTAACTTTGAGAAAATTTGAATAGGGTTCAAACGACACTTACTGTGCTCCAAGGTCATTCTGAGGTTCAGTCTGAATCATAAAGATCCCATATGTATATTTTTAATTAACAAGCTAAACAAATTGGATTTGAGTTCCTATGAGTTTTGAACATAAAATGATTATAATTATAAGGGCTAGGTGATCACTGGTTTTGAAATTCTCTGCCATGAGCTACTTTATTGGAGAGTTTGTATATAATACAGACTTTCCCACTTAGCCAACACATGTCTTCTCACCTACGGTCTGAATCACTCCTATCTATATACTTTTAATGTATAGAAAGGGGAAAATCTGGCCTGAGTTTTAATTTATAGAAAGTGGCTGTTTTCACTATATTCCTGTTTGTACCTCACACATTGCTTTATTGCACAGAATCAAAATAGAAACAAAGCAATGCTAATTCTCCGTGGGTTTCTCCGGAGCAGCCTCCAGTACTTTTCTTGTTTACTAGAAATTCACAAATTTGCTATTATGTATGCCCACTGACTGTTTCTTTGACTCTTCTTTCATTCTTGGTAAAGAATTGAGATTTTGAGCTTTGCAAATTTGCATCTTTCAAACCTTGATCTAAGTAAATGCTGTATAACAGAATCACAGAATGTTCACATACAATGGGGAAGCAGTGTTGGGAGCTAGGTCTGTGAAAGAATGGTATTCTGATGTTTAAAGGGCAGAATGCATTCTTCATAAGTCTTCTATAGTTCTAAATAAAATGAAAGGTCATCTTTTTTTTTTAATTCTTCTTCTCCTAAAGCCTGTGTTTGCCCTCTTCAAATAAAATTGATAGTAATTTTGACAGCATGTCACAGGTCATTAGGAATCTCATCTCTCGTCACTTTCTTCTCCACACTCCCAGTGCCAGTGGGTAGGAAGTTGTCCCATTTATTTTTTCAGTGACTATAGCCCTCTAGGGTGTGAATTTATTTTGGGATTGTTCACATTAGGAGAAAATGGTGTTTAAAAAAGTCATTCTTTTCACTGGCAAATCCTTCCTCTTCTGTGGTAATGACATAATGCTGGTAAACATAAATGCAGGATAATCAATTTCTAAAATATGGGAGTGGAGAAAGAACCAATAATTTTTGATTTGCTAATTAATAGTAATTTGATTATAGTGTCTAAATTCCACTTGAGAATATCCCTGTGAAGTTGCTTACCAGATTGAACATGTTTCATGTCATTGGCAATGTTTCTACCTTAAAGTATACTTGCCTTCTCAATTATTTGTATTAAAACTGCACTCATTTTTGAAATAACTGGCCTCTGGTTTAATGCCTGAGAGAGATTTTGCAAATATAGCTCTTGAGGCCTCATCCTGGCCATGTTTATCCAGTTGCTTGGTTCCTATCCATCTAGCTTTTCTCTTGGATTGATTCCTAGAGGCTTACCTTAGAACAAAATCTTCTTCATTTTAGCTTTTATAGCTTCTTTAAAGATTTATCTATTTTATGTAATGAGTACACTATATATCCAGACACACCAGAAGAAGGTGCTGGATTTCATTACAGATGGTTGCAATCCACCATGTGTTTGCTGGGACTTAAACTCAGGACCTCTGGAAGAGCAGTCAGTGCTCTTAACCGCTAAGCCCATTTTGCTATTTATTATTATCTTAATTTAATTATGTGTGTTGAGGTTTGCCCTTATGTCATGATTCATGTGTGGCATCCTAGGAATCTTGAGGCAGTTGGTTTTCTCTTTTCTACCACGTGGGTCCCAGAACTCTAATCAAGTCGTCAGGCCTAGCAGCCAGCCCCTCTATATGCCAAGACATCTCGTCATACCTAAATTTAGTTTTTGTTTTTCTTAGAATCTTTGAATCTTAGCACTTTAAAGTCTTGGCTCTCTTTTTCCTTCTGATTTATTATTTAAACAAGTATTTTTGCCATTTGTTGTGTTTATACTTAAAACGGATAACATTATTTTTTAAGATCTTAGTTGATTTTCCATTCTTAGATTTATTAAATATAGCTTATTCTTCTTTCATTGCTGCAACAAACACCTGAGAAGACAACAAAGAAGAATTTATTCTGGCTCACAATGTGAGGGTGTGGTCAATCATTATGGGAGAGGCATGGCAGCAGGAGCAGGAGTCAGGTTGTCATATTAGGTCTACACCTAGGAAACTGGGAGATGTAGCCTATGACCTACTAGTTTTCTCCTTTCCTTCTATTATTCCAACTGAGATTTCAGATTATGAGATTATGCCGCCTATGTTCAGCATGGGTCTTTCGACCCCAGTGATACCACTTTGAAAATGCTCTCACAGATATTCTCAGAGGTTTATTCCCTGGGAGATTAGGAATCAATCAAGGTTGACAATGAAGATTAGCCTTAAAAAGGCATACATTATGAGCATTGTTCCTGTCCATTGTATGAGAGTCTTTCTGGGATTTAGTTTCCTGTATTCCTTTTTGTAGTAGAGAACTCCAAGTGGTTATCTGTTATTTATGGGAACCATGTTTTATCTGTTAGAACAAGTTGCTTTCTAATTGCTTGAAAATATTGGATAGCTACTTGGAATGATGTAACATCCCATACTAAAATTTATAGAGCTACAGTTATAGCAGTTAAAACCACTTGATTAAAAATCACTCAATTGTCATTTAGATATCATATGCTAACATCCCAGGGCCTAAGGTCATAGAGAATAGCTTTGTCAATTCTTGATGTTATATCCATTTTGCCAACTCCTTTTATATCAAGTAAATTGAGAAAATGACCCCACTAGATAGTCTTTAAACAAGCCTGTGGTGTCTTTTTAATCATGATGTAGGAGGGTCAAGCCTGTTGTGGGTGGAGCCACTCCTGGCCTGCTGATCCTGGGTGCTATAAAAAGGCTGCTGAGCAAGCAACAGAGAACAAACTAGTGAGCAGCATTCCTCCATAGCCTCTTCAGCTCCTGCCTCCAGGTTCTTCCCTGTTGGATCTCCTGCTCTGACTTCCTTTGATAATGAACTGTGATGTGGATGTATAAGCAGAAATAAATCCTTTCCTCCCAAAGTTGTTTCTAGTGATGATGTTTAATCACAGCCACAGAAATCATAAATAAGGCAGCCAACTATATTTCATAGATTCTACAAGGAATCCTTTTTATTTAAAGATATTTAGAATATGTATTTTATATTATTGCAATGTCTTGGCATTTTATTTCCTCTGGGTGATTCAAAATATGCTATGTTTTATAGTCAATAAAATAAAACATCAGAACTATTGCAACTTGAGGAATAATTATGTAGACTAAAAGGGGAAAGTTGTTGAAAACTCAAACTGACTGGGTAGCTATGGAATTATTTCACAAATTGCTATAAATATTTGAATAGCTTTGAAACTCTATCAATTCTCTATTTTCTCTGGAACTCATACATGCTGTAATTTCTGTTTGTTTAAGTAATGCTTCTAAAATAATATCCGCCTTTTAATCCTCCTCCTTCTTTTCCTCCTGTTGTTCTTTTAGTCTATCCACACATCTCCATGCTTTTCTACCGTTCCCCTTGCCATTCTCTATCATGAGCAAATGTTTATTGACTATATATTATATATTATGTAAATATATAATATAATGTGTAGTTTATATCAGATTGAGACTGAGCCCCTCTGTTCATATATATATATATGTATGTATATATATATATGTATATATATATATATGTATGTATGTATGTATGTATGTGTATATATATATATATGTAAGAGTCGTGAGAAAGTAATTCTAGTAAGGGACATGACTTAGCTATGCTTGAGCTATCAACCCAAAGGCTAGGTAGGAATATTTAGATGAGAAATTATATGAAACCCAGAGCAGGATGAGGGCATGACTTGAAGGAGCTAAGAGTCTATAGAATATTTCAAATGAAAAAATAACCTACACATACACACACACTCACTCACACACACACACACACTCACACACACACACACTCACACACTCACTCATTCACACACACACTCACACACACACTCACACACACACTCACACACACACTCACACACACACACACACACACACACACATACACACACACACAAACACACATCTCTCATGACAGTAAATGTGCCTGGGGAAGTAGGAAGGCTTGATCATTAAAGACGTCATGCATCCTACTTGGAAAACAAGATGCTTTTCCAGAGGGCAATGTGAGTTCAGCTTAAGTATTATAAGGAGAATATTTACCTTAAAAATTACTGAGGCTGCAGTGTGTCAAATATCTAGAATGAAAGCTGAAGTTAAGTCAGACACCTCGATTGAGAAGGTGGTGTTATAAATTTCAGAAAAGAAAATTAATTCAGAAAAGCAAATGGACAGGAATTTGGATTGCAGATCTAATTCCTGGTGACAGTGGGAAGGTTTTGGCAGTCATAAACATTCAGGAAGTTAAACCCAGAAGAAAGAGTAAAGAGTTTTGTTCACACATAGTGCAGTCAAATTCATGGCTCTAAAATTCCCATTAAAATTAGAGATGAAAGAAAGGCTTGCCACAGTAGAGAAATCAAGGTAAATGCATCTGGGGACTTGCAGAATTTCACATTTCATCTTTATGGACAGGGATATTCAGCCTATCTAGTGCCATTTCCTTTATCAGATTGAGGCTAAGTCTCTCTGTTCCTATTTTCCTGAGGTTTTTTTTTTTTTCTCTTTAAACACATGGCTCTTGAGTATTTCAAAAATATATCTTTATTTTTCTATAATTATATTTTATTTTATAGTAATGTGATAGATTACATTAAATTTTAGTATTTTGATGGTGCTATATACTTATCATAAGTGGTTCTTAGATGTGGCATATAATGGTTTTTATTTTATTATTTTGTTGGATTTAATTGGTTAGTTATTTTTAGGAACTTGCCTTGTTTAGTCACTCTAGAGAAATTTAAAAGTCATCAAAATGCAATTGATGAAGAGCTTGTCTATGTGAAATTAAAGTATGGCATCTGAAGCCAAGAAATGGCCACATATATATTAAAAATTTCACAGTAATAGCAATGATAGCTTATGCTGTCGAGCTATTTATTCTAGATGATGCTTTAAGTAGCTTAAGCTAAGATGGAGCCATTGTTTGTTTTCTATTATGCTTATTGTAGTTTTATAGATGAGGATAGAGTAAAGGAATAAAAAGTTATGTGATATTCCTCAGAACTGGGTTTCACAACCTAAGTACCTCACTCCAGAGGTCATGTTCCATCTATCACTTGCTACAGGGATCAGGCTACCACATAGTTGCTTAAGGAGAACAGCAAACTGGGAGTTTGTGGAAAATACCACAGATACAGACTTGGTAGGGAAGATTATTTTTTAAAGTAAATAGCAGATTTTGAGGAAAGATTTTTTTAAAAAAAGGTTTGAGATTAGATTTTTGTTTCATTTATTCATAAAGTGATATCAGAGTGCAGAGCGCCTTTAGATTATTCTCTGTGTGATTGGGAAATTTATTTGTCACACCCGAAAGTGACCATTTGTTATATCCTCCCTGCAAGAAGACCGATAGAGCTGGCTGTGACTTTTCTACATCCCTGCTGTTTTCTAAGAAGTCAACATGATAACTAGAGGAGAAATCAACCTGGTGGGACAGCAGCAACAGGTGGCTAAGTTGGCTTGATCAAAATGCAGAAGGGTGCATTATTGTCACTTGGGGCGACTCTCAACCATGACTAAGCCAACTGTTCTAATAGTTAGGATTTGCAGGATACTTTTCCAGTTGTGTAAAAGTGTAAGGTAAAAAAGACATTTCCATAAAAATCTAAAAGAACAACATGTTCAATAACCAACTGAGTGGACTCAGAATGCTTCTCCTGGACATAATTTGAAGGATCAGAATTAGGTGAGGTATTGCTCTTTAAACCATAAATAGAGTAAAAATAGCCTCTCTGGAAAATGTTAGAACCACCATATGTACAGAGCACAGTAGGAGTCCCTAGATGTTCTATTCAGTACCCAAAGAATACCGTGCTTAACAGCTTCTTGGTGGACTTCATTGACTAAGTCTATTTTCTTCTTAAAGAATACCAAATAAATTTTTTAAATTACTTGCAGTATTAGTGACAATATCATTCATTGAAAATACACATTAGGTAAGGTGGCACATAGCCCTAATGCTAGTACTTGAAAAGAGGAGGCAAAACAAAAAAAAATACCCAAAAAAATACTGTATAAACTATATAAACCCCCTATAATATGTGTAGATTCTATCAATTCTATACCCCTAGAGATACCTGACTAATGCAATCAGTTAAATGATATCTATATGTTTTTTTCTGCACTGAGTCAGTAACTCAAGGAAGCCAAATAATAAAGATCAAGCTCAGCACAGTGTTTTTGGTGTTTTGAACATCTAACATAAGAGCTGTAACAGCCCAGTCATACAATGGTCTCGAATTTAAGTTTTAAGTACATATAAGAGCTCAAGTCAGATACATATAAAAACAGCAAAATAATGTGGTGCACATACGTATAGTTTGATATGATATATGATAAGCCCTGTCACCATTTAGAAAACCATGCTCTGTCAGAAAATAGACATTGACCCTGATTTAATATACATATATATATGATTTATACACATTATGTATGAATGATGTATATACATTACATATAACTATACATCATATACATAGACATAAACATAGACATACATAGACATATACATACATATACATATATGTACACACATATATATGCATATATGATAGATTATTGCTTAAAGCCACATATTTTGAGAATAAACATTGTAGACTTATGAATCTGCAGGATAATTACATATGATTTTGAACAATTTTTAATTGTTTTCTAATACTCAAACCTACAGTCAGCAAAATATTTATTCAAATGAGATTGTGGAATTATGTTCTTAATATTGTATTTGGGAAGCAATAAAACCCAGACAAATATAAATTACTAGTACCTGTTCTAAAAATACATGAGTCCATATTGTTATATATATTCTGTAGGTTTTATAATAATTTTCTTTGTATTAGCATTAATATGAGGCCCAAGAATGGATTTTGAAATCATTATGCAAATGAAATTGATTATGATAATATAAAATATCTTTAGTGTCCCGCGCTACTGTCTCGCCACCAAGAACGCTCGCGGAACACCAGGATCCTTCTGCAGCAAAACCTTTATTGCATCTTGAAGAGGAAGACACAGGGCAGGAAAAGGCACCCTAATTTATACCCGCAATGGTGGCCTGTCTCTGTGTGATTGACTGCCCACTAGTGGTCTGATCGTGACACCCCGGGATGGGTGGTGACTTGGCTCGCACCACTGTTTGCACATGTGCCCAGTGGTTATTTACCACACTTTAGCTGATTCATGACACCTGAAACCAGCACCATCTTGTAAGGGCGCAGCCTTCGGCCCTCAACACTTTAGTACCTTCAAAATCAATAGAAATCCATACCCAGCATAAGGTGAAAGAGCTCATTTTACTTTCTCTTTGTTCATGTACTTTTGTAGAGTGGGTAGCAGATATAATATTATTCTTACACTCAGGCATTGTTAATGATGTTGGCAAATATCATTGCTCTATATATATATATATATATATATATATATATATATGTATATATACATAGATATATGTATATATACACACATATTTACCATGAGTAATAATACAATTCCTCATAGCCACCTTGATGCTGAGTAAATGGTCGAGTAAAGGAACA
Source organism: Micromys minutus (assembly GCF_963924665.1). NCBI lineage: Eukaryota > Metazoa > Chordata > Mammalia > Rodentia > Muridae > Micromys > Micromys minutus. The sequence goes on along the minus strand of NC_137958.1, from coordinate 18,697,656 downwards.
CCACTCTTTTCAAAAAATTAGCAGTGTTATCATAAAAAGCTAATGTGACTTATGTAAAATAAATATTTTGTAATATTTTGTATATTTTTAAGGGTTTATGTCTTTTTATCCTTTGCTTTGTGCTTCTAGTACAATATAGTAGCTCTCCAGGATTTATTAAAAAAAAGACTAGACTATTAGACTATCTGGTACATTTAAGAATAAATAATTTTATTTCCTTAGTTGTACTTAGATAAGTTTGTTGTCCCATTTTGATTTTTTCTCTTATTTTCAAAGTAATCACTTTTGAGTAAAACACAGCAACCTTCTTACTGGTCAGTATTTGTGAGCTAGGTAAAGCACTGAGTCACAGAGTAGAACATGCAATGATAGGTATGACCTTTGTTTAAAAATTGATTTGTTAGCCAAGCTCTGTCAGAAAATAGACATTGACCCTGATTTAATATACATATATATATGATTTATACACATTATGTATGAATGATGTATATACATTACATATAACTATACATCATATACATAGACATAAACATAGACATACATAGACATATACATACATATACATATATGTACACACATATATATTGCATCCTTAACTTAGACATGTACATTGAGATCTAAAAACAAAAGACAAAAAATGCAAATCAAAGTAAAGCAAAACAACAACAACAACAAACAAATCTCATTCCTTCGGGGCATTAACTTGTGGCTGGTATTCATACAAAACATCATTCTTAGGGCTACAGACAGGGCTCAGTGGTTAGGAGCACTTGGTCTTGTTAAGGACCTGTTTGTTTTCTAAGCCTACAGTGTGACTCACAACCATACATAACTTCAGTTTCAGGTTCTCTAACATCCTCTTGCAACCTTCAAAGAAATAAGGCATGTATGTGCTACATATACATACAATACAGGCAAAACACTCACACACATAAAATAAATATCAAACATTTAAATAATGCTTCTTAAGATATGTATACAATATATTCTATGAATCTATATGTCAAGTGTCAAAAAATATTACTATGATGCAAAAGCATAGGAAAATCTAATGCTGATATACAGAGAACTTATAAAATGGTTTTTCATTCATCTTTTAAAAATATTTTGAAGAACTACAATTTTTATCATCTCTAGAAAAATGCTAGTGACTTATAACATAATTTCTCTAATACATTTAGAAAATGTAAAGCAGCATAGTGAATGTGCATGGTAGAGAAGAAACATTACATCACTAGGTATAAATTTTTATTCTGATAGCTAATCATAAGCAAATATTTAAAAAGGAAAGTAGTATGGTTACAAAGTTAGAAATTCAAATAGGCAGTGTAATAGGCTTGTGCTACCACAAATTCATTTATTGACCCTTTAACCCTGATATTTAAAAATGTGACAGTATCTGTTACAGGGTCTTTAAAGAAGTAATAATATTTAAATTAGTTAGAAAGTTTGATTTTACACCTATTATTGTATTTTAGCTGGAGCCATGTTAAATAATTTCTTCTAAATTGTACATTTCCATTAGGCTGAATGTCTTCTCACCTACAGCATTCAACAAGTTATAGTTCATGCAATATTCTGACACTTTTTGTTTTTTACACCAAATCAACATATATTCAGTAAGTTTGAGGTTCTTTCATAGTGACCAAATCATCAATTACTTCGAATTTTTCTCTACATTGAAAAAACAAGTTTGTTTATTTTTTTATATAATCTATGTTTTCTCTGGCCCAACAAATTTATACATAAAGAAAAATTGAGCTAAAATGTATCTCTATCTTCAATCTGCCTTTTCTGCTCTATGAGGCTATTTTATATCAAGGAAGAAGAACTGAAAATGTAAATGATCATCCTGAGCTTTGATGTGTCCTAGAATGCAGGAATTCTGCTGTGTCAGCTGGAAGTGAAAATTGGGGGCAATGCAAATGGAGCGAAAGAAGTTCAGACAACAGCATCTCTTTAACCTGCTCCTTTCACACTTATGTAAGAAGTTGCTGTGTAAGTTGGAAATGCAGTCTTTAGGGAAGTTCACACCTTGTTTGATCTTAAGAAAGCAATCTAACCAAATATCCAGCATACTTTTACTCTCTGGCAAGTGAATTTAATTTGAAATAACATCCCTTAAAAACATTTCACTCAAATAAGTAATATGAGTGGGCAGAGTCTCGAGAAGTTGGGTAGCTATTCCCCAGCTTTCAATGTGCTCTCACTATTCCAAACCTTCATGCAGCTTCTGTGCATCACATCTGGGGATTGTGATTACACACCTCAAGGAGCTAACGCCTAAATAGCCCTAAGTTAATGTATATGTCTCTTGCTTTTAACATTTACTTTTAATTTTGCTTACCATTTTATTTTCTTATGTGTCTGTGTGTTTGCCTGTGCATGTGTATCTATGTATGTGAGAGTGCCCACTGGGACCAGAAAAGGCCACAGGATACCCCTAGAGCTGGAGTCAAGAGAGGGTTGTAAGTTGCCTGGGAATTAAACTCAGGTTCTTGGAAAAGTAGCAAATGCTTTAAACTGAACAATCTCCAGCACCAACTTCTCTCGTTTTTGAGACTATGCAAAAGAACTTTAAGAAACTACAAAGTTTATTTTTTCAATCCATAATCGATTTGAGGTTACAATTTTACACACACATTCAATATGCATTTTAAAATGCTGTTATTCATTATTGTATATGAATATGAACAAACTTCAAAATATAGTGCTTAGCATACGTCTTAATAAATGCGTAACTATGGCAAATCATATTCATTATACTTGTAAATTGTTTCAGAAATAACGACAAATACTTTGCTTAATATCCTTGAAAATCACAGTTTAAATGTGCTGCTGAATATGCATTTGGACCTAGTAGTTTTAGGAGGTTTCCTTCCTCCTTTCAACTCTTTCCTGTTTATACTTAAAAAGTAAATGTGCCTTGAGTCCCCATCAGGTGACTGTGGATTACCTTCCTCAGGAACTGTTTCCTGCTAAATTTAGTACTAGCTGCTGGTAAGTGTATGCCTAGCCCCAAAATGGTATTATGTCTTTATAAAATGTTATTAAAGAAGTAAAATTAAAACTGTTATCAAAAGATGAAGCTAAATATCCTTGTAGCATTCTTCGGTATAAAATGGATGTTTTGTGAAATATAATGATGCGTTTGTACTCCTCTGCTCCGTCTCAACATTCTACACTTCTACAATGATTTCTACGCCTTGGGATAAAATTTTAAAATGAAAAAAATATAAAAGTTGATGAACACATTTTTGTTATGTTAAACTTTTATGTTTGAAAAAATAAGGCAGTTTTAACAGGGAGACTTGGACAAACCATGGGGTATTGGAAAGAAGTGAAACATGGGGTTCGCAGCAGTGTTTGACAGTAGCCAAAAATTGCAAGATCATTACAGAAGTGTACTTTCTAATTCTCCTAGTGAACTTGAAAGTAGTACAACACTTAGTTGACGACTGACTTACAAGGTGCAATTTGATAGTTTGATATACGTTTAAGTGGTAGAAAGATTAAATATGGTGCTTATAATTGTTTGTACCATTGGGCTTGTAGCAGGCAGTAGAACTGCCATTAGCAGACACTGTGTGTGGTGGTTGGAAAGTGGAATGTGGACAGTTTAAAGGGATCTAAGTTGCAGTTGGGCAGTTGTAAAAAGTTGTCGAGATCTGTGTACTACAGAGTGATCATAATTGATAATGTATTTTAGACTTCATTCACAGTTGCTTAAACAATAGACTCATAATGCTTTTGTCATGAGTTTTCTTTAACATAAAATTTTCAAGTGATGTAAATAGGTTGAAGAAATGAGAATACTAAGCAAATAAAAATATTTTTCAACTCACTGTGTATCATGATAATGAACCACTGGCTCCCTTAATACATACTGTAGTCTTAGTAGAGATTACTATTCAGAGGTAAAGATAATGACTACCTCTGAGATAGTAAAACTCTACTATTAATAATTCACAGAATCAGTAAATTACAGACTGTGTAGTAGTTTACTTATATTGAACAACATGTCTCTGTGTGTCAGTAAACCATGGATAAGCTCCAGAAAGTTTGTTTTATTGGTTAAAGATATGCATGTTTGTCAATGACGTAAATAGGAACTAAAAAGAAATAGAAAACCATTGGCAGGCATTATGTAACAATTCATCTTACATTACCCAAGCTTTAACTCCCTGCACAGCTTTTCAAGCCTTCTCCACCAAGAGTTAATTGTCACTTATGCATTCATTTACTAATTTACCTGTGTGTAGAGTGTGCACGTTTGAACATACACTCACATGTGTGTGGGGAGGCCCATGGTAGACTTTGCATGTCTTCTTGGGCCACTTTCCACTTTAATTTTTTTAAGATTTATTTTGATATTGTTCATGTGCTTATGTGTTTCTCTGTGTGAGTGCATGCCACATGTTTGCCAGTGTTTGTGGAAGACAGAAGAATGTGATCCCATGCAGACTTGAGTTCTGGGAGCTGGCATAAAGTTCCTTTTAAAAAGCAGCCAATGCTCTTTACCACTGACCTACCTACTAAGTCTCTCTACCTTTATCTTTGAATGCAGAGTCTTTCCCTGAACTTCATTAACTGGTATAGCAGTTGGTCAATGAGCTTCATCCCTTCCATCCATTTTAAATGCACTGATTGAAATGACCAGGCTTTTTCTATGGGTTTGGTCATGTAAACTAACATCTATTTGTTTCTTGTGACAGCTATTCCCTAGCTCATGGATTAATTTTCATCTTTTTAAATAATAATCTCCAAAACTATGAAATACTCACTCTATCAGCCCTAGCCCTATACACTGTTAAATACTTGCTGTGTATTCTTGGCTATGTTCTGTCCTCACTGATGGCAACCGTGGCCATAACTTCTATATTATATTTACTTTTTCCCTTGTAAAGTTAAGACCTACAATTCTGGAAATCATTTTGAATGTTATTTTTATTATTTTAATTATGAGGTGTGTGTATGTGTGTTGTGTGTGTGTTGTGTGTTGTGTGTGTGTGTGTGTGTGTGTGTGTGTGTGAGAGAGAGAGAGAGAGAGAGAGAGAGAGAGAGAGAGAGAGGAGAGAGAGGGGTGTGAATATTTGCATATAAATACATGTTTTATAAATTCTTGGTAAAAAAAAAATTCAACTGCTTAAAGGGTAAAAAGTATAACGCAACCCCAGAAAGACCCCAAGTTCAGCTTGGGGTGCAGCATAAAAAGCTCCATCGATTTGTCAGTTGGTGATGCTGGAAGGAAAAATAAACACCCCAGCAAACAAACAAGCAAACAACTCTGACACCTAAATATGGCCTTGGGACATCTAGCTATAGGAGAATATTTTTTCTTTCTTCTTCATTTTTTTCTCTTAGTAATCTGCTGCAATTTATAAGACTTAAAAAGTAAGCAACATTTGAATCAAGACCATCTGAATTCCATTCCCAGTCTTGGAAACAGCAACTGCAGTGTGTAGAAAACGTAGGGCTTCTTTTCCTAGACATTGATCTCTTCTTCTGAAAGAAGGAGGAACTCCATCATTTCTCACTCTGCCTCTAGCTAACTATTACTGAATTTAAATTGGGTATCTTTGTGTCTGATGGGGGCAGCTGGTTGTTTGGTTTCCCTCAGGAGACACATCATTTATCACAGACATCTTTTATTAAAAATATCCCATAATGAAAATTTTAGAGCACAGCTTTAGACCCATTAAACAGTCTGGGTCACGTGTCTGAGTGTATTCATGCATGAGATAAGCAGTAGAGGTAAGCTGGAAAAGAGTTACTTAATGTGCCTTCTCCAGAAAGGGAAGAGCAAACAGAAGCTAAAACAGAAACACTACTTCAGGAACCCAAGATTCATCTTTCAGGAGCTACAGGGACTCTGAGGGATTAGGAGAAGGGAAATAAGGGAACCCTGAAAGATGCCCGCATAGCCTTGAAGAGATATTACTTTTATCACCGTACTGTGATTAAATGATATAATGAAACAGCTAATAGAGTTTTTCTCATGGCTTCATGGATTTTATTTCGTCTAGCAGAGCAGAGCAATAACAGAAAGCATCTGTAACACAGTAGAACCTTCAAGAATGTTGCCCCAGAGACACCCTTCCTTTAGCAAGGCCTCATCTTTTGCAGACATGCAGCCTTCCAAGAGCTTATTCAGATTTTCAGTTCACCCATGGATTAAACTATTCATTATTCCCTAGCTCTCATGATTTGTCTCTGGAGGCACCCTCAGAGACACACTCAGACGTGTGTTTTACTAATCTTATGGACACTTCTCAATCCAAACAATTGAAATTAAAGATTGAGTAAGACAGAGGATTGCATAGCTAACAGAACAGGTAATGAGGGCTAGGTGTTGATCTGGTTGAACACATAGGATCACTAAGATGGCCTTACTACAGATAAGAAAGTTGTTCAGGTTAGCTTCAGACACACCTTACAAGATTCTTCTGCTTCAAACTCATTTGTCTTGATATCAGTGGTGACTATAGGGAAATATAAATTACTCATGAAAAGTCAGAAGGAAAACAAGAAATGTGGTTACATGCAAGATAGAGTCAGAGAATCAAAACTGTTTTAGTTCACTTGCCTGGATCATAGAAGACCTGAGGCTACAGCAATGCAAATTTACCCAGAGCTCAGGACCTTGGAAGAGGCATGTGCTCCCCAGATCATTACATTGTGGCTTGGTTGAAGACCAGGCCATGACTGAGAGATTCTGTCTAAGGAAAAGTGCTAGCCCTTTCCTCAGGTGGCAAATTGCAAATTCTTGCCTGCAAGGAAATGGCATCAGTAGCTGACAGAGACATTCTAGGCTAAGGACACATTTTGAAAAGTGGAAGGTATAATGAGAGGCAATTTAGGGATGATGGATAGACTCATCGGGGATATGAACTGAACTGGATCTCAGCTGGTCTGCTCGAGAGTAATGAAAGAAAAAGGCAGCTGGGAGGGACCCTTGCAGAGTCAAAAAATATCGAATGATGAAGTGGAAAATGATCTAAAGTAAGAAGCTCAAATTAGAATAGATTAAACTGAGAAATGGTTTACTCTATGCCAAGTGCATTCTTGGAAACAGGAAAAGAATCAGATGCAGTTAATGGATTTAAGCATCTTGTGAAATCTTGAAGGAAAAAAAGAGACCCAAACCGCTATAGTTGCAGGGAGACAATCTTAGTGCCCAGGCAGTATTAGATGTGCCCCACTGTAGGATGGCCAATGAATAACTTTGGTAAAATGAGCTTTTCAGTCACTAAATATGTCAATGATAATATTTTCCAGAAGGACAATATGAAGTATACCTTGCTAAGTTGCTCAGTTTCCAGTAATGAATTTTAAAACTTGAAACAAACAAACAACAGCAAAACACAACAGAGCAAGACTACCTGTGTCATGTGACAAGATCTTCCGTAAAGAAATTTCTAAGAAAACCACTAAAAGCTATTGGAAGTAAAAAGTTCAACAGGGCTGCAGAGTCAGAGTGATGATCAATATAAAAATCCATTATATTTCTCTGCACTTATAGCGCATATAAGGAAAAAAAAACTATTAAAGCAATCCTATTTATAGTACCATTAAAACAGCAAAGTAGGACTTGAAAGAAAGGTCAAACTATTTCTTAAGCTGCTAAACACTGTTGGAAGGCTTTAAGGATCTAAATAAGTGACCAGTAGTACACATTAATAGAAAAATAGTTGTATTATGAAAGTAGAAGCATTCCCAAAATTCTGCAGGATTAGCTCAACACCTACTAGAATGTTAACTGACTTTTATAAAATATATGAGATAATCATAAGATTCATATAAAATCACAACTGACAAAGAATATCTAAAATACGTTGAAAAAGAAGAAAAGTAAAAGATTCCCTTATCTTGATTTAAATCTATTGAAAAACAGCCATAATCAAGATATTATGATAGCATATAGGGGAAACATAAAGACATTTAGTTATAGAGTACAAAATTAAATAAAGGCATCTCTAGTCAACTGACACATGGCAAGAGTGCCCAGACAGTTCATCAGGGCATACATTAATGAAAGACATGTACACCTACATCAAAAGAAAGAAACTGGAACTCCCCACATTAAAATTCTATGCACAATGGGCAAAAGCCTTGGGAAGAAATAAAAATCTAAAAGAAAAACACAAATAGGAATTTTGAGACATGTTTGTAGCTATGACTCCTTATACACATGTAACAAAATGAAAAATAAGTAAAAGTTCATGAAAATTAAAAATACAGCAACACCAATGACATGACACCGGCAACATGAAATTATCTGATGAGACATGTGGGTGTACACTACACACTAACTCTTACAAATGAGTAAGAGGAAGTTTTTTTTGAAAAAAAGAACAAGGATACTGTCACTCCTCCAAAGAAAAGTACACATACACTCAGTGCTCATTTATATAAACTACATAAACAAAACCCAGATAGTCGTAATTCGTTATTACAACTTGAAGGCCTGGAGTCAAAACTTCAAAATAGAATGGTGTCCCTTGAGGTACAGAGGAACTGGACAGTTCTCTAATACACTGTTCTTGTGGGTAAAACTGGTTTAGAAGGGCCTGACATTCCTCAAATAATTAAGCAAAGAATTACCTATAAACTATCCATCTATAACTGAGAGAAATTATTGTGAGTGTTCATAATACTCATAAAAATATTGGTAGCAATGCAATTCATCTTAGCTAAAAGCCAGTGGGTTATATAATTGCGTGACAGTGTTATTCAGATATAAAAAGAATAAAAGTTCTTAAGTGTGAGAAAGCTCAAATTAACTTTAAAACTTTGTTACATGAACACAGTTTGCAAAAGAAGATTATGTTATGTTTCCAAGTTACATGAAATTTCCAATACTGTTAAATGTAGTTAAATATAAATTAATTATTTGCTTGGGAATGAGACAAGTGGCAAGAAACTAGATACGTTAGGAATGAAAAATTTGTGAAGTTTATTGTGGTGATTAAATTGCTCTAAAATTGAGGGGTATCTCAATATATCCGGATGTATTTCACATGATTAGACAATACCATTTAAGTGAGTAAAATTTTGGCAGATAAATTGTGTCTCAGTACAGATGCTGTATAAATTAATAAAGAAACCTTCCTATACCTATGCATTCAGGTGACATGCAATTTACTCAATAGTTGATTTATAAGTTATAAACCAATATTATTTGGAAGTAGTTAGTATGCATTTTAAGCCACTGTTTTCCCTTTAGAAAAAATGAACATTTGGTATTGGATAATAATTAGTGTGCTGATCACTAGGAAAGACTGTTTCTGCCACTGTTAGCATTCCTTTGTTTCTTATGCTTTTTTGTGTTGGGCTGTGAACCCATGAGCTTTCTACCATTGACATCTATGCTACCCTGTCTGTTGGGAAAGTCTTTGTTCATTTAATGTGTAGTTAATGTGTAGTTAGCCAGGTTGATGAAGTTTATGGCATTTTTAGGGTCACAATCTCAGAGCTAACTTCCCATTCCTCTCCATGGCTCTTATATTGTTCATGTTACCTCTTCCACAGTGATTCTCAAATCTTAGATGTAAGAATTGTACCCTTTATATTATAGGAAAAAAAATCTATTTTCACATTTAAAAATACATTGATAAATTGAAATGTCTCATAATAATTCATAAATATGTACAAATAGTGTGTTTCAATTTCAAAAATAATTTATTTTTCAAAAAATAAATTGTATGTTATTTTCAAGGATATAATAGAAGAGAATGAGAACTGCTGTGATGTAGAGACCATTGTGTAAGTGAAGAAATCACTACAGTGCTACTAGCAATTGTTAGTGTTAAAAAACAAACGCTCAGCATTTCAGGTAATTCAGTTTTTATAGAAAAGTCAAGACATTTTCATTTCTAGGGTTGTACAAATTTGCCCAAGTTTTCACAACCAGTTAGAGCCTTTATGAGCACACAGTGGAATACTGTGGGGTCCAGTAAATAAGAGGCTGAGGTCATCCCTGTCAGAAGGATGTGGTCTAAAAGCAAGCATGTCAACTGTACTCTTAAGAAAGTAAAACATTTTTATAAATGAACATTTTTATAAATATATTTTTATTTCCTAATGAATGTAAATGCATTAGACTGCATTTAGAATTAGTTATAAGTTAGTGAATCATAGTTTTTTTGTTTATAGTAGACAAGAACCTTGGTGAAGATAAACTTCACCCATTAGAATTTAAGGCATTGAGTTTAAACACTACAAAGCCAGCGTTCAAACATTAATGTGCTGTCAGTTCTCTATACCACTATGGAAAACTTATTGAGCATCTATGTGCCCACTTTATTCCAAGTGACAAGGCCATTCTTCCATCAATTTTGGAAGATAAAAGTTAAGTGCATATAAGCAGACATCTGCTATAGTATCTACAATAAGGCCCGCTTACTTACTTTTGGGCAATTCCTGAATGCTTTCTGGTGCCAAAACCAAATAGGTGACCCCGGCATTGACAATCCATATATGATATATCCCTGTGTCAGAAATTTCACAGCATGGAAACCATGTTATTTTGACTTATGTTCTAATTCAGTCTATACACTGTTAGTTATGACATGAATGGTCAGAGCCACTATTCAAGTCAATTGTCTTTGAAACACTAGCAATAGAAATACTTTGTGACCTGGGAACACACATACACACACACCAAATTTCACACACCACAGACATTTTGTACTTACATGTTATTCATATATTAACCACAAAAGCTACAAATGTAATGAATGTAGTAATTTATCAAGAGATGAATGGACAAAAAAATGTGTTTCTTCAATGGACTTGATTCAGTTGGATAGGACATTGAAACCAAATATGCAAGAAAATGGCCCAGTGGGTGGTATGGACATATATTTGATAGGCAAGAATAAAAAAGGCAAATATCTCATGTTCTCTCTAATATACATGATATGTGTAGAATTACAGGATAGTAGGAGAAGGAGGAATATTTGGGACATTAAGGGGGCCAGTGAGAGTTGAAGGGGCTGTGAGAAGGCAATTTGGGTTGAATGTGATCAAAGTACATTATCTATTCATGTAAAAGAATCTCACAATAAAGGTCATTATTTTGTGTGTTTATTTTGTGTTAACAAAAATATTTTGATCATACCAAATTTATAATTTCTTGTAGAAGTCAAGAGACACATGAGATAGGTTTTGGTTTAATTTTTTTTTAAGTATTTGAATGAGTAAATACCAGGGCAAGTAATAAGCCAGTATATTTTAAGAGATCTCCTACGTATTATTATCTTATTCTGTTAAAACCGTCAGAAATAATTTTGCGGTTCTCAGAAATTTAAGGAGACTCCCTGTATTTCCATGCAATGAATAGTGTATATAGGAGCCTATCAATAGGCTCTCCCCATTAACATGGCAAGGTCAAGTATAAAGTTAATGTATAGTGGATCAAATACCATTTTTGTAAAATCCCTAATCTAGAACGAAACCTTCTAAAAGATACACATCTAAAATTGAATGTGAAATTCATAGGGAGTGAGGAGCATGTCTGTTCAAGGCTGTGAGGTGTGGGGAAAGGCTATTGTTAACTTATAAAATTAGCAGGGATTGTGTATTCCCCAGGCAGAGCTTGGTGCACAGACTCACTGCTCAGCCTCTGAGTCAAGGCTGCATCACGTACAAAGATAGGTACATCAGGTGACATCTTTCAAAGCACATCAAACAGTCTAACTATATGCTACTTTTATCCCATGTCCTACTTCTATAGAACATGTGCTATCATAAAGATGCTCTGGTAGAATCCCAAGAAAAGATAAGATTTATTAAAATGAGTATGACCAGTCTGCCTCTTTTTAGTTTCATTTCTCACCATAACAGTAATTACAGTAAGGAACATGTTTTGAGAAATAATTATCACTAAGTGCTTTAACTGCACTAACTTTTTAAACTATTCCTGTGACCTGATAGGCAACGTGGTGATTGTTTCAATTTAACAAAGAAGAACATGAGGCACCTAACATGAATGTGACTGCCATTATATGGTCTGTAAGTCACAGATATGGGAGTTGATCCAGGCAAACACTCCCCGAAACATATGACCTTCTTTAAGTTGTTTTTCATCACTTCTCATGATATCACAAGAGTACAAATTATACACAATACATCTATGAATTTAGAGACAATTGATCAGGATTTGTAAATCCTGTACCATCTTTAGACCTTGGAAAGACTAAATTTCTAGACTTTTCTAATCCACACAGTTTTAACAATCAGAAATCTTTCTCTACATGAATTTTTTATTTTGACAGGCTCACTTCCTTGAACTAAAATTTTCTCTCAGGCGTCTTACTTTTTTTTTTTCATTTCTCTACAGCAGAGATAAAAAATAACATTTATGTTGCTGGGAAAAGACCATTTGCATTAAGTAAGCACACATTTTGGCAATAAAAATATCAATGAGGTGTGTAAACAAGATATTGCTTCCTGATATAAACAAATGGAATATACAATATTATATAACAAATTGTCATTAGAGTGTTTTATTATGAACATCATGAGAAAGTAAAAATAACATACCAATAAATATTCCACTATGAAGCAGATAAATGATGAAATCATTATCTATTGGTTAGCTTGGGAGTGAAATATATTATACTATTACCATTAATTAAAAATTAGTTCCATTTTAAATTAGTTGTTTTTCTCTAACAAAACCAGATGTCAGTAATGATCATATAACTATTTTTCTACTGTAATGAACATATGCTTTTTGCCTGGTAAAAAGCCAAATAATTGAATATATACGTATATATACCCACACATACAAGTAGTCTCTCAACACAATAGTTCTGGAAAGACCTTTTCATTTTGAAATGTCACACTGTGTTCTATTTCCTGAAGAAGGAAGAAATGTGGCAGCATCTCAAAACAACCTTGTTTTCATGATATACACAGCCTAGATAGAAAAGCAAATATTGAGAGGCAGGTGATGTTCTTCCCACTAGCTCCCTGAGTTCCTCATGTGCAAAGGACATGGCACGAAGTTGGACACCCACTATCAGAGGCCCAACAACAGATGGGCTGACTCAGAATATGTACTGATGCCAAAATGTGAAAATGTCAAAATAAAATGAAACACATAGGTTGACGAACATAAAAAAAATATTTGAAAATGGGATCACAGTATTAGAATGAACATGTATGAGAACAGTATGAAAGTGTGCTTTCAGGTGTGTGTGAGGAAAACAGGTCATGTGTGAGAACTTTATTACAAAGAATATAGGGATTTTCTTTTTTATTCCTTGAAAGTTTTGGGTGATTTTCACATAGTAACTTTCTAAGACTGTGAAGTCCTATGTCAATAAGAAATTTTAGAGGACTAGATCAACCTAGAATATACCGTTGCCTTGGCTTTAAATGTTAAAGGCAGATTGCTGTTTACATAATTGATGTCATTAGGAAATAAATCTGTTGAGGGGGCAGAAGTAATGTGGCAAAGCTATGTCTTTATGGAGGGCCTTAAATGCCAGGCTCATGAAAAAATGTAGGAGTTATCCACAAAAAGCCAGAAAACCACTGTGGTGTTCCATTTAGTAAAATATGACCTGAGGAATGAAGAAAAAAAATATCAAAAAATCAAAAAACTTCTGCGTGGTTGAGGATTGATTGGAGTAGAAAACTTGGAGTCTGAGTATGGACATAGCTAGATACTAAGGAGTTGGCACAAACTACATGTCATCCCTCACCTCTGACAGTTCAAAGATTCAACACTCAGGCCTTTTTTAGTGGCCAAAGCTGGGTTTAGAATGATTACCACTCACAAGAAAAATATAAATATTTACATTTTTATTAATATATTTTTATTTTTTCAATATTCTTTTAAAAACTAAAACTCCAAAAGAAAGGCAACTCTATAAACCTTAGGATCAGAAAGGTGATATTGTCAAAGAGGAGTCAAAGAGAACATCTGAAGTGACTTTTTAGAGGCTTAGAGTGATTGAAATCTTACTGAAATATCAAAGAGTGTATACAGTAAATATGAAGATATTAAAATGCAAGTATATCTTCTGTAAGGCAGTGGGCAAAGAAGAGAAACACAGAAACTGAAGGTACATTTGACAACACAGCCATAATATTAAGATATATGAGCACAGGAAAAGAATAGTACGCATGGAGTGCTTTAGCTTTCATAGCTTTAGCAGCATGCACTTGAACAGGACAAAGAAAGAAATAAAAAGCAGTGAAAGCAAATGACACACAGGAGAAAACTATGACAAGTCTATAGTGTAACTGCAGTAGATAGAAAAGGAGGGACCAAGAAACACTTACTAGCCAATATTTTCCCTAAGCACAATGAGAATGAGATGATACAGATCACTTCTGATCCCAGAGGCCAAGCAAAGCTCTTCTATAAATGACTATCCCAGGCTGGGAAGATAGTTTAATGGAAGGAGGTGCTTACTGCCAGCCTTGGCTAACTGAATCTATTTGCATACCTTTATTGGCCTACTATGACATGCATATCTGCACATGTGCATGCACACACACACATGCATACACACACATTCACACATACATAGAGAGAATAAATTAAATATATATGCATGTGTGTGCATGTGTACATATAGATATATGTATATTATCAGAGTTTCTAAAGACCATTTAGAATTGTAGTGTATAAGCTATATAAAGTTATTTATAGTGACCTTCAAGGATTCTAGCAAGAAAAATACATAAATGTTTAATTAAAATTATCAACCTATTTATTTATTTACTTATTTCATTGCTTACTTAAATGTGTGAGTGTGCGTGTGCACACATGGGTACATGAGTTGGTGGCTATTGGAAGTCAGGAATTTTGAGGAATATCTGAATTAAAGTCAAGGTGTCATGCTTAGCTGCTAGCTTCCTTGGCGCATCTTATATTCTATAAACATGAAAATAATTTAATAATTGATCAATAAGTACAGTTTGAATGTAAATGTAATTTTTATATTTGTAGATTAAGGGCTATATTGACTTTAGAATGTATACAAATATGTACTCCAAGTTTTCTGTGCTAAACACACAAAGGTTCTTAAGTATACAGCACAAGTTAAGAAAGCCTAGATATGTTGGGATGGACAATGGCTTAGCTTATTGATTGGCTGTTTAATTCTATGATCAAAGGCTGAAAAGCTTACTTTACTTCGTGATCAATTCTCCCTCACATATCTACTATTCTATAATATGAGATAAAAAAAAGGAGCTAAAATTTTGCAACCCCATGAGAAGAACAACATTATCAACCAAACAAACCCTCCAAACTCCCAGTGATCTCCATGAGCACACATGGAGAGACTCATGGCTCCAGTAGCATGTGTATCAGAGGATAGCATTGTCTGGCATCAATGGGAGGAGAACCCTTTGGTCCAGTGAAGGTGCATTTTCCCAGTGTAGAGGAATGCCAAGGCACTGTGGTGGAGAGGGTGGTTGAGAGAGAGAGCACCTTCATGGAAGCAAGTGAAGGGGGAGTGGGGATGGGTGTGGAGGAAAAGGCGATAATATTTGAAATGCAAGTACAGAGAATATCCAATAAAATATTTGAAAGGTTAAAAAAAATACAATTCAAAGTAGCTTAAGCATAAAGAAAATTTATTGTTAAATATCCCCAAGAAGTAAAAGAAGTCTGGATTCTTTTGTAACGAAATGTGCTACTTGAGTTCATTTTATATGAAATTCAATTGCAAGTCAAATGTCAAGAAACAAAAATCTCAAAATGTTTTAATAAAACAGTTTCTGCCAGCTAAAACTGTTTAAAGCATACAAATTTGTGAGGGTGACTTCTTGACAGCACAAGAGTTTGTAGCATATGACAAAGTATTTTATGATAACTACATATACTCATTCAATGATTTTTGTGTTTCATGATATAAGCCAGCACTGCACATGAATACAATTCAAGGTGTAATTATTTTACAAGTAGAAAATGTGAGAAAACAAAACATCGTTACGGTGCGGACCATTCAGAAGCAATTCAACTGAATGTTCAGTATAGGTAGTAAGGATACTCATGGGATTCATTAAAGTATTTCACCAAACTGTCCCATTTATCCACACACCTTTTTTATGGAGACCTTGTGCACACGACCAAATACATCATGCTCTGTTTGGAAAATGAGGAGTTAGAAACTACAGCGTCTGTTTTCCATCAGGAGCTGATAACTAAAAAGTTCAGAAGAGTGGAGACAGTGTGAGGCCATAAGTAGACAGAGATCCTGATCTTTTGGATGTGTGAGACTGGACTTTAAGCTTTAGTTTTACCCTTTGACTATTCCTGCTTGGGAAAAATAGTCTTAAACATGTTATACATGGGAACCTTGTTTACCGAAAGCCAATACTGTTTTATTTGGCATACAAGACAGTAAGTCTGTAAGGGTAATATAAAGGAATTAATGATTTTGAGAATGCAGATCATAGTAGTTGGGTTATCTTTTGGTTTTACAATAAATCCCAAAATTACAATAAACAATGCTATGATTTTTGTTTTCAAGAAGGCATTCTCACATTCAGTAGAGAATTAACATAATAATTAATTTCCAGATGGATGCTACTTAGCCATTCTCTTTTTCAATAATCACTTCGGCCCTACTAGCATTGCAGCAGCCTCCATTTTAGCTGCCAAGGCTACTTGCATAAGAAAAGGCTCAGCTTGGGGCTGGAGAGATAGCTCAGAGTTTAAGAGAACTGATTGCTTTCATAGAGGTCCTGAGTTCAATTCCCAACAACTACATGGTGGCTCACAACCATTTGTAATGGAATCTGATGTCCTCTTCTGGTGTGTCTGAAGATGGCTACAGTGTATATATACATACATATATATATATATATATATATATATATATATATATATATATATATATATATATGTATGTATATATATATGTATATGTATAATAAATTATATATATAATTATATATATAATCTTTTAACAAAGGCTCAGCTCTTCTTTATGAGCCTCACAGTTGTAACTTTGATATGGGGATATAAAAACACACATGAAGGTATCATTATACAGATTGAGAAGGTTGTATGTATATATTTTCAGTCAGAACATAGTACAGCGTTTCAGAAAGCAGGAAGGATTTGACATACCAACTTATATGGCCATAATGTGTTCAGGGTTTCACCCTCCTTAACAGTGTTTGCCCTGCCAGTAATTGCTAATTGCTTCCCCAAAGTCTCCTCATATTGCCTAGTTGAGGGGATTCTATTACTTGGCCTAGTAGCTTTATAGTTCTGTGTCCTTTCAAAGTTACTTCCTGATCTTGTGTAGATGATTTAAGGTGTCAGGAACCTACTGATTAAATAAGGAAGAAAATAACAATGTTTGGTACCCATCTCTCCAGAGCACTTACATAGGCATAAATGAGGGAGAAATAGGGAAAAAAAGCTTTTGAGAAGATATAAAAATCTAAATGGTAAAGAAAGACTATGTATTATTTACTGACAGAATAAACACAGATGTCAAATACCTGAAACTGTGATCAAAATAGAACAGGTTGCTAGGCCACAGAAACCGTAGTACACTGTTACCAAGAGGGGCCAGGCTTGTATATGGGCTATAAAAGCCACCTTCTGTCATATCATTTTCTCACAAGATTTATCAGTGGTAACCCAGTTTATTACTTCATTACCCAACTTAAGTATATGTGTTAGTATATTTAGAAGAGCAGCTAATTGCAATCTCCGATAGCCTTAAAAGGATTCAATTATTACTGGAGTTTGTGAAATAGACTATCTGATTTAATGAACATCAGAATGTACAATGTCATGCTAGAAAAAAAAATAGTATTGACCTCCATCAGGAACAACACAGAGTGGAAAAAACAGATGCTTTTCAATCTCTTTTATGTCTATGAGATGCAACTTCTGGCGTGTAGAACAAAAGAAGGAAATTCTAAATTGGGTAGCAATTTTAAAAATTGTTCACGTTGGACAGAAAGATGTCTCATCAGGTAAGAACACCTGGTACAAAATCTGACGATCTTAGTTCAATATCCAGGGGCCATATGATGGAAAAAGATAATTGTCTCCTGGATGTTATCTTTGACCGACCTCCAAAAATATGCTAGGACACATGCATACATATGTGAACATGTGCAATAAATAAAATATAATTAAAATGTGTGCAGCTTATAATTTACTAACATAGTTTCATAAACTCTTTGATGATGTGAACTTGTTTGATATTTTTATTGAAACAGTTTAATTTGATAGTATTCTTTCTACTTTTCCAAATCATCCCCACTTCCTACACATCCAACCTCATATATTTTCTCTTTCCTAAAAAAAAAATGCAAAAATAAAAGGAAAAATAGCCATTGAAAGCCATGGAGTCTGATTAATGTTAGCTAACTATTTCTGAAAATAGGCCTGCCTAGGAATTTGGTGGATATGCCCAAAGTTGCTTCATTGAAAAGAACTGATTTTTCCCTCTCACATCTGCTATCATTTGCAAATAAGTACATGGCTACTTGACTAAGAATGGAACCAGGTGCCTACTTCCATTTATCTGTGCTGGGATATTCTCTTGCTTCAATGTTTGCAGATCTGTCTTCTTCATTTTAATATTGATGCTAGCCTTTACATAAAATTGAGCCTCACCTCATGGTTTAGAGTTTTGCTTTTCTGATGAGCACCTTTTCTGGTATCTCTTTGTCACCTGTCTTAGTTAGAATCTGATAAAAAAAAGTCATAAAACCTTTACCAGGCTGGCCTCAAATTCAGAAATCCCCCTGCCTCTGCCTCTCAAGTGCTTGGGAATAAAGGCATGAGCCACCACACCCAGCTTAAAAATGTTAAAGCAGGAAAACCTGAATGTGATATGCACATCTTTAGCCCACATGAACTGTGTATTTGTTTTAATAAGTGGAATTTTCAGATAAAAAAAACCTTTAACATGTGAACTAGAGTAGTCGTTTCTGCTGAAAGCAGGGTTGGTTAGAAAGAACAGAGCCTTCTGTGTATTTTAAAATATTTCTACCCCCGCCTACCTTCTGATGTGTGGGAGCCATGTGTTATGTTGTGCTGTGTTTTGCTTCCCCTCGATATATACTGTGGAAAGCTGATGGAAGTCTTTGTGTGCTTTGATATCAGGTCTAGTGTGTCAGTGAATTTAGAGTTGTCTCTTCAGAGGTTCCTGGATTCAAATGTAGGCTGAGAATAAGCTTCGCCAGTGACATATACTATCTATAGCCCTTCATCATCATATTTAAATATTTTAAAATATTTTAATATTTCAATTAAATTGTTTCATAATTTTTCCAAAAAAAAAAAAAAAGAGGGTTGCTGGTTTAAGTAATTGACCCAAATGAAATACTTCAACAAGTAAAATAACTCAGGACCTGATTAAAATCCTCAAGGTCCTGCTGAATCTCTGACTCCACAAGTTATTAAATATCATCAGATTAACTCAGTATGTATAAACTTACCACAGTAAAACATCCTAAAATCAAAAGAGTTCATTGATTTCCCACTCTGTGTGTGGTCCGGCTCAAATTTTCAGTACTCCAAAAAATAACAAACAGTGAAAACTAATGTTTATAAAGCCTGGTACGATACGACATGCTTGTAAGAACTCTGCAGATAGAGGCAGGATTGTCATGAGTTTGAGACTACCATTGTCTACAGAGTGATAATGTCTCAATAAATAAATGCATAAATAGTAAAATTTGATCTGATATTAATGATGGCTCTTTCACTTTATGAATGTTACCTTAATGTACATGTGTGCTTGTGCATGTTTCTATGTGCAGGAGAGAGGCTAATATGAAATGTCTACCTTATCTCTTGAGATAGGGTCTTTTAAGTCCTATAGACAGGCTAGATTGGCTTGTTCTACCTGTCTCCACCTGTGCTGCAGTTATGGATGTACATAGAATTACACCTCTTTTTTTTTTTTTTTTTAAATTTAGGGCCTCAGCTCTGAACTGAGTCATTATGACTGAACTGCAAGCACTTCACTGAATACATCCCTAGAACCTCTTTCATGTTTAAAATATTCAGATATTCTATTCTAAATATACTAGAGAGGTAAAAATGTGCTTTCCTTTTTATTTAGCGTGATTTTCACCTCACTGCTAATATCAACTGTAATGTGACTTTTATTGCATGACTATTTATTGCAGAGCTGATACTGAGCATACATCCGGATTGCCAGATTGTGATTAGCCCTAGATGGTTTTAATCATTTCCGTATTTCCAAAACATGCCAGATATCAAGCCAAATGATACATATTTATTTGTGAAACAATTCTTGGTGCAGATACTCAATTTATAAAACTAGAAGTGATACAAATATCATCATGTTTTAAAGAATGTATTAGAGTAAGACATCAGTTATTTTTCCTTTTTTTTTTCTTTTTTCTTTTTTTTACAGTGCAACCAGAAGCAGTAGTTCCATATGATGACTTCAAAGTGATGGACAGATAGGACAGTCTATTATTGTAAGAAAATATACTTGACTCATTTAACATTTGGCTCATCAAATAATAACTGTTAACTTGACATTAATTGTAGAGAGCAGCAGGCAGACAGAGAGCATGCATTATTCTTCTTTCTCCAGACACACAGTTTTGGACCCAGAAAGAACTGACTGGGGTCAGGGGAAAGCAGTTAGGATATCTCTGTAGCTCCTTATAGAACAAAGGCTAGAGAGATCAAGCTCAGTGTGAGACTGAGCTAGGAGCTTACCAGTCACTCAGGAAAAATAGAAACTGAAAGGAATTTCTTTTTCAGTAACTATTACCATTTTGGTTATGCGAGGAAACTGTGTGCAGATTTCATTAAGGCCAAGGTATGAAAGCATCTTCCTCAAATTTTCCTTATTGTAGACAAAAGATGTTTAAAAACCTGAAAATAGAGTAATCTTTGGCTAGCAATAAGATTACTGTTTTATTAAATAAAACATGGTTTTCAGAATTGTTCAAGATAATCCATAAATTAGTTTATAATATTTTACTTACTTAGGGTCTTCATAGTTGTGAAGAGACACCACAACCATGGCAACATTTATACAGGACAACATATAATTGGGGCTGGCTTACAGGTTTTGAGTTTCAGTCCACCATTGTCATGGTGCGAAGCATGGCAGCGTCCAATCACAAAAGGCACTGGATGAACAGAGAGTTATACATCTTGTTCCAAAGACAAACAGAAGAAAACTGGCTTCCAGGAAGCTAGGAAGAGGTACTCAAAGTCTACACCCACACATTTCCTCTCAAAAGGATACACCTACTCCAAAAAAGCCACACCTCCTAATACTGAAAGTTTCTGAGCAAAGCATACTCAAATCACCATATAACCCAACAATGGGCAGATGTGAATGGGAAGTTCAAGAATCTAGTAGTTTCTCAGTCCCACAAAGCTAGGTATTTCACCTGGCTTTCTGTTTAAGCTGGAAAACTGATAAAATTGGTTCCAACAAATGTGCTGACAAGTAACTTCAAGCATGCAAAGTAGAGTGAGTTTTTCTTCTTGCATTGTCCTTAGGAAGGACTCCAGCAGCAGATATGGTCCAAATTAAAGTACATACCACCATACCTTAATTTGGAACTTGCTCTGTCTCAGGTTTGCCTGAAACTCAGAAATCTGCTTGCCTCTGTCTTCTGGGGTTAATGACCCTTGACTGGGCCTACACTTTTCATAGCTACTATGCCTCAAGATCTGATCAATGTATGTGTCATCCCATGTCAAGATCCAAGTCTGTGTCTTCCAGTCTCAAGATCTGGATCAAAGGTGTTCCCTCTACTTCTGGATTGTAGATCATTCTAGATGTAGTCAAGTCAATAACCAGAAATAACTTACAGTATCTATTAGAATATATAGGAGGCCTGCAGTGATTGCTCCATAGAACTGATTTAATGAAGTATAAGGAATAAGAACACTTCACATTTCCTTGTTAGGGGCCAGCCCCGGCTGTGTTCTTTCTTCTTTGGTTCTTCTTGA
This sequence comes from Micromys minutus, assembly GCF_963924665.1. Taxonomy (NCBI): domain Eukaryota; kingdom Metazoa; phylum Chordata; class Mammalia; order Rodentia; family Muridae; genus Micromys; species Micromys minutus. The sequence continues at coordinate 18,675,698 of NC_137958.1, read as the reverse complement.
GCCAGCAGAGGGGAAAGAACATTTCTCAGGGGTAAGACTTGGTCTTATAAGATATTTAGGGTTGCTGTATAATAATAAAATATTTACCTGCCTTAAGTTTAAGTTACTTTGTTTTAGCAGCTGACCTGCCTTCTGAGTTCTTCTGAGTTTAGCAGCTCATCCTAAAACAGCACAAAATTGATTAAAGTAGACTTTGTTCTATCTCTGCAGAAATTGAATAGCTCTAGCTTTCAGCCCACTAGTTTAAGTCCCAGGAAGAAAAAGGGACACATTGAAAAGTGATCTATTAATCTTTCTTTCTAAGTTCTAAAACAAGTTTCCTATGAAAACTCTCTAACAAAGGGGCTGGTAAGAAAAGTGAGATAAGGGTCTGAGAAAAAAGGGAGATAAGCAGTGTTAAAAAGGGGGAGGGAATAAAGAGAAGTTTAAGGAAGGGGGGATGCTAAGAAATTGGGGATAAGGATAAAAAGCAGTTAAGGGGATCCAGGCTAAGAAAAAAAGGAATAGGGAGAATATAGAGGGTGATTTCATCTCTTTGTCTCAGCACTTATACATCTTTTGAAATGCATTGATCATATGGTAAAACATTCATCACAATTTTATATATGGATTTAAATCATAAACTGAGTAAATAGTTTGCATGTATATCCATTAAGAGTATTTATCTGGCTAAACATTTATCACCTGTCTCAAGCTCAAAAGTTTCATGGAGAATTAAAAACCATAACTATTTGTGACCATGGTATTAGTGAAATTTTGTATAGATAAACTTAGTTAGTATTTTATCCTCTGTCGTAGCAACTATAGTAAATCATTAGCTGCCCTTTTATGACCTTTGTTAATGGTTTTGCAATTTCTTGGAATGTGCTGTGAGTAGTAGATGCCTACTTGCTGTCTCAGAATGTTTCTGTATAAGTAGTTCATTTGACTAGATGTATAAGGAATCTTGGGCATTTCTGTTTTAGAACAATGTCAGGGTCATATCTTGGTTAGACCTTCCATTGATTTTGCAAATTTCTGAGAAAATAGAAGAAATATAGAAAAGATTTAAAGTTACAAAAATTTTATTCAATGGTCAGTTGATTTCAGTTTTATTGGCCTTGATGAGACAAAACATGCAGGGAAGAATGCAGTCAATGGAAAGGTAATCATATTCGTGGTCACAAGTAGGAAAAAATGGCAAAAAATTATATAATTTAGAACCTACCTTTGATAATGAAGGCCCTAAATCCACCATCTCTCAACACATAATTCATTTAATTAACTCATAATTCAGTCATTCCTCTTTATCCAACCACTTGCCCAAATCACCACATCTGAACACCAAGGGTATCATAAACAAAGACTTAAGGATATGAACCAAAGCAATATCAAATCTGCTTTAACTTATTAAAGTGGAAAGTAAAAACCAGGTAAATTATAAGAAAAAGTTTTATAATCAATCATTTTAGTAAAAAAAGATTAGGGGTCTTCTAGTCATCAGATTAGGTGCCATGCTAAAATATAGCTCTTTTTTTTTTTTTAGGAGATCTGAAATGCTTTACTATTTCAGAAAAGATGTATCTGAACTTCTAAAATACCATTTCTTCTCAGTTAGATTTTTAAACTTATTTTGCTCTAATTCAAGGATATATTTGAGAAGAAAGCTATTGCAAATCATATAAGAATGAAGCCATCTCGGCAATGGGAAAAGAGGACTTTAGTCCAGTGAAGCCTTGTTTTCCTAGTTTAGGGGAATGCCAAGGCACTGAGGCACAAGTGGGTGGGTGAGAGTGAGAGCATCTCCATGGAAGCAAGGGGAGGGGGAGGGGATGAGAGTGGGGGGGGGAGGAATAACATTTAAAATGTAAATACAGAGAATATCCCATAAAAATGATTTTAAAAAGAATGAAGCCCTCTGTAAAAGGATTTATGTTAGGATTTTAGTAAATTTTGGTGATATTTTAATGATAGTCTTAAAATAAACATAGACATAAGCTGTTCTCTGATTCCAGTGATCTTCTCCAAATTGTTGTGGAGATGTTATAATTTTCTTTCTGTATTCTTAATGTAGCTACAACCAGCCTCTTATTTAATTAAAAACAAAAACAAACTTAAGCTTAACAACTGGGAAGTTTTTACACATTATATTCAAATGTATATAAGAAACAGTCATATTTGATTTAACATTTATTTTATTTGTTTTTGAAGAGTAATGCTACATTGTTTTCTTACTGCATTCCTTACTTGACTGTTGCTGTGATAATACAAATTATATATCAGGGTGATATATAAAAGTGAGTATTTAATTGGGCTTACAATTTTTGACAACCAGAGTATATGATGGTGGAGTAGGGTATGTCAGCAAAACAGCTGACAACTCACATCTCAAATGACAAGCATGAAGCAGAATCTGTACAGGTATCAGCACTAATTTTTGTGGGTTTGCATGGATGAGTTATATGATATCCTATTTTTGTTGAAACTTCCTTTAATATATATCCACATATATTTAAAAGTGATTAAATGGAGTTGTTCAATAATAGGGGGTAATAATCCTACTAGACACCACAAAATAACAAATCAAAAGCTAAGTTCTAGAGTTGAGTTACCTCTGTAGTTACTATACAGTGAGGTCCCATAGATTTCCAAACATTACAGGCTGTGGTCAATACTCTTGATTACCCTCCAGAACTTGTTGGTAAGACCCTGTTTCTGAAGAGACATTTATTAAAGATAAATTATGTGGATGTTACCTGGAAAAAAATCATTATTTTTGGTATTGATAGTGCTGACAGATATTTTGCAAACAACCAGAGAAGTGATATAATCAACCTTACCCAAGTGTGAACCCTAACTCTGCAAGTTACAGCAGTGAGTGGCCAGGCAATACACGCCCACTTGTGCAATAGTGATACAAATGAAATGGGAATAACCAACCACTTCATGATTGACTTTAAGGCCTGCTTTACAACGTAAAGCCCATAGTTACCATCATTCTTAGTGCAAAGAATCTGTGTCTAATATATCATAGTTCTTCGAGGAACCCTAACACAATTTCTCTGTTCAGTGGACACAGTATTGAAACAACTCCTAATGACTATTTTACATGTAGAATTGGGAAATGGTCCACCCTCAAAAGAAAAGCTACTTTTATCAATAGATGACTATTAAAACAGAGATTCATCATCGGCGCATGTGAATAAATGCCGTGGAGTATTCAGCGGTTAATGGAACATCAAACCCACATGGCATTTCCCTAAAGCCCAGAGGTTATTAGAAAAGTGGGGGAGAGACAAAAAGACTATAAGAGCCATAAGTAGTGAATGGTTACAAGTAAACTGTTTTCAGGACACAACAGGGCAGTTGCTTCTCCTAATTAACAGCAGTTGAGATAGTACATACATTTGCCTAAATACTAAAACATATGGCTTTTCACAGTTGCCTGTGTGGAGTTAACTGCTTTCCAGGTGCTTGTGCCAGAAAAAAGTCAGTAGCATCCTGGGGTCAGGTTTCCCTAAACCTTGTCCAAAATGATTACCCTGGCACTTTTCCTGATGAATGTTTACTCTTTTGAAAATATTGGCCCTCCAAAATAATACAGAACACAAGGAGTATGGATATTTTATGTGCTTTCCCTTTATACTGGTCAAATTGTTTGTTCTGATTTGAACCTTGGTTGTCCACTACCATCTTTTTATTTACCGTATTTTGAAAAATAAACATGTCATCAATTTGTACTATCTTTTAGAACTTGTTTCTCATCACCTATCATTTTAGCTGGAACAGTTTTAGTAACTGTACAAAGAGTGAAAGGTGGAATACTAGATGTACCATGCCTTCAACTTTACTCATAAAAAATATGATCAGCTTCATACTCAATTTTTAAAGCACTTTAAGAATCTTTGTAACTTATTTGCATTACAACAGTAAAGATAATCATCAATGTTCCAAAAATTGTATTCCTTGAACAGCCTTAGAAACCACAAGACACAAGCACAAAGGAGGAGTCAGTGTTTCTTTGATATTATCTCCAATAAAGAGAAAAATAAAGTTATATTTAGCTAAGGTGGCATAAGCTTTAGCATCAAGCTGTGAAGAGCACTTAACAGGGCAAGCAATTATAAGATCATAAGACAGTAGCCAGTAATTCAGTGCCCTCAGGCTGTTGACTTCAGTGACAGTATCTGCAGTTATATCATGATCTCAGTGACCCAATACTGACCACATGCTGAGTTCATATGTCTTCTTTTAAAAAATCTAATCTGAAATTAGACTTAAATTTAGAAATTTGTACATGTTAAAGAAATTCTCTGACACTGAGACTTAGCTGTTTCATCTGAGTACACATTCTGCCTTCCAAACTTTAATAAAACACACCCAACATTTGACATTAATTGAGAGGAAAAGGACAGCTTTGACATTAACATAGAAAATTATTCTCTGTTTCATAAGAGTTCAAGAGTAATTTTTAATAAGAAGTCAGCATTAAAAGACTTAAACAAATAAGTTTCCTCAGATCTTAATGTTTGAGAAGGTACACCCTGACACTTAAGTAATCTTTATAAACAGAAGCTACATTTTTACACCAAAAATGATCCTTTGAAATATCCTAATACAATATCAATATTGAGGATATTTTTCTCACTGAATTTGTATATATTATATAGGAATGACTGTACATTCGTTGCGGATATGATGGGATAATTGGTTGCAGTCGAAATTTTCCAGGTTAATGTCTTATTGCTGAAGACATCAAATACTTTGGACACTGAATGTGTGAGAATCAAGCTGGAACTCACCTAGAAGCATCTTTAGTTTGAGCCTGCAAACCACAATAATATTAATAGGAAGAGATATAATCAAGGGTTTAATAGTGGTATTACATTTCTGGGGTAACAACAGCCACCTAGTTGTACTTAAGGCCCATTCAATAAGTGGCAGCTGATATCAAGTCCTATAAAGTAGCAACTGTGTCGGTGAACTCACAGAACCCAGAGGAAAACTCACTACTGACTTTTCTAAAGCAATGTAATCTCAAATTCATAAATAAATATAGGTCTCACTCTTCAGCAAAGAAGCTTCTTTTCTGACAAGTGCTGGCTTATGCACAGTCACAAGTAGCCAAAATGTGAAGAATAAAGATCATGCAGCACCCATCCACAATTGATTTATCAGCAGCACAATCTGTATACCTAAATCTCATGAAACGCCATTGATAAGGGGTGGCAACTTTCTAACAGCCAGAGAACTAGGGTAGTTGCTCCAAGATAAGGATGCTGTACCCATGCAATCTCAGCAATCTGGTAGCCTAAATCAGACACATATAATGACTGTACCAGTTGACATGCCAACAAAGATAAGGCAAATTTAACCAGACCTCATCCTTAGTTGAGGAGCTACCTACAATCACTGGCTATTGAGGGAGGGAGAATGTATCCCTACATTAGGAAACTGTGCCCTCTCTGGAACAAAAGCCTCTTCTCACATTGATGCCAGACACTGCTGTCTTCAGTTACATATGCAAATGGATCAATAGGCCTCTCAAAGTTCGCACAAAAGTTGGTGTTTTACTCCATGGGAGTTTTGGAGGGTTTGGTTGGTTAATAATGTTATCTTCCCATGAGGTTGCAACCCCTTTCAGCACCTTATGTCCTTTCTTTAGCAACCTCATTAGAATCCCCGAGTTCAGACCTATGGTTAGCTGCAAGCATGCTCAGCTGTATCTATATGATTCTAGCATAGTCCCTGAGGGGGCATTTCTGTCTGGTTTCTGCCAATAAGTATTTTTGGGATCAGCTATAGTGCTTGGATTTGTTGACTGCATATGTGGTGGATCCCCAGGTGAGGTGGCTTCTTAGAAATCTTTTCTTCAATCCCTGTTCTATTTGACCTTGCATTTCCTCCCATGAGAGTTTTGTTCTCTTTTCTAAAAAGGACTGAGGCATCCTCATTTTGGACTTGATTTCTTTAAGCATCATAATGTCTTTGAATTGTTTCTTGGGTATTGGATATTCAGAGCTTTCTGGAGCCAGTATCTGCTTATCAGTGAGTGCATACCAGGTGTGTTCTTTTGTGACTGGGTTAACTCACTCAGGATAGTATTCTCTAGTTCCATCCATTTGCCTACAAATTTCATAAAGTCATTGTTCCTAATAGAAGGCTTCCATGGAACATTGATTGTAACCAGCAATGTCTAGGCTGGTGTCTGCATTCTGTGGTTTCTTAAAACTTTCCTGCTAAGTAAACAACTCCTTTCCCATTTACTTCATTCTGCCACCATGCACCAGGGAGTGGAGAAAATCCTTCCTGTGGTTTTGGAACTGTGGCCTCTAATCCTACATCTGAGGCTCATTAGCATAGCTTTTTCTGTACACATTTCTCTCTGAATTCTCCTCTGAGCCCTCATCAGAGGCCCTCATTAAGTCTGCTTACATACAGAATTCTCAGCTTTTGTCTCATTCTTGTTTCATGAGCTCTTCCAAACCTTCTTTGAATCTTTTCATAAGTAAGTTCTAAAAGCTTTGCACATCGTCGAATATATTCTGGAAGTGACCCACTTGTCAATATCAATATTCTGAGCTGGATTTCTATCATTATAACAAATATTTTAGGTAATCAACAGCCTTCCCTACCCCCTTCAAAATGACAATCTGTATAAAACTTTTGCCTCATCTTTGGAAGTTTTAACCCACCAAGGCATGATCTCAGCATTTATAGTAGATGGTAAAATATGGCAACCCCAAGTGATGAGCCAAACCCCTGCAGCACAGACAGGAAGTAACAGTGAGAAAGGAAGAACCTAAGATGTTAAAACATTATGAACTATTTTGTGGATTTCCTCTCAAAAGTGCTTTCATTAATTCTTCCTACCTTTTCCTTAATTTCTCCCATTTTTTATTTCCTGTTTGACAAGTACCCTAGTATTTTCTTATACAAATGATCTGATGGAGATATGTCCTCTAAGCTTTATCTGTTAATTTCCTTTTTTATCTTTTTATTTCCAGCGCTGGAGATTGTACTTAGGACCCATAAGATTAACAGGTGACAGGTGATAAAAAAACGATAATAGATTAGATAGATAGATGGTTGATTGATAGATAGATAGATGATTGATAGATAGATAGATGGGTAGATAGATAGATAGATAGATAGATAAGATGTTTCCAAAGCTTATTTACTAATTTGCAAGCCTCGGTCAACTAAGTAATTGGAATTTACAGGCATAATCCACAGCAACAAGTTGCTTTATATTTTTTAAGAAGAATGTTCCTAGGTACAGTGTTCTTGGTTAGCAATATGTTTGATATTTTTTCAGTACTTTTAACATTTTTATTCACTTCTGAATGATAAGGTTTCATTGAAAAGTGTTTCATCAATCTAGTATAGACATGGGTGTGCCTGCTTTGTCCCCTACAGTGTCCTGATAAATTTTATCTTGAACTTTAAACAACATGGTATAGACTTACTCAAATCTGACCAGCTATTGTAACCTCATGTCCCTGGATATGTACACATGCTTGGTGGTGAAGATTTCATCTTTCACTCATTGGATACACTTTCTTCCCCTTTAAAGTGCTCAACTCTCTCTCAAATCAAATAACCTAAATATGACTTTCAGTGTATCTCATAGTTCCCATAAAATTTTTCTTCACTTCTTTTTCTTGCTGCTGTGAACTTTCATATATCCTGAGTTTGAGGTCATTAACTCTTATTTCCAATTCATCTGCACTTGCACTGATGCCTTCTATTGCGTTTATAAATTTCCTTGAAGACTTTTTGCAGCTCGGAATCATCTGATTTTTATTGCTTCTGTTTCACTGATAATTGTCTTTGAGGGTATTGATTCTAATTTAACTTGAAGCTTGAAGCTTCATGAGCTTCCTTTTAGATGTTTTATATCCTTCATCTCAGAGTTCTCCCATGCTCATTATTCTCCAGTCATTTCCTGTCTCCTTAGTTTGAGTTTTTAGGCAGTCATTGTGTGAAAAACCATCAAAGTGTTTTACTCCCAGAATTTAGGGTTGGTCAGAATGAAGAATAATAGAATGATTAATTGGCCCTCAATTACTATGTAACACGTCCTGATCTGGTGTTGAACTTTTTGAGTCCATCAGCACTGCCTTCTGGTGGGAGACAAAAGTCAGCAAGGCTGTTTTAAGTTACCACACCTTTTGTCTTTAAAATGGTGAGGAAGAGGTTGGCCATGATGAAATTTGCCACCTTCATAACATAGCCATGACCCCTCTACCTATCTGTCTGCTTACCAAGCAGTCTGTCTAACTCCTAGGCTCTTACAATTCTAAAATAAAAAAAGAAGATGGTTAAATGCCATGATGGTAAGGGTTGAGGTAGATTCACTGCAGAAAGCCCCATGGTTGTCAATTCTTGGATTATTGTCAATCACAGTTCAAGCACAATGTCAAGGCTTTTCACATTTTCTTGGATACTCCAAATCCCTTGGTGCTGGTGGTAAAGACAGAAATACACATACTACCCACTGGGTGATAGATCTTGTACTAATAACATAATAGGTCTAGAGGGTCCATTTGAGAAATCTTCAACATAGACAAAGTTGTCTGGACTAAAAATGGATGGGAGGGAAAACCACCTTGATTACCAAAACTGATAGTAGACTACTTGGCTCTCCCACCTGCTAGAATCTGCACAGGCTCAGGTTGCTTAATATTTTGAACCCTTAACAAATTACTTATTGTCATTTCTCTTATTTTCTTTTGAGAACTTTCTTTTCAGTTCATCAGTCCACTTAGTAATTGCAATATTTTTGTATGTTTGTATTTAATTTTTGTAATTCTACATGCATTCTAGATAATAACACAATGTCTTAAGTATAGCTAGCAAAGATATTCTTTCTATTCTATGGACTGTTTTGTTTTTTTCTACTGAAAATTTGTTTTCCTGTGCTGAAGCTTTGAATTTATGTAGTCTGCTTAAATCTTGAGGTTATATTCTAGTCTATTGTGGTTATTCAGAAAAATTTTGCCCATGTCTGTGTGCTGAAACATGTTTTTGTAATTCATGTATAATTATGTCTGGTTTTAAAATAAAGACTCATTCCATTTAAAGTGAGGTAAATACAGGGTGTGAGTCCAACTCCAGAAGAGTTGCCTGAGAGCAGAAACGTGCTTTTGAGAATCCTGGCTCAGCTACTGTTCCTCTTTCATGCACACTTCTATGCTAGTTAGAAGGCAATTCTTTGTAAATTGACCTTCCCACCTAGTCTTTTTCCTGCTGTCTCACTGTGCCATCTCAGTTGTTAAAGTCTTGGCAAAGCCAACCCTTCTTCTTCTACAACTTCATTGTACATTCTCAGTGTTGTCTACATTGTCATAAACATTGTTTTCATTTTTCTACTAGACTATGGGAAACATTTATTGAGCAACTCTAGCTTTAATGTATGTCTTAATATAATCCTATACAGTGTCTGGTGAAATATATGGAGTAAGAAATTAATTGATCTGGTTGTTCAGTGAGGCATTTCAACAGCTTCTCTAAATATACAAATTTCTTTAGTTGTTTCTAGGTCTGCCTTGATATGTACAAAATATAGAAACATTTTTATTTCTACTTTATAACTTATTTTGTTTTGCCATTTTGAAAACTAGAAGAAATGTAAGATAGGAAAGTGTTTTAAGCATCATTGTATAGTAACACACACACACACATGTATAGGTAACTTCTAATTTTTTAATACTTTATAGTAAAAGATTATACTTGGAGATACATTTCTGTTTCTGTAAGTTGATATTAAGGTGATAATATGATTGGGTAGTAGAGAGTGGTGTGGAAATCAAGTTTTGGAAAGGTGAGAGAGAAGGAGAAAGTGAGAGATTCAAGGAGGAGCAACATAGAGGCAGCCTTAGATGTTTCTGTTGGTGCATTTCTAATGGATAAAGGTTTTTATGAGTGTTTTATAAGGTATGGAGTTGTACAAGATCATTTCACTTATCTGGATGAGCAAATTTTATCATACCAATTGGATCAGAGTATTTTGATGTGTTCTTTGATGTGGTGACTTGAGATCAAAACAGGGTATAATGGCGGGATGCACAAAGCCTGCCATAAAGTTGGGATGTATGTATGCAAGGTGTGGCAACAACCCGCCAAGGGAAAGTTAGTGAAAACAACACATTGGAGTGGTCATGGACCACCCAGATCAAAAACAGCCATGTCTGGGTCAAAGGAAGCTGGTGTCTGTGAGTACTTGAAGGCAGCATGGAGCTGCTGACATAAAAAACACCACAGGGCCATTTGGTCCTACTGGTGCTGGCACTAGTCTGGGATAAAAGGTTACCACTTTTTTATTTTTACTGCAACATGATTTAGATCCAATATTCATTGGATTTGCTGCCTAAGTCATCTACAAAAGTTTGCAATCTCTGGGCCTAGAGAAATAGTGCCATTGGTAATATACCTGCAAGGCAAGTGTTAGGACTTCAGTTCAATCTCCAGGATCTACATCGCAAGCCCAATGTGATGGCATGCAGTTGTATTCACAGCAATAATAAGGAAGAGATAAGTGGACCCCAGGGGTTCACTGGTCAGCCGGCTTAACCTAGTTGGAGAGTTTCAGTACAAAGAAATATTCTAGCTCCAATATAAAGTGGGCAGTGTTAAGTTTCCACATGTATTTTGGATTTATGTTGTTTTTGCTATTATGGAAAACCAACCTTAGGCCATGGTGGTCTGTAGGATGCATAGGATTATTTCAGTCTTCTTAAATCAGGTGAGGGTGGTCTTGTGACCAGATATATGATTGATTTTGGAGAAGGTTTCATGAGGTTCTGAAAAGAATGTGTATTCTTTTGTTTCAGTGTGAAATGTTCTGAATATATCTGTTAAATCGATTTGGTTCATAACTGCTATTACCTTCACTGTATTTCTGTTTAATTTCTGTTTCAATGTCTGCTCCAATTGTAAGAATGGGGTGTTGCAGTCTTACACTAATACTGTATGAAGTTCAATGTGTTTTGAGCTTTAGTAAAGTGTCTTTTATGAATGTGGCTGCCCTTAAATTTGGGACGTAGATGTTAAGAATTGAGACTTTCTCTTGGTGGATTTTCTCTTTGATGAATATGAAGTGACATTTCTCATCATGCTTGATAATTTTTGGTTGAAAATCTATTTTATTGGATATTAGGATGGCAACTCCAGCTCGTTTCTTAGAACCATTTGCTTGGAACAACTTTTTCCATCCTTTTACTCTGAGATATTGTCTGTCTTTGTTATTTGTTTGCCTATATAGTCTATTAGATTATGTCTTTATAATTGAGCTGAGTCCATTAATATTGAGAGATAGTAAAGACAGATAACTGTTGATTTCTCTTATATTTGTTTGTAGGTGGCTTTGTGTGCTTGTGGTTCACTCCACAAGCTTATAAGGTGCTTAATATCTTGCTTTTACTTTGGTATAGGTACCTTTCTTGTGTTAAGAGTTTTGCTTCTAGGATTCTCTTTAGGGCTGAATTGGTACATAGATAATGTTTGAACTTGGTTTTGTCCTGGAATATTTTAGTTGCTCTATTTATATCGATTGACAGTTTGCTGGGTATAGTAGCCTGGACTGGCCTTTGCATTCTCTTACAATCTGCATGAGCTCTGACCAGGTTCTCTGGCTTTCATAGTCTCTGTTGAGAAGTGTGGTGTAACTCTTAGGCATATACCCAAAAAGATGCTCCAACATATAACATGGACACATGCTCTACCATGTTCATACAGTCTTATTTATAATAGCCAGAAGCTGGAAAGAACCCAGATGTCCTTCAGCAGAGGAATGGATGCAGAATGTGTGGTACATTTGCACAACAGAGTACTACTCAGCTATTAAAAACAATGACCACATGAAATTACTAGGCAAATGGATGGAATTACAAGCAATCAGCCTGAGTGAGGTAACCCAGTCACAAAATAATACACATGGTATGCACTCACAGAGAAGTGAATACTAGCCCAAAATGCTAGTAACACCCAAGAAACAATTCACAGACCTTATGAAACTCAAAAAAAAAAAAAAAAAAAAAAAAAAAAAGAAGATGCCTCTGTCCTTTGAAGGGAGAACAAAATGCACATGGGACAAAATACAGGGACAAATAAAGGATCAGGGATTGGAAAAGAAAAAAAGGATCACTCAGAGACTGCCCCTCCTGGAGATCCACCCACATGCAGCCACCAGACCCAATCATTATTGCTGGTTCCAAGAAGTGTTTACTGGCAGGATCCAGATATAGATGCCCCAACACAAGCTCTGCCAGAGTCATACAGATACAGCTGATCATGCTTGTAACTAACCATTGGACTGAACACAGGAACCCTAATGAAGGAGCTAGAGAAAGAAAGGGTTTGCAACCCCATGGGAGGAACAATATTATCAACCAACTAAACCCTCCAAAGCTCACAGGGACTAAAACACCAACCAATTAGAACACATGGAGAGACCCATGGCCCCAGTTGTATATGTAGCAGAGGGTAGCATTGTTTGGCATTAATGGGAGAAGAGGTCTTTGGTTCAGTGAAAGTGTGTTTTCACAGTGTATGGGAATGCCATGGCATTGAAGTAGAGAGGATTGTTGGGAGAGGGAGCAAATTTATGTAAGCAAAAGGAGTGGAAGGGATGGGAGAGGGGGGAAATGGGGTAACATTTCAAATATACATACAGAGAATATCCAATAAAAAATAAAAGAGAAGTCTTTTGTAATTCTGATATCGCTACAATTGTTACTTAGCCTTTTCCCTTGTAGCTTTTAATATTCTTTCTTTATTATTTGTGTTTAGTGTTTTGATTATTATGGGACAAGAGAATTTTCTGTGTCCATTGTTTGCTGTTCTATAGGCTTATTGTTCATTTATGGCCATCTTTTTCTTTAGGTTAGGGAAGTTTTTGTCTATGATTTTGTTGAAGACATTTTCAGGTACTTTAAGCTGGGAAATTTCATTCTTCTCCATTCCAATTATTTTTAGATTTGGTCTTTTCATTGTGTCGTAAAGTTCCTGTATGTTTTAAGTTAGGGTTTTTTTTTTTACTGTTTTGAGTTTTCTTTGACAGTTATCTCAGTCTTTTCTAAGGTATCTTCTACACCTGAGATTCTCTTTTCTATCTCTTGTATTTTCTCCATGATACATCTGTCATTCCTGACCTATTTCCTGGGTTTTCCATTTCCAGAGTTGCCTCCATTTGTATTTTCTTTATTTTTTCTCCTTTCACTTTTAGGTCTTGGACCACTTTATGCAATATCTTTGCCTGTTTGTGTTTTCCTATATTTCTTTAAGAGATTTCTTTGTTTCCTCTTTAAGGGCTTCTACCTGCTTACCTCTGTTTTTCTGAATTTCTTTCAGTGAATTATTTATATCCTCCTTAAAGGACTATATTATCTTCATGAGATAGGATTTTAGGGCAGCTTTCTGATTTTCAGGTATGTTGTTGTATTCAGAGCTTGCTCTGGTGAGAGAATAGGGTTCTGATGATGGCCATATATATTGGCTTCTGTTGCATATGATCTTGTACTTGCTTTTGCCATCTGGTATCCCTGGTGTTTGCTGGTCTGGGTGACTCTGTCTGTAGTCTACCTCTTTTGTCCCTGGGTTGCTTCAATTCTCCTGGTAGACCTGTGGCCCTGGTTGTAACATACCTCCTGTGAGGCCTTCAAACTGGAGGGTCATCAGAGGGCAGAGAAGCTGCTGATCTGTTGTCCTGGCTGCAGTTGATTTCCCGGGAGGCCTTCAGACTGTTGAGTCTTCAGAGGACCAGTCAAGCTATTGCCCTGTGTGAAGCTGATATCGACTGGGGACTATGGACTATGGACTATGGTTTGTGTTTCCCTGTGTGCAATAGAATTCCCGGGAAGCTTTCAGTCTTTTGGGTCAGTTGTCCTGCATGCCACTGAGCCCACAGGTGGTCTTTAGTCTGTGGAGTCAGTTGCCCAGTTTCCCCATGTGTACAGAGGAACTCCTGGGATGCCTTCAAGCTGTGGTGTCCTAAGTTCAGAGGATCTTTTGGGATGTCTCTGGCTGTGGTGTCAGATGCCTTAAGTGTCATGGATCTCCTGGGATACCTGAGGATATGGTGTCTTCTGGAGAGCAGACTACTTAGCAGTCTATCCCAGCTAAAGGACCAGACAATAGAAAGGACCAGGCAGAAGGGGCTAGAAACTCTTAGGATGAGTGAGAATTTAATAAGATAAAGCATATCCACAGGGTCCTCTAACCAACCATATTCTACTCAGTCTTCTCTCTCTGAACCTGCTGCACGTCTATTTTTAATACATCATTTTCCTTGCAAATTGAGACACATTTTTCCCTTCTGTCTTTGCAATGCTTAAATACACCATTCATTTTGTGCTGCTCCTGACCTAGTCATTTACACAAGCTTGCAGCTCAACAAAGCAATGACATTCCTTCAGGGGAAATTTATCCTCTTGAACGCAAGCAGCCAAAGGAGGAAGTAACATACAGATAAAACAACTTGTCTTAAAAGTAGGAGTTCTATTTTATTTCTGGGTTTTTGATCTGAGCCTAATGAATGTGCTCAGGTATAAACAGCAATGGTGAAATTTTAGTATACAGTCTTTATCAGATTCTATTAAAATGACAACTATCATGACACTTTATAACTAACATCTACATTTTCTTAACTCATCCAGTGCCTCAGAATAATTCACTCACATCTTCACTTTCAAGTCCTTATTGGGTCAGTGGTTAAGGGGTATTCACTATAAACACATTCTTTATGCCCAACATACATATATAGATTATTGGAAAACCTGTGGGGGTGTTTATTGAAAAGTTATGGGGGAAAGGAGGCAGATAATTGTACTTTGTTCGGCCTCTCTGCTGGAAGGTAGGAGGGGGAAGGCAGAACACAGAATGAACAGGACCCAGCCTGAGGCTGGAAAAGAAATAGCCTTCTTTGGGAGTTTTAGGCATATCTCTTTTAGGTGAAGGCCTGCCCTGCAGCAATCTTTAATGAAGTGACTCTCTGAGACAATCCTTGATTGTCCTTATTACTTTATTTGGTGCTGGATATAAATGCATACACTTTATTGGGATGAACCAGGGATTATATATCTTTTGGTGGAAGGAATACCAAGGAAGGGAAGGTCATAGGCCGAAGGCTTAGGCTACTGAAATGCCTATTAGCACAGAGAAGCAGTCTAAGTGTTATGCTATCTGACTGAGTACCCATGTT
Source organism: Micromys minutus (assembly GCF_963924665.1). NCBI lineage: Eukaryota > Metazoa > Chordata > Mammalia > Rodentia > Muridae > Micromys > Micromys minutus. Next base: position 18,660,517 of record NC_137958.1, on the reverse strand, counting down.
CCCCTCAGTAGGGTGTTGTGATTATATGTTCCAGAGCAGGGACAGATACAGGCAGGAAGAGGCTCAACTACTGTTGTTCTCTACTCTCCGAGTTTCCTGGAGTCTGAGAGCACTCAGATTATCAGATTTTATGCCTGTCTCTTAGCACAATCCCACATGCCCTACAGATAATGATCATTGTACTGTTCCAACAAACAAAACTAGAGTTGTGCTGTATGGTAGGACAGAGTGTCCATCTTCTGGTCCCACATTTTTAGGAGGGCTGTGATGGGATCTCTGAGGCAGTCCAGCTACTTAAATTATCCAATTTGGCAAGCATAATTTATCAACTGAATGACTGAACAAAATACCTGATATTAACCTCTGATTTCTAGGTTCATCCAAAAACATGTGTGTACACACCCAGATACACATGTGGACACACAATTATATATATACTACATACAATATGATTTGGTCACTAGGGTGGAGCCTCAGGAATGTGATTGGTCCTCTTATAAAAGATGCTTTTGATGTTGCTTGACTCTTCAACAGCAGTCTCTCCCAGCCTGAGTATAGGAGAAACAGGAAACATCTTCCTCTGGATTTCTGGACTAGGAGAGATTTATTTTTAGAATACACTAGCTGAAGATGGCATTTTGTCATAACAGCCTCTATGAACTAATACTGAATTTAATAGTTTATATCAATTGTTCAATTGATAGAATCTGACATTACATTGGAGACAACTCTCTGGGCATTTGAGAAATTGGGTAAATTAAGTGAGTAGACCTACCCGATATGAGGGCAGCTCCAGTCTTGGAGTGGGTGAAAGGAAGAAAGTTGACTAAGCATCAGTCACTGTGGTTCCAGACTGTAAATACAACAGGTACAGCTGCCTCTTCAAGTTCCTAAGGCCATGATTCTATACCATAATGGTCTATATGCTCAGACTATAAGCAAACACAGATCCTCACTCTCATAAGTGTACATCTTAATAGGTATTTCACAACATGACAAATAAACTGCTATTGTGTGTGCATGTGTGTGTCTTTGTGTGTGTATGCGTGTCTATGTGCATGCATGCCTGTGTATATCTATTTGTGTGTGTGGTGTCAGAAGAACCTAAACCCATGGTTTTCTTTAGTGAGTTCAATCACAATTGTTTCAGTGTAATAATTTACAGCTACTTAAATCCAGGCACAAAATTTATGTGATAGGTATATAATTCTTTAAATCACCACTCAGATTATTTTTGTACTTATGAAAAATGTATTATAACAGGAAATACAAAAAAAAAAGATTCTGGTTTAGGTCATGAAAAAAAATGAAAGCAGAAATCAACAAAAAGGATGGAATTATATTCTTAACGTATTTTAAATCTCTGACTATAATACACATGTAATACGATTTTTATTTATTATATGATACATGTGATTTTAGTTAGCATGTGGCTGTTTATGAAAATATTGTTAATGTATTCTGAGTATGTGGAAGCATAATTTTTATGCTTCTGAGAAAAGAAGCAGAGTGACTATTCTGGGATGCACAGGGCAGTTGTGTGACACTGTAGAAGTGATAGACATGGGCATATCCACTGATCACCTCAGACCAAGGACCTTGGAAATTGTCCAAGTTGCCCACAGCCTTCTGCGAATTATTCTTAACTGATCCTTATCCTTAAATTCAGTCATTCTACTCTCAGTAAAGTATATATTTCCCATGTTCCAGTTTTACATAAGGAAATGCTTATTTTGTATTGTTTTACATATATACATGCCTATTTTTCCTTAACTTCTTATGTAATTCATTTTGTACATATATACCAATGAGAAAGCACACATTATTAAATATTTGTATTTTGTATTTGAGTCATTCTTTTGTTAATCATAAAAAGACCAAAAGTATGATGAAAATTACATATTCTAATTTAAAAATATACAGTAACATGATATTTAATGATAAAAGTACTTCAGCCATATATTGTTCATTTTTAGGAGAGACAGAGTAAGAAAAGTCCCGCAAATAACCGATTTTGCATATATTTGTTTTTGAAACAGTGTTTTGTATACCTCACGCCAGTCTTCAGTTCATTGCGTAGCAGAAACAAATCTAGCATTCTGTTCCTCTTGCTTTAACTCTGGAGTGCTGATATGACAGACTTGCACCAGCATGCGAGGTTAATTTGCACACTTGTAAATGGTAATTCCATGGTTAGATTTCTCACATCATAGTTTTATGGTTTAACAAAACTGATTAGATAGTCTAGAAAAAGTGTTTCCCCCATAAGATGTATTTTCTAGGTGACCAATTAAATAAATGGCTCCGGATTGTAAATAATGGGGAAAAAAGTGTTTCCAACATTCAATTCTATTTCTTTTTTTTTCTTTCACAAATACCAAAACATGACATAGTAACAACTTTTTTTTTTTTTTTTTTGGATATCAGGTTACATTTAGGAACACAGGATCTCATAATAAATAAATACAGCTAAAATAGTATAAATTACTGATACAAATGACAATGCTGTTACCATACTTTTGGAACTGTCAGTAAGTGAAAGGTGATTTCATTGTTTATAGAGATAGCTCAGTGGTTAAGAACACTTGCTGCACTTCTACAGAGTCTAAGCCTGAGCACCCACATCATATTGCTCACAACACCTACTAGTAACTCTGACTCTGAGAATCCAATGTTTTTTTTTTAAACCTTTCCAACCTCCACCTGTGCATATGATACACACACACACACACACACACACACACACTTAAATATTTTAAAATCTTTTAAAGGTATGATTTACAAATACATTACGATAATTAATTTTTGTGTAATAGCATTTTAAATGTTATACACATCAACAAGCCACCACAGTGTTCATTTATTGCTCAAGCATATTATTGTAGAACCAAAAGGTGCACAAAACACAAAAATGTTATTTTCATTACAATTCTCTCTGTTTCAAGACATGTGGCCGCTGGTTCAGCCCTTCTGTTGAAGGAAAGTAGAAAATGTATTAGTTTCCAAATCAGTTCAGTTGTTACTTTAATAAAAATTAATGCAAAATGCTATTTGTAAGACTTTGAGATGCAAATATAAATGCATGTGAATTATATTTTTTGACCATCATTTCCAAGCATTTTACATCTATTGGTACATTTTCACCTGCTGCAAGCCTTAGATGCATACTTCAAAAGAGATACTTAGAAAACAAGCCAGCAGCCCTGAATTCTGTGATTTTACTTAATGGTATTGTTGCTATAGTTACAGCTGAAATCTCACATAAAGCAAATTACTTATTGATGGAGAAATGCTGAACAGCATGGCACAGTTCCTTTGCTGTTTCTTTGGTATTGCCTTCATTTCCTGCTCCCCTCTTAACATTTATGGATTTTTAGAGTGTTGTTTTGTTTTGATCAGGCTTTGATGATTAAGTGTTAGAATAAATGCATTTCACTAGCACGTTCTACCTGATAATTGAATGTGTTTGGATATGGTATGATCAGCACAGTTATTTTTAATATACTTTTTATATATTGGATTTTTCTTTACTTGGATATACATTTTTATATTCTAATAACTGAGGTTAAAGAAGTAACTGAGAATGTGAGAATTTTCATAATATGGAGGCTTCTGATTTTGTTACATTGAATATTAACTGGCTAAAAATTTTAATTAATAGTTTTTTCCACTGACACTAGTAAGACTACCTCTAAATAAAACATTAAAATCTATGAAATACATAAAAGCAAATCAACATGATTTGAGAGCCTCAGAATTTATGTAAGTATGTTTATAAATGTCTTTATATGCTTCTATAGTTAGCAGAGATAAGATCAGTAGTACAGTCAGTATTAGAAATGTCTTTAGAAATATAATATCTTTATTAAAAATAAAAATTCTGCCATTTATCCACATTGCTCCCTCTCCAATTCGTAACTTCTTAAGTTTGTTGATATATATTATAATGCTTGAGGTATAGATATGATATATGGATATAATGCCTAACTGTATACAATACAACATATTCAGATTATTTAATGCTACTTATATGTATACAATTTCAGAGCTGACCCCTTCATATCAAATAGCAAAACAGGAGGATCCTATTTAAGAAGATTGTTTCTCACACTTCAACATTTAGTAGCCTGTACACCTATGGGTGTGGCTCTGTGAGGTTCCCCACATCCATTTTAGCAAGTCTATTGATGTAGTACTTGTTCAGACCTTCTTCAAGTATCATGGGTGGAGCTTCTCTTTTGTTTCTTGGAGACAATTTTACAGCAGATTCTCTAGTCTTCTGGATTGTAAAACATCATAGATATCATACAGTATATTTGAGTTTTATTCTTTTCCCTTCACAAATGCCTTGTAAGTTCTCTTCCACCTCTCTATGCACTAAATTCCATGTGTGTTGTCTCTTTTAAAACAAGCAAATAGTCCAATTTTTATTGACCAGCTATTCATGAAGAAGAGGAGTCTATCCTACAGTGTGGTTGACATACCCAGTGTCAATCTATTGAAGAGAACTGAATTTCCCTCTCCCAGCATCTACCCATCATGACCAGCTTCTTGGATAAGTGTAGGAATTTTAGCCTACTTCCATTCACCTGTGCTGGGATTTTGTCTCACTTCAGTGTGTGAAGGTTTTGTGAATGTTGATATAGTCGATGTGAATCCATAGATGCAACTGCCTTGTTGTGTCTCAAAAATGTTGTCTCCCTGATATCATCCACCATGATGGCTCTTACATTCTTTCCTCCCCATCTTCTGTACACACCTCTAAACCCTGACCTTAGATGCAGATACTATATACAGGGATGAATCTTCAAAAGTCTCTCATTCTCAGCACACTGTCCGTTTGTAGATTTCAGTGTTAATTACTGTGAAAAATAAGTTTCTCCAATGAAAGCTGAGAAGTGCACATACCTATGGGTATCCATTTGCTCTGGTGACTTAATAGAACGATCATAGTAGACTCTATCCCCGAGCTGACGGCATAACTAGCCTCAGGTTCTTGGCCTCACTGACACTGCCAGACATAGAATCTATCTGTGGAGTGTGGCATAAATCCAAGCAAAGAGTGACTGATTACCTCCACTAGCATTCTTTTCATTCTTGCGCCAGTATATCTTGCAGTCAGAGATCTGTTATAATTTTCAGGGTTTGTATCTTATCTCATAGAGGTGCACAGCCATCCATTTATATGGAAGAACAGCCACCGCTGCCTTTTACCTTTACGAAACAAACTATATATTGGGGGAGTAAAGTATTTTATTTGATATAATAGATTAGATACATACACCATACGGTGCTAATCCTCTAACCTAGATTTTAAAGTAATGAAAACTTTGAGTATACTATCTCCCAAATATCAATGTGCTTCATTTTCTCAACATATTTTCTTTTACGAAAAGTCATGTGCTCTGTGGTATTTATCATATACTCAATATATGACAAAAAAAGTTTTATAATAGAAAAAACTTCCCAGTGGGATGGGAAGTACATTATTGCTAGATTAAAAGGCCCCAGCTTATTTATAATAGGAAATGCCAGGTGAAAATGCCTAGTTCCCACCTGCATGGAATTTTTAGAATCCTTGCTACAAAACAGCACCAGGAAGCTGCTATTTTTGTCCACTTCTTTTTTAAAAATGTCAAGCTCAAAATATGAATAATGAAAATATATCAAGATGTATCTCAATCAAGTAATGATTTCTAAAACCATACTAGAGATGTAGACTGATATTCTGTAGATCCTGTTATCCTTGGTGACAAATCAGCACAGAACGGAGACACTCAGTATTGGGCAGGTGATCAAGGCACTTTCTTCCACATGACCTGTGGACATAGTTGTTATGTAAAACTATAGTTCACACCAGAGATGCTTTCACAGAATCTTAATAAAGATGGACATTAATATATTGCGGAAAGGTGGTGGTGGCACATACCTCTAATCCTAGCACTCAGGAGGCAGAGGCATCTGGACCTCTGAGTTCAAGGTGAACCTGGTCTACATAGAGAGTTCTGTGTCAGCCAGGGATACACAGAGAAACCTGGAATCGAAAAAAAAATTGAAGGGAGGAAGGAAAGCAAAGGGAAAAAAGGATAGATTGATAATGAGAATTATTATCAAACATACCAAAAGTAAAGGGACCCAAGTATATATATCTTAATGCTTCATATACAGGCCTCACTGAACGTAAAAGGTGGAGTTCATCTTACTTTCGGTAAGAAAGCATAACCCCATATAGCTTACAAAGATAATCAAATATATTAAGCACCATGTTTTAAAGTCCCTGAAAACTAGGAAGCAGGGGACAAATAAAAATTTTCTTTAATAGTGTTCTACAACAGTAAGTGATTTTTCTCTAAGGTATTCAAGCCACGCAGCTGCATCAAGGAGCCAGTGTGAAGAGCAATTTGAAATTGAATTTATCTGGAGACAATTCAACATTAAAAAAAAGCAGGCGGTCTTATTTATAGGATCCTCCCACCTTCTTTCTTGCAAAATAAATACACATTAAATGGTAATAATTAGAAGGGAACAATGTGTACAGCCTTTATTTCTTACATTAAAGTAGAGATCACGAAGCACAAAACAAAATTTAAAGAGTGTCCGCCTTTAGCCTAGCGCTTGCCTCCTGTGTGAACAGTTTGCATGTGTTCTTTTCAGAGACTAGTTTTTCATGGCTTAGCTTGCAAAACAGTGAAATAGCGGATTCTCAAAATGTTGGGTCCTCTTACCTTCACTCAGAACTCTGAAAAAATAGTCCCCAGGAAACTGTTTAGCTGAGTGCAACCTAACGTGATCTCCTGAAGGCGGATACAACCTGTTATACCTTAAGCAATGGTCACATAAGCAAACATTTCCACCCAAAAATCAGAATATATTTTGGGAAAAAAGCCAAACAATTTGAACTAAGACTCCATCCTACTTAACTGATGAATACATATGGCTAGTATTAAAAATGGAATAATTTTATTAATCTGAAAGAAAATAAGAGAATTACATGTTAGTAACTCTATGCTACCCAGTGGACACAAGGGGTAAACTGAATTCAAAGAAGCTCTGTGTAATTTTGCACAAAATCAAAGTTATTATAAAATATAATTGTATTTGAGTAAATTTATGATGGAAATACTAAGTTTACAGCAACTAGGTGAAAAATTTTCTTTCAAGTTGCTTTTCACCACAGACCCCTAAGTGAGTACTTCTCTAGGTCCTTCTATGTCTATTTTCCCATTCCCCCTCTTTTTCTTATCAGAGGTGTATGTAGAGATTGGTTATCATTGTGTGGCATTTAAATTTATATAGTCCCTTTATATTTTTAAATGTTTTTTTTTCCTTAGAAGACAATGAATCACCCTCTTCCTGTCAACAATCAACAGAACCACTAGGCACTTAAAATTTTCATCTTGATTAATGCACTGGAATAGAAAGTCTGCTGTGCTCTTAATCCACTCACTGCTGTTTGTCTTGCAGATTCAAGAATGGCTTTGTTTGAACTGCCAGACACAGAGAGCACTATCAGGACAACTTGGAGATATGGGCAAAATGCCACCTGCTTCCTCAGGACCCAAAGCATCCCCTGTACCTGCCCCTGCAGAACCCTCATCTCAGAAAACACCCACGGGGGCCCTCGCTAAAGGTCAAAAGAAGGAAACAGAAGTAAAAACAGAAACGGAAAAACCGATCCCAGAAAAAGAAACACCATCAATCGAGAAAACGCCTCCTACGGTCACTACAGATCAAAAACTAGAAGAAAGTGAAGTTACAAAAAGCAAAGTTTCGGCCCTGCCGGAAAAGGAACCATCTGAGGAAGAAAAAGCCCTATCTGAAGATAAAAAGGAAAAGAAGCCACCTGCTGAAGAAAAGCCATCCCCTGAAGAAAAGAAGCCAGTCCCCGATGATAAGAAATCACCCCCAGAAGCAAAACCATCGGCCTCAGAGGGGGAAGAGAGACATGAAATACCTAAAGCTCACGTACAGATTCCAGAAGAAGAGCCCAGGGGCAGAGCCGCTGCAATGGCAGGTGAGGAGCAGCAGCCAGACAGCAGGACGGAAGACCAGCCAGGCAGCACACCTCTGAAGTTCCCCAAGGCAGGAGAGGAGAGCAGAGCAGAGACACAGGCTCAGGCAGAAGGCGGTGCAAAGGATGGCCACGTGGAGCCGAGTAAAGAAAAGGCAGTAAGTTGTGTTTCCTACCATCTCAGTCTCCCATGTGCTTTGCACCATGCTTACACAGTACCTGAGCTGATCAAAGACAGGGTGCACGTGAAAAACCTATAAACTATCAACTGCGTTCCCGAGAACTCTAACCTCTTTTCACTTCTGTGGTATTTTGATACATTAATCGAATTCCACAGAGATAAAATTCTCTAACACATACATGGTATTTTATTTTGATACCTTAGTTAAATTCTATAGAGATAAAATGGTGAGATCATACAGAAAAATGAAACGTTTTCCTATAGGCCCATGTTATTATTATTATTATTATTTGTAATCCAGCGTGGGATTATAAATCAGCATTTTTCTTTACCTAAAATAATGTATCATTAAGCTATTTGGCTTTGTAAGAGGCAAGGAGTTTTTTTTTTGTTGTTGTTGTTTTTTTTTTTTTGTTTTTTTTTTTTTTTTTTTGACTGTTGTTTGCCTTGTTTTGTTTTTCCTCTTGATAGCCTTCTAAGCTGTGAACAGCACAACATTATTGGTTAAAAGGAGAGAGGCATGGTCAAAATCCAGAATGAAAGTAATTTTATATGTTCATTGTTAATTCTAGTTTTATTCACCATGTAAGGTCATACACTGAATATGGGAGGATTACTTAGAGTCAGAATATAGTCTAGAGTAATACACACTTTTCCTTTAGTGTGAACGTTCAATAATATTCTGTCTTAAGTAACATTTAAAGAAGAAATTCTGCCATTTTTAAAGGAACCCTAATTAATATTGCTTAAAAATATAATTATATCACCTTCCCAATTTCTCCTTCCAACCTAATGTCTGCTCCCTCTAATTCTTCTCAGCCCCCTTTAAAACCTTTCCTTCCTCTCAAACTGATGGGCTCTCTGTATTTGATTTTTATTGTTGTGTGTGTCTCTGTGTGTGTGTGTGTGTGTGTGTCTGTGTGTGTCTCTATGAGTATTGTCTGCATTCATCTACTATAGAAAAGGTGCTTTAGCCATATTTCTTCTTTACCAAGAAATAAGCTTTAAATTAACAGCGAAAAGAGAAAGTGATTTTCCTACTATATTTCTCTTTCTTACAATAGAACTTCCAATTTTCCATTAGGCTTTGGTAGACCAGGGGAACAGTTAGAACTTAAACAACATCAGTATTTTCTGTCCATTTCCAAAATTATGACTAAATCTTTCTGCAGCATTTAAATGATAACATAAAAAACATCAGACCCAAGATATGTTGAGTGCATATCTACACACAACAGTGAGTGGTCTTTCCTGAATAGCTTAGCTTGGATTTCCCCACTATGGTATCTGGCTGCATTATAACTTTCCTCAACAAGTAGGAAATCAAAGGCACAAACACTTTCATGTGATTATTATGCATAGACTGTTTTCTCCCCCCTGAAGTGGCTCTGCTTTTTTCTTGTGTGCCTGTGCAGCCTCTTCACTGTGTGTCCATCACAGACGCCCCACTTGAGTGGCTCTTTTCTGTGCTTCCTTCTCACCCCATGACTGACAGTCAACATCTCCTGCTGTAGAACTCCCTATATTGGTTTCTATGTTGCCATTTTAAAATCCAAGTACTACTCCTCAGCTAGGTCTTAATACATTGTAGGAAATCTCAAAGAAAATTCCTTCCCCCCATCTAACATACACAACAATTGATAACATAAATATTATGGTGGCCGTTTTAAAAGTAGGAGATCAGATTTTATACCCACATGTCAATGTGTACTTGAGGCACATGGGATGAGGATGTTAGCACTGTCCTGATAATAAAACCTCCACTCACACACGCTGCCTCTCCTCATCTTCCTCCTGGGCCCTTCTGAAGCACGGCCTCTCCTTATTCAGCTCTTTTCCTAACTTTTGGCATAATCCTTTGGGTAACTTTCACAGCCTGTATATTTTTATTATCTTATATTCATTTGTCAGTTTTTCAGTTTTAATCCTGTGTTGTTTTTATTTCTTGTTGCTACATCATTTTATTTTATACTCACATTTCCAAAATGCATCGATTGAAGAAATTTACAATGATTGTATAATAAAATGAACATATTTGAATATATTTGAAGCATACTACTTTAACCCTTTTAGTTTCATATTTTAAAATCATGTTGCTATAAAATTTTGTTTTTCACCTAGTTACTCAAGCAGGAAACTTTTGAAATCTTTATTTCACATATTATACTGAAAAACCACAGTCTTCTAAATGGAAATTTAAATTAACACATATTTTAGTGTGTACTTTGTTTTCTGTCTACAATAACTGTAAGGATAATATTCAAGTTATCCATAGACACTAAACGTCATACCTACATTATCTCTATGAGAAATAATCAAGTGTTCTGGTGAACAATATTTTCTCGTTCTTGGGCTCAATTTTATGGATTCAATCTGGATTTTAGTGATTTAGATAATCATATTTGCTGTCCATCTTAACATAAACTTTCTATAGACATTAAAGATAGCCTCTGTCTTCTTTCTGTTCACTTAAAATCTAGTCTGGAAAAATTAACCAAGCTCTTACTGTTCTCTGTGTTCGCAGTTTTTTGTCGGTATCCTAGATATCAGGTCTTAGTGCTACTAATCTTCAGAAACTTCTGTTTTCCTTCAATGTAGAATGCTAATGGATTCAACTTCTGTGGAAAAAACACAGACAACTGTGGCAGAGCATATGTGTTTTTGAGCATTTCCTCCCCCTAGGTATCCTAGAAAGTACACCACTATCAGAGGAATTTCAAGTGGTATTAACTCATTACTGTCTTCTCTTCCCCCCCCCGCCCCAATGGCTTACTGTCCAATAAAAGGCCACGGGAAGCTCATGGGAAAGAGAATCTTCAATCTGTCCTGTGAAATAGTAATTTATTGACCCAGTGCCTGAAATTTTTGAATAATTATTTAAAAGTATAGAGTAGGAAAACTCAACTAGCTAAAATTCTATGCCTCGAAAATGTGCTCTATAATATAGAGCAGTGTGGCAGAATGTAATGATAATTTATTCAAAGCAGAAAGTCTTCTCCTTGAAATGAACAATAACGTTTTTGTTTTAAAACTGTCTACGGGGTCACTAGTCTCTCTATCTGACTTCATCAAAGATTCAACATTTGTAAATGAAAGGAACCTAATGGAAATTTTATTCTTATTTTAGAATTTTGGAGATTGTTTTAAATAGCATTCAATGTGAAAAGTAAAACAGATAATTAAAAAATGTCAATTTCCTGATTATTCAAATAAAAAATTAATTAACTTTTATAATCATTAATATTGTTTACATCTGTATATATACTTTATAGATTACACAAAAGTAGGTTTGTTACATCTATATCTTTAAATACTAACTGAATAGATTAATGCTTTTCCTTAAATAAGTACACTCATATATTTTTGAAGCACCTAAAAAATTTCTAATCTTTAAGTCTAGTGTAATAAGAAATTAACAAGAAAAAGTAGTCCACATTATTTTACCTTCACATAAGCCTTTGACTATATCCTACTTTGTAGTACTTCAAATGGCCATTTTGAAGATCAATAATTAGAGAAAAAAAGATTCAGCTTATGTCTGGATCCAGCTTATTGGACTGTAATTTGCATCCAAGTTTTCCTTGTTAATATGTGTTATTAATAAAGCAGTGTTAAGGACAAGGAAGGTGGATGGATGCCAAGTTCTGATATGTAGAAATTCTTTTAAATTAATTGCTGTTAATAATAAATTAATTATAATAATTATTAGGTAATAATAGTAAAGCTTAGGTTGTAGGTGCCTCAAATCATTGAAGCTGATGAGTGATTAATGAGTGATCTGATGTTTCACTAAGCCATGTGGTTAATTAGGCCACATTACTCTGCAAAGGGATACACACCTAAGTCTCGTCAGTAGGAGAGAAAGTAACATTATGAAGTTTTTCAGGGTATCCTATTGAATGAGCATGACTCTCTTTGACTCTGCCAGGAAAAGGCATTCAAAACAACTAATAGATTACTTATCAACCACCCCTAAAACGTTGTCAGACCTCAAGCCTGTAGAATGAACATTCTATATCACTGCTGCCCTTGGATACAGATGGAGACATCATCACAGCATCAGCACCACAGAAATGTAGTGACTGGCACCTGTGAACCATGTGAGAAAGAGACAGGACCAGAAGGTTAATGAGGTAGAGCATACCACAGAGGAATGGCTACAGAGGGAAACCATACACGGGCCAGTGTAGGGAAAGTGTTTTAACATTTTGTGTTAACATTTCATGATTCCTTTTTCCTTTTTCTTTGTGACAGTCTATGTATCCTGTCATGAGCATTTTCTCAACTGAGGCCACCTGCTTTTAGATAACTCTAACTGGGACAAATTAACATAAGCACAGCTGAGTTGGAGTAGGGAGAGCTGTAATCAGAATATATTGTATAGAAAATATTTATTTCAATTAAAGAAAAGAAATCTATGTTCACATATGCAAGAGAAGGGGGAAGGGAGAAAGGGATGGGAATGGGTGGGCCTACTCTATGTATGTGAGGAAAAGAGTTTAGACTCCAGCACCCATGTAAATGATACATATGGCCATCTTCACCTTACACCAACTCCAAGGTTGGGAATGAGGACATGGGTACCACAAACAAAAGATCTCATGGGCTCAATGGTCATCTAGCCTAGTCCAATAAAAAACAAACAAACAAATAAACAAAAAACACAGCAAGCTCCAGGTCCAACAAATGGCCATGTATCAAGAGAATTAGGGAAAGAATGAAGAATAGACCATCCACTGGCCTCCTCTGGACTCCCAGAACACACACATACATGCAGGAGAGAAAGAGAGAGGAAGAGACAGAGGGAGGGAGAGACTGACCTTTTTCTTTTAACAACTTGAACTTCATCTCAAAGTAAATGTACTTATACAGATTATATATTTGAAGGAAAGTAGAATTAAAATGTAAAGGGGATATCACAGAATGAATGGGAAAAGTATATTGACAACAAACATGTGATTTAAATTTACATGAAATGAAAAATAACTGATGTTAATGAATGTCAACTGTTCTGAATTTTGTTTTCATACCAACATTTTAAAAACTATCATCATGTACTTGCATTTTCCCATAATTGTTTTTTAATTATTAATGTTTCCTTAATAATGATGGAGATAAACATATGACGAATTTGACCCTAACAAGTTTGTCTCTGTCTTTTCTACTCTGATAGGAAAAGGAAGAGGATAAATCAGACACTTCCAGTTCTCAGCAACCCAAGAGCCCGCAAGGTCTGAGTGACACAGGATATTCTTCTGATGGAATATCAGGTTCTCTTGGGGAAATTCCAAGTCTTATACCCAGTGATGAGAAAGATTTGCTGAAAGGACTCAAAAAAGATTCTTTCTCACAAGAAAGCAGCCCTTCCAGCCCCTCAGACTTGGCTAAATTGGAAAGTACAGTACTATCTATTTTGGAAGCTCAGGCAAGTACACTTGTTGGTGAAAAAGCAGAAAAGAAAACACAGCCCCAGAAGGTTTCTCCAGAAAAGCCTCAGGACCAGCAGAAAACACAGACTCCATCTGAAACACTGGATGTTACTGTTTCAGAAGAGGAGATCAAAGAGAGTCAAGAAAAGAAAGTTAGTTCAAAAAAAGATAGCGAACACCTTTTTCCTTCCAGGAAGGAGCACCAAGAGAAACCTGAGCTGGCTGATGACCTAAGTCCGCGAAGAGCATCCTATGATTCAGTTGAAGACAGCAGCGAAAGTGAAAACTCCCCTGTTGTACGTCGGAAGCGGAGAACCAGTATTGGATCCACGAGCAGCGATGAGTACAAGCAGGAAGACAGTCAAGGTTCCGGGGAAGAGGAGGACTATATTCGAAAACAGATTATAGAAATGAGTGCTGATGAGGATGCTTCGGGCTCTGAGGATGAAGAGTTCATCAGGAGTCAGCTCAAAGAGATCAGTGGTATTACCGAGAGCCAGAAGAGGCAGGAAGCAAAGGGGAAAGGAAAAGGCGCAGCCGGGAAGCACAGACGGCTGACTCGAAAGAGTAGCACCAGTTTCGATGATGACCCAGGGAGACGTCATTCCTGGCATGACGAGGATGATGAGACCTTTGATGAAAGCCCTGAACTCAAATTTCGAGAAACTAAAAGCCAGGAGAGTGAAGAACTTGTTGTTGCCGGAGGAGGAGGGTTACGTCGATTCAAGACAATAGAACTCAACAGTACAACAGCAGAGAAGTACTCTTCAGAATCCGCTCAGAAAAAGGCGACTTTGTATTTTGATGAAGAGCCAGAATTAGAAATGGAAAGCCTGACGGACTCACCCGAGGACAGATCTAGGGGAGAGGGATCCTCCAGCCTCCATGCCTCCAGCTTCACTCCTGGCACATCGCCTACATCAGTATCATCGCTTGATGAGGACAGTGACAGTAGCCCAAGTCACAAAAAAGGAGAAAGCAAGCAGCAGCGCAAAGCTCGGCACAGGTCACATGGCCCTCTTTTGCCCACCATTGAAGATTCTTCTGAGGAAGAAGAACTGAGAGAGGAAGAAGAATTACTAAAAGAGCAAGAAAAGCAGCGAGAATTGGAGCAGCAGCAGAGGAAGAGCTCTAGTAAGAAATCGAAGAAAGACAAAGATGAACTTCGAGCTCAGAGACGGAGAGAAAGACCAAAGACACCACCTAGCAATCTCTCTCCCATCGAGGATGCATCTCCCACAGAAGAATTGCGCCAGGCAGCAGAAATGGAAGAGCTACACAGATCCTCTTGTTCTGAGTACTCACCTAGCATAGAATCAGACCCGGAAGGGTTTGAAATAAGCCCCGAGAAAATAATAGAAGTTCAAAAAGTTTATAAATTGCCCACAGCTGTGTCTTTATTCTCACCAACAGATGAGCAATCTGTTATGCAGAAAGAAGGTGTTCAGAAGGCTTTAAAAAGTGCTGAGGAGATGTATGAAGAAATGATGCAGAAACCCCACAAATATAAAGCCTTTCCAGCTGCAAATGAACGAGACGAAGTGTTTGAAAAAGAGCCATTGTATGGCGGTATGTTAATAGAAGACTACATTTATGAATCCTTAGTAGAAGACACATACAATGGATCAGTAGATGGAAGTCTGCTCACCAGGCAAGACGAACAAAATGGATTTATGCAGCAGAGAGGAAGAGAGCAAAAAATAAGACTCCAGGAGCAGATTTATGATGATCCTATGCAGAAAATTACAGACCTCCAGAAAGAGTTTTATGAATTAGAAAGCTTACATTCCATTGTGCCTCAAGAAGACATTGTTTCAAGCTCTTATATCATTCCAGAAAGCCATGAGATAGTGGATCTGGGTAACATGGTAACTTCCACCAGTGAAGAGAAGAAGTTATTAGATGCTGATTCTGCTTACGAGGAACTCATGAAGCGGCGACAGATACAGCTAACAGATGGATCCAGCCCCATACAGACTACCATCGGAGATGACATGGCAGAGTCCACGCTGGACTTTGACAGGGTGCAGGATGCATCTTTGACATCAAGTATCCTTTCTGGAGCATCTCTTACAGACTCAACCAGCAGTGCAACCCTCTCTATCCCAGATGTTAAGATAACCCAGCACTTTTCAGCAGAAGAACTTGAGGATGAATATGTAACTGATTATACAAGAGAAATTCAGGAAATAATTGCTCATGAATCACTAATATTGACCTATTCCGAGCCTTCCGAAAGTGCGACGTCTGTCCCACCTTCTGACACACCTTCTCTCACTTCCTCTGTTTCTTCCGTTTGCACCACAGATAGCTCCTCACCAGTCACTACCCTCGACAGCCTAACAACTGTTTATACAGAGCCAGCAGTTGTAATAACTAAACTTAAAGACCCCGAGGAAATTCCTTCAACTTATTTTCCAGGCAGCATTATTGACTATCCAGAAGATATAAGCGTATCTTTAGCTCGGACCATCACACCAGAAAGTAGAACTAATGCTGATCAGATTGTGATTTCTTTCTCTGGTATAGCACCTTCTGTCACAGAATCTGTAGGAACTAAACTGGAGAGGCCACAAGCTGACATCACTTCCACTGACTTACCTATATCTGAAAAGGACTTAATAAAAGGCAAGAAAGAAACTGGGGATGGAATTATTTTGGAAGTTTTGGATGCTTATAAAGATAAAAGCGAAGAACCTGAGGCTGAAGTAACAAAAATTAGCTTACCTGAGACTGGGTTGGCCCAGACACCTTCTTCTGTAATAGCCCCTCAAGTTAAGGAACAACCTGTATCTTCACAATCTGTATCTGGAAAGATCTCTGGTCAGGAAAAGCCCACCTATAGGTTACCATCTGGCAGTCTTCCTGTTTCTACCCATCCATCTAAATCTCGTCCATTTTTCCGAAGTTCTTCTTTGGACATATCAGCCCAGCCACCCCCTCCTCCTCCCCCACCTCCTCCTCCCCCTCCCCCACCTCCTCCTCCCCCACCTCCGCCATTGCCTCCAGCAATTTCTCCTAAGCCACCCACTTATCCTAAAAAAAAGTTGGCAGCTGCGGCTCCAGTGACTCCAACTACTATGATTACAACCCATGTTGATGCTGTCACTACGGTAGAAGCCACAGCTGCTCGAAGAAGTAACGGGTTACCTGCAACCAAAGTATGTGCTACCGCACCTCCTCCTGTCCCCCCTAAGCCTTCTTCAATTCCAACTGGACTTGTATTTACACATAGGCCAGAGGCAAGCAAACCTCCAATTGCCCCCAAGCCCACAATTCCTCAGGTTCCAGTGACTACACAGAAAATGACAGATACATGTCCCAAACCAACAGGTCTACCTTTAACTACAAGTATGTCTTTAAATTTAGTGACTTCAGCAGACTACAAACTGCCTTCCCCTACCTCTCCACTTTCTCCACACTCTAATAAATCCTCACCTAGATATTCTAAGTCTCTCATGGAGACTTATGTGGTTATTACATTGCCCTCTGAACCTGGGACTCCAACAGATTCTTCTCCTGCTCAAGCCATTACAAGTTGGCCCTTGGGATCACCCCCAAAAGATCTGGTTTCCCTTGAAACAGTATTTTCCATTATTCCTCCCATGACAGCTACAGAAATTCCAAGTGCTTCACAGCCAACCCTTTATGCAGCTGGAACTTTGGGGACATTTTCTGCTGTCCCTGTTGTAACACCATCTCTGTCTCAAACAGTACCAACTTCACTCACACAGTTTCTTCCAGCAGAAGCTCCAAAACCTGAGGTTTCTGCCGTGAGAAGTGCAGGCCCAAGTGTTGCTCCCAGAAGTGTCTCCATACCAATTCCCCCAGAGCCTCTGGCTCTAGACAGGCATCAGTATAAGGAAAATGGAAAGTTGCCGCTTATAGGCGATGCCATTGATTTGCGTACAATACCGAAAACAGAAGCTAAAGCAACTGAAAAATGTATGGATCTTTCTGCTTCTGCAATGGATGTGAAAAGGCAGACCGCAGCAAACGAAGCCTACAGGCGACAAATTAGTGCCGTCCAACCTTCTATCATGAATCTCAGTGCAGCTTCCTCCTCAGTCACTCCAATCACCATGGACTCTAAGACAACAGCTGTTGTCACATGCACAGACACTACAATTTACACAGCAGGCACAGAAAGCCAAGTGGGTATAGAGCATGCAATGACATCACCACTCCAGCTTACTACATCAAAACATACCGAATTACCGTACAGGAAACCTAGCAGCCAGACCTTTCCTACGGTTCGAGATGAAGCACCAATAAACTTATCATTAGGCCCTTCAGCCCAGGCAGTGATATTGGCTGTCACAAAGCCTGTCACTGTACCTCCTGTGGGTGTCACAAATGGATGGACTGACAGCACCGTATCTCAGGGTGATGGAGAAGTGGTAGATCTTAGCACATCAAAGTCTCATAGAACTGTTGTGACAATGGATGAGTCTACTTCAAATGTGGTGACTAAAATCATAGAAGACGATGAAAAACCAGTTGATTTGACTGCAGGAAGACGGGCTGTGTGCTGTGACATGGTTTACAAGTTGCCCTTTGGGAGGAGCTGCACGGCACAGCAGCCTGCAACTACCCTTCCTGAAGACCGTTTTGGTTATAGGGATGACCACTACCAGTATGATAGATCAGGGCCGTATGGTTACAGAGGAATTGGTGGAATGAAACCTTCCATGTCAGACACTAATTTAGCAGAAGCTGGACATTTTTTCTATAAAAGTAAGAATGCTTTTGATTATTCTGGAGGAACTGATGCAGCAGTAGATCTGACTTCAGGGAGAGTGTTTACAGGTCAGTATGATGTAACCATAGACCCTGCCTTGCAATGCCGTTATGGTGTTATACATCTGGTTTCAGGATGAAAAGTATCCCTGCTCCAGTTTTTGTTCACATTTTCGCTTTCATTGGATGTCTTGGCAATATATTTTTAAGTCCATGTGCATTTTTGTTTCTCCATGGTTATTGCTGTTGTCGTTGCCTGCATGTGCCTGCATGTTCAACACTGCTTTTCTTCCGCATCTAATTAGGTTAATCTGTGGATTTGCATGCAGTCCCATTCATTGCGCTCATCAGGATAAAAGGGCTTTCAGACCCAAACGGCATCATTCATTCTGAGAACTGGACTGTAACTCTACCCTGTATTTCAGGTGAGGTAATGGATTATTCAAGCAAGACTACAGGTCCATACCCAGAAACACGCCAAGTCATTTCGGGAGTTGGGATTAGTACCCCGCAGTATTCCACAGCAAGAATGACTCCACCTCCTGGACCCCAGTATGGTGTGGGAAGTGTTTTGAGGTCATCTAATGGTGTTGTCTATTCTTCGGTAGCAACTCCAATCCCCTCCACATTTGCTATCACCACTCAACCGGGCTCCATTTTCAGCACCACGGTCAGGGATTTATCTGGCATTCATACAACAGATACAATGACTTCATTATCAGCCCTGCATCAAAGCCAGCCAATGCCCCGATCGTATTTCATAACAACAGGTGCATCAGAAACAGACATCTCAGTAACCAGCATTGACATCAATGCCAGCCTGCAAACTATTACTATGGAAACTCTTCCTGCTGAGACAGTGGACTCGGTTCCTACCTTAACCACAGCGTCTGAGGTGTTTTCCGAGGTCGCCGGAGAGGAAAGCACACTTTTAATTGTCCCTGATGAAGACAAACAGCAACAGCAACTTGACTTGGAGCGAGAGCTCCTGGAACTGGAGAAAATTAAGCAGCAACGCTTTGCTGAAGAACTGGAGTGGGAACGTCAGGAGATTCAGAGGTTCCGAGAACAAGAGAAGATTATGGTTCAAAAGAAGCTGGAGGAGCTGCAGTCTATGAAGCAGCAGCTTCTCTATCAACAAGAGGAAGAGAGGCAGGCGCAGTTCATGATGAGACAGGAGACACTAGCCCAGCAACAGTTACAACTTGAGCAGATCCAACAGCTGCAACAACAGCTCCATCAGCAGCTTGAGGAACAAAAACTCCGCCAGATCTACCAGTATAATTATGACCCCTCTGGGACCTCTTCTCCACAAACCACCACTGAACAGGCAATTTTAGAGGGTCAATACGCTGCTACAGAAGGCAGTCAGTTTTGGGCCACCGAAGATGCCACTACTACATCGTCTACTGTAGTAGCCATTGAAATACCACAGAGCCAAGGATGGTACACGGTTCAGTCTGATGGCGTCACTCAGTACATTGCCCCCCCTGGCATCTTGAGCACTGTTTCAGAGATCCCTCTGACAGACGTTGTTGTAAAAGAGGAGAAACAACCCAAAAAGAGAAGTTCTGGAGCTAAAGTTCGGGGGCAATACGATGAGATGGGCGAAGGCGTGGCAGATGATCCGCGGAATTTAAAAAAGATAGTGGACAGTGGCGTGCAGACTGATGACGAAGAAACTGCTGATCGGAGCTATGCAAACAGGAGAAGAAGAACTAAAAAAAGCGTTGATACCAGTGTGCAAACGGACGACGAGGATCAGGATGAATGGGATATGCCTTCCAGGTCCAGGAGAAAAGCGCGGACAGGGAAATACGGAGAGAGCACCGCAGAGGGTGACAAGAGCAAACCCCTTTCCAAAGTCTCCAGTGTAGCAGTTCAGACAGTCGCAGAGACATCTGTGCAAACTGAGCCACTGGGGACCATAAGAACACCTTCCGTACGAGCACGGGTGGATGCCAAGGTAGAAATAATTAAACACATTTCAGCGCCTGAAAAGACTTACAAAGGGGGCAGTTTAGGATGCCAAACAGAAACAGATTCAGACACACAGAGCCCTCCATATCTGGGTGCCACATCTCCACCCAAAGACAAGAAACGCCCAACACCTTTAGAGATCGGTTACTCTTCTTCTCACCTTCGGGCAGACCCCACAGTCCAGCTGGTTCCTTCCCCGCCCAAATCTCCAAAAGTCCTTTACTCACCCATCTCACCGCTTTCCCCAGGCAACGCCTTAGAACCAGCCTTTGTACCTTATGAAAAACCCCTCCCTGATGACGTAAGTCCACAGAAAGTACTCCATCCAGATATGGCTAAAGTCCCCCCGGCAAGCCCTAAGACAGCCAAGATGATGCAGCGTTCAATGTCTGACCCCAAGCCTCTGAGTCCAACAGCAGACGAAAGTTCCAGGGCTCCTTTTCAGTATTCCGAGGGCTTCACGGTAAGAGAGATTCTGCTCAGTTAGAAGACAATGGATGAGTTGATGTTAATCATGTGTTTGCAGATTTAGAAGGTAACAAACCAGCATGTAGAAAGTGAGATACCAAAATTGAGGGAGAACTGGTCATTATAAATGTGGCAGAGAATTCGGGATGGTGATGGGAGGAGAAAAGACCACATTGACTTTAAAGCTATAGACAAACAGGAAAAGTTAGTTGTTTTATGAAGTTTGAGCTTCATAAAATTCTGCCTTCATATCAAAATGTCTGAATTGTAGACTGCTCGCAATGTATTTCACTAGCATTCCTTTTATGCATGGGATGGGATAAACATTGAATATAAACAAACAAGGATAAGGATGAAGACTGAACATGCATTTACATTAGGGGTAACAAATCTCATTACTAGGGTGTTGGTCAAATGCATGTGGTCAGACTCTTCTTCTAGCCGGGATATTTACTATAAAAGCTTACCATAAATTCATTGACTAAGATGGGGGTAGAACGAAGTACAATACATTAGGTCCAGTTTATCCATGCTTATCTGTGGTAATTTTCTTAAACTAATTTCAAATGAGCCTCAAGAGTTTGTAGAAGTATAACTAAATTGTGTTTTCTTTAACAGTAGAGGTTATTTGATGGGGCACAATTTTGCCTCAAGGGAAGAACTAAATATGTTAGGCATGTAAAAATGCTGTAAATGTGAATGAGAAATGTTAATTAATCATAACAATAGACATATTGTAATTAATAAAATCAATTATATATGGTTTATGCATGAGTTCAGTTTTGAAAAAAAATTCAAATTAAAGTTTTCCCTAGTGTAGTAGGTTTTTCTTTTTAGCTCTGAAACTTCTAAGCGCTATTTCCAATTATCTCTATGTGTTAAAGCAGTGTCCATAGTTTAATAATATAATATAATATAATATAATATAATATAATATAATATAATATAATATAATATATCTCTGTGGTAAAATAGTTATGATGCTTATAATCATATTAGTTCACATTTCACATCTAAATTTTTCATATTTGTGGTAGGTTATTATTATCTTTGTATTTCCTTCTTTCTTTTTCTGAATTATTTATTTATTCACTTTACAGCTTGATTGATGGTCCCCTCCCCCCTTTCCTCCCAGTCTCACCATGACATCCCCTCTCACCATTTTCTCTTCCTCCTCTTCCCAGAGAAAGGGAGGCCCACCATGTGTACACACCTACCAGGTACAGCAAGTCAGAGCAGGACGGACCACATCCTCTTCCACTGAAGTTAGACAAGGCAGCATATAGCTTTGAGAAAGGGATCCAAAGGCTACAACAGAGTCAGACACAGCCTCCCTCTCCAACTGTTAGGAGATCCACAGGAAGAACAAGATGCGCATGTGCTACATATGTGTTAGAGGCCTACTGGTGGTTCAGTCAATGTGAGCCAAGTTTAGTTTACACTGTGGGCTTTGTGTGTGTGTGTGTATGTGTGTGGTATCCTTGAATACACCAGCTTTCACATTCCTTCCACTTTTCCACAAGTCTCCCCGAGCTCCACCTACTATTTGGCTGTGGTTTTCTGCATCTGTTTCTCTCAGTTGGTGGATGGATGAATTCTATCTGAAGACAGTTTTGCTAGGGTCCTGTCTGCATAACATTAATAGTGTCAGGGATTGGCTCTTTCCCATGGGATAGGTCTCAAGTTGGGTCAGTCATTGGTTGACTCTTACCTTAATCTCTTTTCCAACTTAATTCTTAGGCTTCGTGTAGGCATAACAATTTTGGGGTCAAAGGTTTTGTGGGTGGGTTGGCAGCCTTATCCCGCCACTGAGTGCCAAACCTGTCCTACAGGAAGTGGCTACTTTAGGCTTCTTAACACACCACCATTGCTAAGAGTCTCAGATAAAGTAACCCTCATAGACTCCCTGGAGCTTCCCCATCACTGCTCTCTGTCACATCCTAGAAATACCCTCCTCCAGTGATTTAGATTCAGTCACATGGCTCTCTCTTCTTAGCTCTCCCTACACCTGATAGCACCACTCTTTTCCCCATACCCTCTCCCACCCAACTCCCTCCCTATGTCCCCTTATGGATTAGATTTAAGCATCCTCTCTTGAGCACTCCTTGTTACTTAGTTTATTTGGATATGTGGGGCCTATCATGGGTATCCTGTACTTTATGGTTGATATCCACTTACCGGTGAGTACATACTGTGTATGTCCTTCCACTTTTTTTCTCTATTAGATTTAGTGCATAACGTTTTATACTGTGGTCTTTGATCCACTTGAACATGAGTTTTGTGCAGGGTGACAATCTGTGTTATTTTACTTCCAGACATCCAGTTAGACCAGCACCATTTGTTGAAAATTCTTTTTTTTCCCACTGTATGATTTTGCTAATTTTGTTCTCAGCCTATTTATCATGTGCATAAAAGAGGGTTACTGACTTCTTTGAGTCAATTTTATATCTAGTCACTTTGCTGAAGGTTTTTATTAGCGGGAGGAATTATCTGGTAGAATTCTGGGGCTCACTTATGCATACTATCATATCTTATATGATTGGTTTTATTGTGCTTAAGTATGTGCTTTATGTTCCTAATCACTCCAAGACTTATCACATGAAGGGGCATTGTATTTTGTCAAAGGATTTTTCAGCATGTAATGAGATGACCATGTTTTTTCAGTCTGTTTATGTGGTGGATTACATTGATGTATTTTTGTATATTGAACCATCTCTGCATCTTTGGAATGAAGCGTACTACACTTCGCTAGTATTTTATTGAGTATTTTTACATTAAAGATAATAAAGGTAATTGGTATGAAATTTTGTTTTTCTCTTGAGACTTTGTGTGATTTGGTTATCAAGATGAATCTGGCCTCATCAAATGAGTTTAATAATGTTCCTTCTATAACTATTTAATGGGATAGTTTGAAGAGTATTGGTATTACCTCTTCTTTAAAAATCTGGCAGAATTTTGCACTACAACCAGCTGGTCTTATGCTTTTTTGGTTGGGACACTATTTAATGACTGCTTCTGTTTCCTCAGGAGTTATCGAACCCTTTAAGTTGTTTACCTGATCTCAATTTAACTTTTGTAAGTGATCTCTATCAAGAAAATAATCTGTTTCTTCAAGTTTTTCCAGTTTTTTTTAGAGTATAGGCTTTTGAAATATGAGTTATTGATTCTTTAAATATCCTTGTACTATGATGTTATATTTCCCGTTTCTTTTCTGAGTTTGTTTATTTGGATACTGTCTCTCTGTCTTTTGGTTAGGTTGTCTAAAGGGTTTTCTATCTTGATAATTTTCTCAAAGAACTAGCTCTTATTTTCCTTGATTCTTGCATTTTTTTCTAATTGATGGATTTCAGTTCTTATATTGAGTATTTCCCTCATTCTACTTCTCTTTGGTATGTTTGCTTTGACCCCAAAGTATGGTTTCTATACCCCATGATGCTCCATTGGAGAACACTAAGTGTTCCTTTGCAAACAGTTGTCAGTTGGAGATAGTTTCTTGGTTAGGGACTAGAGCTCATGTTCACCTCCACTGTCAGCATTGTGAGCCCATCTGGTTTAGAATTCTGCAGGCATTGTGTCTGTTGCCACAGTCTCTGCAAGTACACATGTGCAATAATCCTGTTGTTTCTGAAAAACATACCATTTTCTTGGTGTCTTCTATCCCCTCTAAATCTTACAATATTTCCAACCTCTTTTCAACTGAGTTCCCTATGCCCCAAGAAGAGACATTTTTGATGGAGATAGTTCATGTTGCACCACGTTTTCTAAAGTCTCTAACTAGCTACACACTGTCTAGTTTTGTGTCTCTGTATTAGTTCTTAAGTATTGCAGGAGTCATTCTCTGATGACTGAATGAGACACCGTTCTATAGATTTACTATATAATTTTAGTAAATCATTAGTATTTTGTTTGCTAGTAGGTCCATGGCCTATCTGGTCTTAGATTTTGGGTCATCTGAGCAATGTCAGATATGGGTTCTATCTCATAAAGTGGACCTTAAAATTAATCAGATAGTTACTCCCACAATATTTGTGCATCATACAATGTATAGTACAGGCAGGTCATCATTGTATATCTCAGGTATTTAGCTGTGCTCGTGCTTAACTTTCTTCTCTAAAAATGTGCAGAGCACCTTCAGTAGTATGAATACTTGTCAGGCTCTAGGTGGACACCAGTTTGACTTCTCCGTGCTCAATATAAGTGTTGGTTTCATCAATAAGATGTTTTCATCACTTTGTGGAGAGGACATAGTAGCCTTGGCAACAGCCTGAATAGTTTAGGGGTTTCCGTGTGAGCTCCCTTGGCTAACAATCTAATTAAATAAAACCCATTTTATATACAGGAAGTTTTGGTTAGTGGCAAAGGATGTTTAATTGCAGCCTTTGTCTTCTCTTCATTTTGTGCCTCCATATACATTTTATGTTTATATTTTAAGAAATATTTGTATGTAGGTTTCCGTATGACCCCTCAAAAGTAATCTGTTGTGTTAATTTCCCTTTTCCATATTCCCTCCCTGTCTCAGTTACTGATCTAGTGGTATGAAAAGACATCATAACCAAGGTCACCTTTACAAAAGAAAGTAGTTAGAGGTATGCTTATAGTTTTACAGTCATGCAAAGAGTTCCACTAATATACTTATATATACTTTAGATCTTAAGTTTCATGTCCACCCATAAATTTATAACTAATATGTATAAATAATATTGCTATTATCTAATAGAATATAAATAATATGAAATGATATTCTTATTATTTAGTAGAAAATATATAATACATATGAAATGATATCCCTATTTAGTAGAATATAAGCGCAAATTTCATTTTTAGGTAAGGATTTTGTTAACTGGATTCACAGCATTATATAATGCACAGCAAAATGCCTGACCATTTTGCTTAATGTTTAATGGACTTATTTGTTATCAGACTATTTCCATTCTTCCAGGATTGAAAGGCTTCAATAAAATAGAAAGAGAAAGTTAAATCTAAAATAAATAAAAAATATTCACCCACGTGTAAAACTTGCATAATTCAGTGTTATATCTTTCATTCTGTTTTATCCTGTTTCATTTTTTTACCTCCTGGATGTTTAACATTGGACTTGTTTAGAGTTTATTTCAACCTATTTTTATGTTTATTTGTGGGGCATCTATAGCAGCAACTCCAAGAGGATTTTGTAATTCAGAGGAAACAAAACATGTTTCCTGTGTCCTCTCTTTTCTACAAGAAACCGATTTGCATCAGTAACCTAGGTAATCTATAACCACTGGAAGAAATGTTAATTCAACATGTCAAGAGAGAAGGTGACATTAGCCACAGCAAGAAAGCAATGTAAATTTTAAGAATTTCCCTCTGGCTAGAAAGATCTAAGTTCATTCAAAGATGCATGTGTCATGAAAAATAGCAAATCTTACATGATTTCTTCATTAAAAATATAAGATGATGTGTTTCAGGAAAAAATAACTAAACATTCCTCAATAATACATAGTACTTTTTGCCCCCTTCTTCTGCTCCATCCCCCCCCAAAAAAACTAGAAAGAAAAGTAAAGAAAAAAGTCTATTGTTGAACATTTCTCTAGGGCCATAGACAAACAAAGAGTTAAGACTTCATCGGTCTTAATGGAAAAATACTTGTTAAAAAATGGTTTATTTGTTTTTAGAAATTAAGCCAGTATCCTTTAGAAAAGCAGGTGCAATTTATGAGTTGAATGTTACAAAAATACATTTTGCTTCACTAATTGTTGCTTTGTAAATATTTTTAAAAAATTTGCAACCCTTCAGTGTCTATTCCAAGAGTAATTTCCATAACCAAAAATTGAGAAAGTTTGTTTTTATTAAAATTTTGTTTTAGCATTCTTGCAAAGTATAAAGATTAAGAAGTAACGGCTGAGTGGGTCTTTAAAAAGAAATTTTAATAAGAACTAATTTCCAGTACGTTTTAAGAAAATGCAAGATAAAAATCAGTCTAATAAAACTGATTTTGATTAAATCATATTTTATAGTGGTATAATGTAGAAATATTTACTCACATTTTAAAGACCTGAGTGTAAATAAATCATTATCTTTTCTAGGTCTGATCTTTCATTGTTTCTTACATTCACATATTTGCTGGGATTAAGTCTTACATTGTGAAATCCAACTCTATTAAAATTAAAATAAGCAATAATATATTAGTGTTTTTCAATATGTAGCAGTAAAATAATAGTTGTTAATAATTAACAAACTATCAAGTCTTATGATAAAATCAACTAAGATAAATGAACACAACAATATAGTTTCAGTTTTATTGCTTGCTCATAAATAATTTAATGTATTATAATTAATATTTAGGAGTTAATTTAAAGTAAATCTCAGAATATTTAATAAATACAGAATCCAGAAATTCGTATTTCAAAACATAAAAATTAGCATTCTTCTAAGAACAGACTCATATTCATGTCAATCAGTGAAAGACTTCTGCCAAAATTTTACAGTCAATATTTAACATACCAGTTTAGTAAACATTAAGGACTCTCTCAACTGAGATCTGAATGTAATACATGTAATTTACCAATGTAAATTTAATGTTAATTAGCTTCCTTAGTATTTCACACTATGACTTTCTTAACAACTCATGATATTTTCTGTTTAAACATTTATGAGGCTCTAACCATCTACAATAATACTACACACACACACACACACACACACACACACACACACACAAACATACTCCTGAATATACTTCCTCCCCAAATCACTTACACACTCAAAACATTTGTGTATCTATATTTCTAAAATTATTCCTGATTATTGGGACTTAATTATATACAGCATTAGCTATTATTAAGAAAAATGAAGTAGCAACTAAAAAATAATAAGTACAAAACTTTGGGGGAAACTGAGGATATATTTCAAGGTGTAAGTTATAGTTAGACAATGTTCTCCACTAATGATATTTACTTGCCATATTCTATATCTCAATGCAAATTTATATCAGATTATGGCCAGTTTTCGCTACCTAGTAAGACCTATTTTCTCATATTTGCCTGTCTCCATTTCACCCATATCACTAAACAAGGGCAAAGGAAGGATACAGTGGGGTGAAAGAGATCTGAATCTAATTTCTCTTTGCTTCTTTGAGCATGAATACTACTAACAAACTGCAGTCAACCCCCCAAATGGAGATGCCTGCCCAGCAAATGACCACCAACTACACCTCTCAAAGCAGTAATACACCCTCTGAAAAGTTCACAGAATTCCAAATGCCACACTATCACAAAAACTCGGCAACTGCAAAACCACATCTCTGCTAGTGCAGAAGGCATATCACAGCCAGCTGCTGCAGACAGTTCTGAAGCATTCTCCCATCTCTACGTCTGAGATAAAAACAACAACACATTCTTATAATTCTGTGTTTTTAAATATTTATTTATGTTAGGTATATGAGTACAATATAGCTGTCCTCACAAACACCAGAAGATGGCCTCAGATTTCATTATAAAATGGTTGTGAGACAAAATGTGCTTGTTGGGAATTGAACTCAAGACATCTGGAAGACCAGTAACTGCTCTTAATCTTTGAACCATCTCTCCAGCTCCTATTTCTTTTTTTGTTGTTTGCTTTGTTTCTAAATTGAACAACTTTATTTTAAAAAACAAAGATAAATGTACAGATTTTAAGCATTTTGGCATAAAAGTATACGAATACATTTTTGTCAGTACTTGATTTTTTTTAAAGGTTTGATAGTATGCATTAAAATCTTACTAAATACAATGAGCATGAACTACATGTAAAACATGATGTAACCTGGAAATATTCAAAGTTTTCTTGGTGTATAAAGATTAACCATAAGGGTTTTACATTTTCTTTTCTTTTTTTTTTTTTTTTTTGTTGGCCTTTCTTTTTTCTTGAACTTCATATAGTGTGTGAGTTGTTTCTGGAGTATTCAGAGCTTTCTGGGGTTAGTATCCAATTATCAGTGACTGCATATTATATCTATTCTTTTGTGACTGGGTTATCTCACTCAGGATGATATTCTCTAGATGCATCCATTTTCTTAAAAATTTCATAAGGTCATTGTTTCTGATAGCTGAGTAGTACTTGATTGTGTAAATATACCACGATTTTTGTATCCATTCATCTACTGAAGGACATCTGGGTTCTTTCCAGCTTCTAACTATTATAAATAGGGCTGCTATGAACATTGTGGTGCATGTGTCTTTGTTGTATGTTGGAGCTTCTCTGGGGTATATGATCAGAAGTGGAATAACTGGTTCTTCAGGTAGTACTATGTCCAATTTTCTGAGGAATTGCCAGACTGAGTTCCAGAGTGGTTATACCTGTTTACAACTCCACTAACAGTGGAGAAGTGTTCCTCTTTCTCCTCATCCTTTCCAGCATCTGCTGTCATCTGAATTTTTTATCTTAGCCATTCTGGTTGTTGTGAGGTAGAATCTCAGGGTTGTTTTGATTTGCATTTTCCTGATGGCTAATGATGTGGAGCATTTCCTTAGATGCTTCTCAGCCATTCAGTATTCCTTGATTGAAAACTTTTTGTTTAGTTCTGTACCCATTTTTAATAGGTTTGTTTGATTCTCTGGTGTCTAAATTCTTGAGTTCTTTGTATACCTTGGATATTAGGCCTCTATCTGATTTGGGGTTGGTAAAGATCTTTTCCCAATCTGTTTTCCTGACAGTGTCCTTAGCCTTACAGAACCTTTGCAATCCCATTAAGTCCCATTTGTCAATCTTTGACCTTAGAGCACAAGCCATTGGTGTTCTTTTCAGAAAATTTTCTCCTGTGCCTATGTGTTCTAAGGTTTTCCCTACTTTCTCTTCTAATAATTTCAGTGTACCTGGTTTAATGTGGAAATCTTTGATCCACTTGCACTTGAGTTTTGTACAAGGAGATGAGAAAGAGTCTATTTTCATTCTTCTGCATGCTGAGTGCCAGTTGGACCAACACCGTTTGTTGAAGAGGCTATCCATTTTCCATTAAATGTTTACAGCTCCTTTGTCAAAAAATCAAGTGACCATATATATGAGGGCTCAATTCTGGATCTTCTATTCTATTCCACTGATCCACATGCCTATCTCTGTACCAGTACCATGCAGCTTTTTAACACAATAGCCTTGTAATATAGCTTGAGGTCAGGGATAGTGATTCCCGCAGATGTTTTCTTGTTGTTGAGGATGGATTTCGATATTCTAGGTCTTTTGTTAGTCCAGATGAAATTGAACATTGCTCTTTCCCACTCTATGAAGAATTGGGTTGGAATTTTGATGGGAATTGCATTAAATCTGTAGATTGCTTTTGGTAATATGTCCATTTTAACAATGTTGATCCTTCCAATCCATGAGCATGGGAGATCTTTCCATTTTCTGAGATCTTCCTCAATTTCCTTCTTTAGCGATTTTAATTTCTTTTTATACAGGTCCTTCACTTGCTTAGTTAGAGTCACACAAAGGTATTTCATATTGTTTGTGACTATTGTGAAGGAATTCCAGAATTCTTACTATGTCAGGTATATATTATTTTAGTATAGAGAATATTCATACATACACATTATATAACATTGCATAAGGTTTTACCTGTATTTGCATAGTTCTAATATACAGATCACTTAATTCCTGTAGATGGTAAATATATTTTATTTAGTACTTTCAAGAAGAATAATCTGAAATCTGGTGGATGTTCTTTGAATGCCTACACATACCCATAATAAATGTTGCTATTAAACAATCTTGTTAAAGTTTCTCTAATACAAGGATAGGCACATCCCCACTGTTAGTTTAGTTAGACACTTTGAGTAAATTCCATCCTAACTGTAGGCTTTATGCTCTCTGCAGAGCGGCTGCTTTAGTAGTTATTCACTTCTTTGAGCCTTTACCTGAAAACCTTGCTTAACATGCTAATTAAGAGTGTAGATTTATTAACATTTCCTAAATAACTCAGTGTGACAGTTGATTTTCCTTTGCATGTGAAAATGTTTACACAAGTTTCTTCAGTGTGACATAGGTATCAGGACCAAATGTTCTTACAAAAAATCATTCTAAAAAAGAGTATATTCAGAAAAGTCATCTTTATTGAAAATTAAACTAGTTTTTTTTTTAATGGAAGAACTAACCTGTTTTTAAATAAACAGAGAAATGTACAATAGGGTTGTATTTCCTGGATTATCTATTGAAATACTATCAAAAATCGTTTCTACTTCTGTATAGAATTGGGAATTGAAAGCAAATTTAAGAACTTAAAATAACAGAAAACAATATAATTTTACAAGCTGTGATCTTTATCTCCTAAAGAAATCTATGGAATGCTTTCCCGACACTAACTGAATTCAATCCCTAATCAGTTGTAAACTGCACTGTCTCATAAAAAACCAAATGATCAAGGAACACATGTAGTATATTCTATAAACAAGGACTTTACAGCAGGATTTAAGTTTTAGAGGCATTGTTTAAGAGGCATATTTTAAATTTAGAAAGAAGAGTTATCTCATTGATTACAAACATACTTAGATAAGAACTACCTCTTGGAAGTAGTGAGATGGATCATGGAATAAGGTGCAGTCACACATGACAGAAGAGATAGGTCACCTCCCGTTCATTGTTCATTGGGATTTGGCTTCCACATGTCCACTGTGGCATTCAAGGGTTCATACACATCCCCATTCCCCTCACCCCCTGAAAAAAGGAATTAACAAGCACACAAGCAAACAAAAACCCATCCCACCCACATTTATTTGAATGTGTTTCAAGGTTATGCTCTAGGAAAAGGGATAATCAGTGTAATACTAAATACAGAGATTCAGGTTAGCTATTGTAACAATTTGAATATGGCGTGTCTTTCTCAGTCCTGTGTATTTTAGGGTCACTTTTAAAATTCTCATCACGGTGCTCAATGCTTTTGATATTCAGTGACTATGTAGGTCTTCATACTGCTAATGATCTGGAACTGGAGAGACATTGTACAGCAGCCCCACAGATCTAATACTTCATGTTCAGAACAAACATCAGTAAAGAATTAGAGTTACCGTCTATAAAATACACTTAGTTGTATTCAGATACAACTAATAGTAAGTACATAGCTCAGGAAAACATTGAACTCATTGCAGCTGCTCTCTGTGGAGATATGATTTGCTCTCAAGCTTACTAAATATACAGTACACAGTGTGGAAGCTAACACCCCTGACTATAGAAGAATGCTCTCTGGAAACAAGTAAAAGATGCTTTGCAATTTTTATATTTGCACATAGAGACAAGTTATTTTAATTTTTAGATTTTTTTTATTAGCTTTATATTCTCTTCTGATCTCCCACACAGATGATTTAACCCATTTTCCAATCAGTGTCAGTCAGGAGGCACTTAGTATCTTTTTTACCTCAAAGAAAGCAACATCTTATACCAGTGAATCATATTCAGTATCTCTAGGTGTGGAGTGTCCTGTAAATGCTAAATTGGTTAGGAATGAGAAAAAATAATAAGTGTCTGCAAATTGAAGAGGGAAGGGTTTAAGTTGACTTTTATCTTCAGTCCATCTCGTTGGTCTGGACCTCACTCTCTAGGCTACACTGACCTCACACTCCTGGTAATATTACCACCACAGCCCCTCTGGGCGCTGGGGTCCAGGCTAACTGTACTGGTGAAACAAAATGATCATTTCTCTATTGTTCCTTGATACATTATTCTATTCCGAATCTTCATAGGAGTTTAGAGAGTGCGCAAACATTACCTCATGGTGCTTTAAGTGGTTTCCAAAGCTTAAAACTCCATGTGATGAAAAGAACCATATCCTGAATACATGTATCCAAGGAACAAAAAAGGAGCTTGGGTGGATTCCTTGATCCAGTAATATTCTGTAGTCATGCTATTAAAATGGGAGAAAGTGATTCGTTGTTTTATGCTCACAGAACAAAGCCCTTTCATTCCAGTAAACTCCCATTCATATTGTGATATATTCTTCAATCACAAATGCCGGGCTATAAAACAGTAGTAAATTTTGAATGACTTTGTTTAATTACATGCAGATGAGACAATGTGAGCCCTAAATTGAACTAAAATAGAACCTGCTGGTGGCTATATTTTAAAACTTATTTTTAAAAAAGAAGCATTGTGGGCTTTGTAATCATTGGCCATTGATTATATGAAGTGTGCCGTGGAATGCTATGGACGTGCTGGTTAAACTTTCCTCAAGTATATCAAACATAATCGCCCATAGGAGAAACTTTTACTATCCTTAACATCTTTCATAGTTAAGAGTTGATTCAACCTAGATATTGGGTTTTATATTCTATAATACAGATAATTAAGCACACGTAAGTTCTGATAGACATGATTATCTTACACACAAAAATAGATTCATAGGTGTGGTGTCTTTTTCTGTGCTGGGAATCAAGTCCAGAGCCTAGATAGATAATATACATGTTTCAAATGGCATTTTGTTTTTAGTTTTCTGATAAAGAAATATGAGTATCAGTGTCTTTGCCTGAGGACATAGTCTGTGATATGTTAAATATGTATTTACAGACTGGTATAATGCCAAAGTAAGGCAGGTAGGCGTTTCTGAGGATTGCTTCATACAAGTTTGACTAGCTCAATATATAGAAAAATAAAGACCCTTGTTAGTTTTTTTTTTTTTGTTGTTGTTGTTTTGTTTTGCCAATAGAAATCTTACATTAAAATGAACATTTACATTGGTATCCACTAAACTATGAAAAATATGCAGTTATGAAAAGAATACATGCATAAAGTTATAAACTGCTAGAAAGGAAACAGCCATTCAAGTACCCAAAGACCAAGACAGGAAACATGGCCTGCCCCCACGTACCTTTGTGCCCCTTTAGATCACAGTCTCTTCCTCAACAAGTAAAAGACGTGTTGACTGTTGTGACAATAATTTGTTTTTTCTTTATGTTTTCTAATTAGATTCCATATAAAAAGTAGCATATGCCTCAAATCCATAGCTTTCCAAAGTTCAATTACACGAATTTTAGTATTTAAACAATTGGATTGTTTTAGTTTACTTATGATACTTCACAGTCGCTAGCTCCTCTATATAGTTCTAAAACATTTCATCATATCAAAATAAACCCTGCCCCTATTCAGAGGTGACATTTTGTTCCTGTCTCCTATTTCTACGCTGTTTCAGCTTTTCAGGGTACACACATAAATAGGCTCATATAAGATCTGACCTTGTGTACCTAGCTACTTTCACTTTAAATCCTATTTCATATATCCATGCACATTTTTAGCAATTATCAGTAGTGTATTCCTTTGTACTTTTGAAATCCATTATACCATACACTCTTCACTTTGTTCATTTCTCTATCTGTTGATGGCATATTGGTAATTAAGAATCATGCTTGTAAAAAATTAAAATACAATAAGAATCATGCTTGTGTGCACATGAATGTGCATGTATTCATTAAAGTCCTGATTTTTATTCTTTGGCTATGTACTTAGGAGCACAAGTGATAAACATTATGCTAATTCTACATTTAACTTTTGAGAATTTATCAGAATCCCACAGCACTTAAAACACTCCTATAAGTGATGCACAGTCATTACCATGTATCCACCTGCTCTCCAATACTTATTCTCGTTAAATGAAAAACAAAACCATCCTGCTGAGTGTAAACTAGTATAAAATTGTGGTTTTAATTTGATTTTCCCAGCAACTAATGATTTTGAAAGTTAGTTCAAATTTTTCTTGGCATTTGTATTCAAATGGCATTTGGAGAAATTATTCAAGACTTTTGACCAGTTTTTAATGGGATCATGTAATGATAATAGTTTATAAAAGCCATATTTTCAAACTAATGGATAAAGACAACTATTGTAATAGGTAGCTTGTAGAAGTGTCAGTTACTTGGGAATTAAGGTGAATGTGTATAGGAATTTTAAATGGATACTGCAACAAAAGTCCCAAATAATCTCAGCAAATGATTTTATTTTTCTAAGTAGAGTAAGCTGCCTCCACATAAAATGCATGGCTACTAAAGTTTCCAAGTCAGAAACTGAGCTGGTTCCCATGTTTCTGAAGATGAGATGACTCATTTAAAAAGAAGAACATACATGAATCAAAGACCATTTAACCTTCAGCTCAGTTTGACAAATTCCTGAAAACTTGTGCATCTGACATGCACTTTCGTGCAAAGCATTCTGTGTCTGTGCTTGTATATGTGTGGAAGCATTATGACATAATGTCAACTATTAAAATGCACCAGGGTTTTCTGGTCATGTAAGAGTGCTTACTTGTATATCTAGAATAACACTAAAATTGGAGATAACCTTAGTTTTTACCAAAAGTCCAGAAGCTGTGAACTCAGCCATACTCCCAAACAGAGCTGCAGTGAAGCCTGGAACCCAGCTAAGAAATGAGATGGCCTTGTCCCCAGAGCAAGCTGTTTCCTTGAATCCCTGTTCTCTCTGAAGGTAGCCAAACTGAGGAGCATTTAAAATGTTTCTCTGAAAACTCTAACTTACTAAATAAAAGAATTCCAGACATTTCCAGAGAATGTCATAAAAAATGACATTTACAGAGAAACATACTTAAAGTTTTCAGCTAAAATTTTGACATACCATCGGAACAATAATGTGTAGGACGCAGGGGCAAAACATGTGCTTTCAGGCATGTGCTTTTACCTGATGACCCTTTTCCTTAGTCCCAGACAGCGAGTGTCATATATAGTTCTTGTTTTCAGAACATTCTTTCCCTGACAAGGGATAAGGTAGATTTAAGATATTTGGCAAAGGGAAATAAATGTAGACATACAGACAAATGCTACAGCATGAATAAACCTTAAAGACAGTGCTAGTAAAAAAAAATGTCCAGTTACAAATGATCATATGTTACTTGACCCCATCTGTGTTTTCAGACTAGACAAATCTACAGAGACAGCACATGAGCAGTTGCCTAGATGCTCAGAAAGTAAGGCTGGGAGTACAGAGTGATGACAAATCTGTATAGGTTACTTTGAAGGGACGACCAAGTGTTATACAAATGATTGTGGTGACAGTTGAACATTTTTGAATTATATCTTAATAATAAGTCAGGACAATCAACTGGCTCACTCAGGTATCAGGATTCCATCACTGATATGATCTTGGTCACTGATGCGGTATCAGGCATGGGTTCCATCTTACAAAGTAGGTCTTCAGTCAAATCAGATATTGGTTGGTTGCTTCCACACAGTTTGTACCAAAATTGCCCTGGTATATCTTGCATGCAGGACACCATTTATAGTTGGGTTGGTGTTTTTCTTTTGGTACTGTGAGACTACTTTTTTTTATATATAAAACAACTTTATTTTACAAAACAAAGATAAATGTACAGATTTTAAACATTTTTTGCTTAAAATTATACATTTTTGTCAGTACTTTTTTTCAGATGAGACTACTTCTTATTAATAATTTTAGTATGTGCTTACTGGCATTTATTCTCATGTTTTTATGATCATGAGTTTTTCTAAACTCAAAGAACCTTTGTTGGCTCATGATTTCTTTGTTTCAATTGAGTGTAAAAGTACACCAAAACTAAAGTAAAATTGTCTATGTCATTAGACTCACGCTTTCAGGTCTTCAGATCTCAGGTTTAGCAGACAAGATCTGCACTGATGCTAGAATGGAGGAATGAAGGCTCTATGTAGGCACCAGCTTGATTTCTTTGTGCTCAATGAGTCCTATGCCTGCTCATGGTCTTCAGCAATAGAGCCTTGCTGTCAGTTTGTAGATAGCAGCCTATATTCATAGAAACAGACTGATTTGATTGGGAGTTTCCCTGGGTTCCCTTTGGCCAAAAATTAATTAGGTATAACCCAAACCCATTACTGGGAGCTTCATTTGGAAATAACAGATGTCTGTTATTTGTCTTCCCCATTATTTGGCAATTTCAAATAGATCATTTTGATATATTATTTGAATATATTTATTTATTGTATTTCATATATTTAGGGAGCTTCTACTGCATTGGGCTCAAATATCCTTGTATTTTATGTCTCATATTCCCTCTCACCCTGCCCTTCTCTTGCCCTCCCCACTTGATCTTTGTATTCCAGCCCCAAATCCATCCATAACTTTTGTTCTGTTTATCTTTCCTAATGAGATCTACCTACCCACACCCCTAGTACCTTACTCTATACCTACCTTTTGTGGTTCTGCAGGTTGCAGGTTGGTTTTCATTGACTTGACAGCAAATATCAGCATACAGGCAAATTCATATCATATTTGTCTTTCTGATCTGTGATACCTTAACTCATCATAATTCCTTTTTCTAATTCCACATGTCTACCTGCAAATTTCATCATGTCATTTTTTTCAAGTTTTGAATTTAAGATGATGATGACGATGATGATGATGATGACATTGTTTGGCAAGTACTTGATCATACCAGATAAATGGCCTGCCTTAAATGATTATTAGTTCAATGACTAAAGTCAAATTCTAACTATAGGTACAGAAGTCATGATTTATTCACAGTTCACTTTGTTTCATGGAATACTAATATTCTCAGACAATTTTCATCTTGTTAAAGAACAGTTCTTTCCTATATGAGTGAATAAAATTGATTTCTATTTTTTAAACATCTTTTGACTTGAAATGGAAGTAAGTCACTTTAACTTTTTTCTTCTCTCCAGCGCCCTGCCATGTGCCCTCTAAACTGAGACCCTCCCATGCCTCTACTCTCAAGTTGATAACTTTTTTTCTTTATATATTAACTTTTTAGCATATATATACATATGTAATATACATAGGTGTTATGTGTATATATGTGTTTGTATATGTACAAATACATATACTGTATGTATATATACATGTATTATATACATTAACATAATATGTACAGCTTGTTGAATCTTTTTACTATTTATTTGTTTACTTATTTACATGCCAAACACTGTGCCCCTTCCAATCCCCCCTTCACAGAGTCCCTTCCACCTTACCACTCTGTTTCTTCTCTGAGAGCCTGTGTTTCCCATTGAGCCCCACCACTACCACCAGCCTGTCAGGTATCTGCAGGGTTAGGCGCCTCTTCTACCACTGAGGCCAGAAAAAGTACTTCTGTTGAGGAATGGATTCTGCAGTCAGGCAACTGCTTTAGGGACAGCCTTTGTTTCAGTTGCCAAGAGACCCACAGAGAGATTAAAATGGGGGCGGGGTTCAGAAGGGATGGCCAGATGACCATAAGAATGAATGGAAATCTGTAACTGATGGAATGAGGAGGTGGGAGGCAAGGGACAGAAACCTGGGATAAAGGAGGCACCAAGAATCAGTGCGGCATCCTTAGCTGTGAGTCACAACATCAAAGATATTGAACCTAAAGAGGCGATCATCTATAACTAGGCAGGAACCCAGTGGAGAAATAGTTCTGATGGTGTCATATTGTACTAACTTCTTTTTATTACATTTCACTTGTCTTAGCTATCTGTTTGTGTCCAGTGTGGCTGGTTTGGTCGAACCCTAGGAGTAGCCAGCCACTGGCACTGGTTGTCTGGGAGATCAGCAGGCCTCCTGAAATGCAGTTAGAACTATGAGCTTGGGTGTGGAGTTCAGATCTTTTGATTGCAGGTAGAAGAATGAACTGGAAGACGGAGATGATGTCCTGGGTGTCTTGGGCGTTTTGGGTGTCCTGGGTGGGAAGTTTGGAACAGAAAATGGACTCTGAGAAGATGAAGTCTTGGTAATGACTACTGAGCTTCTTGGGGTCCTATCAGGTGGGGGGCTGGGGCATGGCTGTCTCACCTGGTTGTCCCTGGTGGGAGCAAATCTCCCTGTAGACAGTTGGGAATTTGGAGTGGAGAGTGGGGTGCGAGTCTGCTAGTGCAGGTGCTATTGTGTCCATTTTGGTTTTTTTGTTTTGTTTTGTTTTGTTTTTTTGTTTTTTTTTTTTTTTTGTGATATGTTTTAAAGGATGGCCATTCTAAATTGGACTAACAATAAGGGAGCTCATCTCTTAGAGATGTTTACGTTCCTTTTCTCAGCAGTCACTAATTGCCTATAGGACTAAGGTTGGTACCTGCAAAATGACCTCCCTTCCCCATTAATATGTCCATTGATACTGCCATTGTTCTGTTCTTATTTTTGCAACAGTTTCTCAGAGGGACTGTTTCACTACAACTGATGTGAAGCTAACCAGAGACTGTTTCAAAGTCCTCCATCCTCTTCTTCCCTTATGTTCCCAAATCCATAGGATATGCAGGAGTTGTGATAAAGATGTATGTGTTGAGGACAGGCTCTCCATAATCTGGTGATGTCTGATGTGTGTCCACTTGTGGTTTTCTATGATGAGCTCCATTTGCTGTTAAGAGAAGCTTGTTGATGAGAGAGGTAGCTACACTTATCTGTGTCTAAGGATAAGAATGTAGTAAGGAATCATGCTGGTCTACAAATTGATGGTATTAGATTATTTTCTAAGATTTCCATAGCTCAGGAAGCAAATTTTCCAGTACCACACAGGAGTTTCCTCCTGTTGAGTAGACCTTAAATCCAGTTTTGATAGATTTTCATTTCTGCCAGCATGTGAGTGGGACTCAATACATCGTTATTGTCATGCTGGTAGTTGTGGTTCATAGGTGTTGCCACTGAGTAAGACTGTTTAATTGTTTTCCGTTGCTTGGCAGATTTATTATATTTTCTGGAACTGTGGAAGCTCAATGGCAGGAAAAAGTTTTGCAAGTCAGATGCAGCTTAAATCATCCCAGTCTTGTGTCCTGAGTAAACAGTGTCTTTAGCAGTAACTCAAGATATTTAATTAAGAACCCAGGGCATGGCTGTCCTTTCTTAGAATCAGCTCAAGACCAGGCTCCATCTCATCTATCCGAGAGGGAGGTTGGCACAATGATCTCATTATTTGATCTACAGGGAATCTCTTGTCTGAAGCCAAGTTTTTCTACTGAGGATAACCTTAAAAGGCAAACACCAGCCTGGATTCTACAAAGGTGGAAACAACCGTTTGTAGAAACAGATGGTCTGCTTGTCAGACTAACCAAATGATTGGCAAGGTAAACTTTAGGCATACACCAAGATATTTGATACTATGAAAATATAGTGAATATATTATTAATTTATATGTAATTATTTTTAAGAAAATACTCCAAAGTTTACCTTAAAATATAAATATATAAAGAAATAATTATTTGTTTAGGCAGAAAATGTTATTTATAACTGATACCACTTGGGAAAGAATACATTAGTCTTTTCTAATAGAATAATGCTGGATATATCAACCACACTCCAGTACAGGCTCATGCTTAACTCTAGAAAATTGCCATTAGCCAATCAAGTCTTGCAGTACCGCTGATAAATTTTTCATCTGTGAGGCTAACCTAACAAAAGACTCTGTTCTTTGTTATCTTCAAGTTCAGAACACTTTCTATCTGCACCATCCTTTCATTCATACAGCTGTCCTCTTGACCTTCAATCCCAGGTACTTTATCTAACTCAGAAGTCAGGTGCACCTGTGTCTTACAAATACCCTTTTCCGTGATTCCTTTCTCACATATGCATTAGCTTAGGGTTATTCTTGGTTTCTCATGTTCTAGTCTATTGAGATGTCACCAATATCAATTCAGGTAATTCTGAACTCCTGTTCCAAGTTTCACTACAAAAACATTTGCCCCATTGTTGCTCCATCTCCAAACTCCCAAAAATAAAACAAAGAAGAAAGAAAAAACTACCCTGAATGAATTCAAATAAAGTTTCCTTAAGCCACAGCATTTTGAAAATTGTTGCAAATCAATAGATTACTATCATTTGTGTGTTCTACTTAACACCAAGACATTAGCAATGGATTACTTTACAGCTTTTCTTTTCTGTGATTCAAATCTTGTTATATGAAAGCACGGGAACTTGAAAAAAATGATAAAACTTTCTCTGTCTGATTTTTTTTCTCATTTATAGAATAGAGATACTAAAGTTCCTTAAAGATTAGTATAAATTGAAATAAGTCAACATAAATAACATAGTAAGACATAAGCTAAAATTATGCAAAAAAGAAGCATCAGCTTGGGAGAGGGTCCTGAGGTAGGAATATTTGGGAGCAGCAGATGAATGACTTGGAGTCAGCCATGGATGCGAACTGACAGCTCTGTGTTCTGCTTGAGATACTTCTGCATCAAGACAGCTCTTTGCTCAAGAAAACTTTTACAGATCGAAGACTACTCTTTATTTTGAGTATGTACTTCCTTGGGAATTGAATATCAATTCAATCATTTACCTCAGGTTCCCTCTTGATTATCCATTTTGATTATGGCTGGTTCTAAGCTTTTTATGGCCATTATTCCTCAAGATCCTTATCAAAAGCCTGTGTCATCCAGCCTCAAGATCTGGATCACAAGTGTGTCTTCCATTTTTGTACTCTACTTCATTCCAGATTAAAAGTCCAAACTATTTCTTGTTTGACTGCAAACTCAAACATTAAGTTTAACTGATGTCATCTTGTTCTAATGTCACCATTTCCAATATATCTTTGTCTCCTTCCTTAATATCTTTCTGACAAAGCTGGATCATTAGCACAGCTGCCTTTGTTCTTTCAGATCTGTGAAGCCCCTCATACAATTTATATTGCACACTTGTATTTTGCATAGTTGAGGAAGCCCATAAAGAAAATTTCTCACATTGACTTATGTATTCCTGAACTCATGTTTTCAGAGTTCTTTCCTGCAGCCTTAAGGGTTCTCCTGGGTGACAGCCACCATTTTGCAGAGAAAGAATAGACACATTCTTGATTCCTGGAATCATGCTGTTTATGATTATCATAGAGTTATTGACCTTGGCAGGGATAACATTCCCTGAAGAAGGAACATAAAGTAAAATAAATACATTATCATATAAACATGCCTTATAGCCACCAATGACCGTAAGCACTCAACAAGACCCACACCATGCCAGCTCTGCTGTCATACCACCCCCTTTTCGTCCATGAAGTACCTGACAAAATTCTTAATATCACGTGCCATATCTAAGCATCTTCTACCACCCTTTTAAATGCATATCGTTTTTTGGTCCTTGGCTATTTGATGACTAAGGCATGTTTTCTTGTGTTATCTGTATTTCCATCCTACCCATTCTGTATGCCAAGAAGAGTATATTTCTGTGTAAATAATAACATTTCAGCCAGTCCTCAGTATCTTCCACTGTGGCTATATTGATCTTATAATTAAGCAATATGAATAACTAACTAGGCATTTTCTAATGTTCTAGACTTATCACACACCATCACAATTTCTTGCTTTGCACCTTTCAACTGGAGTTAGCTCTCTGACCAACATTTCCACCCGACTCTAGTTCTGTATACCTATAGTATAATACATGCTTATATAACCAAATGCTTTGCAATGATAATGTTTAGAAATGACAGAAATATTGTGAAAAATGGAATCATTAAAAGTGACTAATAATTCAGAAAGTAAGAAAAATGATTGCCCAAAGCCTACAACCCAATACTCTTGGATTGGCCTCATTTTCTATGATATCATTTCAACATCATAAACAGTATTATTTCTTGCCTTTTTAATATAGAATGCTTCAAAATACATTTCTTATTTTTTAGTCAGTTCTCCTTTTATTCATACTGTGTCATAGCTAGAAGTTCCATATGGTTTTTGGGTCTGACATCTGTTCTGCCATAAGAACCTGGTATAATGTCTGTCTTTTCAGAAAACACACTCTTAAGAATTATGTATGTGAAAACATTTAAAAAATCATTATGTCGGAATTTCATCAATGACGTGGGAAAAAAACCAAATATTTGTGAATTATTCTTAAGATTCTAGGTGAGATAGTACATAATATAATAACTAGTTTTAGGAAACATACCCACTTGGACAAAGAACAATAAAAAATT
Organism: Micromys minutus; assembly: GCF_963924665.1. NCBI lineage: Eukaryota > Metazoa > Chordata > Mammalia > Rodentia > Muridae > Micromys > Micromys minutus. The sequence continues at coordinate 18,617,888 of NC_137958.1, read as the reverse complement.
TCAGGTAAAAACTATTTACCATAAAAGTGAAAGTCTTCATACTAAACTTTGGCAATTTGAGCATTAGTTTCTACTTTTGTGGTGAATTGAATGCTTTATGCTATTGGTGGTGGTGGTTTTGTTGTTGTTCATGATGATGCTGATGAGGGTGATGTTGATGATGATGATGATGATGTTGATGATGATGATGGTGATGGTGATGATGATGGAGATGGTAATAGTGATTTCATTATAACAGTACCTTAAAAATTTGGGTTTTTTTGTTAACTGTAATAGTTAACATACTATTTATAATAGCAATTTTCCAAAGATATTCCCTGGTAAGTATGTATTGCTATGTCATTTGTGTACATAGAATCTTCAGTAACTCTACTTGTTTACCTGATTCAATCTAAACTTATATGATTGCCTCCCTCTTTCCTATGAATGCTTGAATATTCTCTGGTCAGTACTGTAGGTCCCAGGACACTTTGTATCCAAAGTTCATGCCTTTGTCCATGGATTTTGCTGCCAAGAACTGTTTTTTATAGACCTTAGATTTCTTCAGAATGTTTAGGAATACTACACAAGTTGTATCTTAACTGTAATATGTATTTCAATCATTCTAAAATATAAATTCCTTATTTTACAGTCTGAGAACAAAGTATGAACTTTTTTAAAAATGAGTTGTGATAAATTATAGTCTAGAGCAAAACATTTTTATTTTTTAAACTGCATAATTTTTAAGGATCAAGAGCCATTCATTTATAAAACCATGGAAGATGGAAAAAAGTAAAGATTTAGGAAATATTTACCACACAGGTGGAAAGGCTGATAATTACAATTCCTCCATCCCAAATATTTATTCACTTAATAGACTTTTATGACTCCAGTTCATTCATTAAGAATTATTTTCTAAACCTACCTTCTAAAATTAGGAGATACTCATTAGGTTCTCAGAATAAAATGGAAAGCAAAACTATATATAAATCAGTGTACAAAGAAAATTGAAATTAAAAATCATTAATGATTAGGTTTCAGTACTTTTCTCTCATAATTCGGAATGAGTTCCTCTAAGTATAGCATTTATTTTTGTTGTTTCATATTATTGTTTGTGAACATAGTCTTAATGCATTAATATTATTTATCATATATACTGGTGTTTGCATTTGTGTTCTAGATTAGTTTCTTCTTTTAAAATTTGAGCTTTACATAAATCACATTGTACTTGAACAAAGGTGTTAAACACAGACTGAGCTCATCTCTGCCATTTATTATTGAGGTGATCTTGACCAAGTTGTATAAGTCAGTAAGGTAACAAGTATCTGACACATACATTTGCAACTTCTCTCTGATAATTTTCTCTGATGATGTTCTTTTGGAGATTTAGTTTGATATTGTATATTAAGCTCTTAGTAACACTCAACACACAGTAAGCTTCAATAGAGTTTGTATCTTTACTTATTCCTATTGAAACCTGTTGTTCGTCCTAGTTAACTGATATCATTACATAAAACTTAGGTCAGCCTGCTCTACTCTTGGCAGTTTTATATCTTTAATAATTTCCTGTTCTCTGCTTTCAAAACACAGAATTTTATCTGCTCTGTGCATCTTTGAAGAACACTCTTTCTCAAAACAATAACTTTCAAAACACAAGCCATGCTACCTAAATTACAAGCTGAGGAGTCTTGTATCCTTGGTTTTTTAATCCCTTTTGATTTTGAATCTGTCATAGCTGCCCTGCGTAAAGAGAACTTCCTGAAAATGTTGGTACTTCTGAATCACCTTGCTTCTGATACTGACACAGTGGGCATGCATATGTCATTTGGCTTCTCCTATTGTGCTTTTGAAGGTGTCTGGTTGCTCCACTCCAGAACTATGTCATTTTATATTCAAGTATTTACATGTAAAAATATCTGGGCTTTTTAAAATTATTATTTACTGCTTTATTTAAAAAAGAAAGAAAGAAAAAAGGGGATACATTTACAGACTTTTAAAGGCAATTTGGCATAACATTATATGAATAATTTTGTCAGTACTTAATTCTTTTAGAGATTTGATAACATGCTTAGAAATTGCACTAGTTACCATAAGCATGAAGTACATGTAGGACAGAACGTAACATAAAAACAGATTTCTTGTTGGGTAGAGATTAAGCATAATGATCTGTGAAAACCAAAAATTGCCACAAGGCAATTATCTTAGCGCTTGTATTATTAATGATTTGAAGTCCCGGTGTACCACACTCTGAGAGGGTGCTATACATTTTTTTTTCCCTAAGAAGAACTGAAGCTTTCTTTTTTTTTTTTTTTTTTTTTTGCCTTTGTTTTTCTTGAACTTCATATAGTCTGTAAATTGTTTCTAGGGTATTCAGAGCTTTCTGGGGTAAATATCCAATTATCAGTGACTGCATATTATGTCTGCTCTTTTGTGACTGAGTTATCTCACTCAGGATGATATTCTCTAGATGCACCCATTTTCTTAAGAATTTCATAAAGTTGTTGTTTCTGATAACTGAGTAAATATACCCCAATTTTTGTATCCATTCATCTACTGAAGGACATCTGGGTTCTTTCCAGCTTCTAGCTATTATAAATAGGGGTGCTATGAACATTGTGGTACATGTGTATTTGTTGTATGTTGGAGCTTCACTGGGGTATATGCCCAGAAGTGGAATAACTGGGTCTTTTTTTTTTCTTGAGGAATCACCAGACTGATTTCCAGAGTGGTTGTACCAGTTTACAACCCCACCAACAGTGGAAAAGTGTTCCTCTTTCTCTGCATCCTTGCCAGCATCTGCTGTCATCTGAATTTTTGATCTTAGCTATTCTGACTGGAGTGAGGTGGAATCTCAGGGTTGTTTTGATTTGCATTTCTCTGATGACTAAGGATGTCGAGCAATTTCTTTGATGCTTCTCAGCCATTAGATATTCCTCAATTGAGAACTTTTTGCTTAGCTCTATAACCCCATTTTTAATAAGATTGTTTGATTCTCTGGTGTCTAACTTCTTGAGTTTTTTGTATACCTTGGGTATCTCTGTTTTGTATGAGGATTCTGTTGCATCATTTAAACTATTTTAATTTACATATATGATTTTTCTGTTTTAAAACTGTTTCTTTAGTGATTTTTATAATTTTTCTAATTTTTCATTAAGACTTTACAAATTAGCCTAGATCACACTGGGCTTGGTAATGTTTGTGCTTGTGAGAAAAAGTCAGGATAACCTACAGTTCTAAGCTACCGCTGGCTAAATAGAAAATTGAAAACTAGCTTGTACTACATATGACATTGTCTAAACAAAACAAAACAAAACAAAAAGCAAGCAAGCAAAGAAACAAACACCCACCCACACCAAAAAGCTTAAATCACGAACAAAAATACATTAAATTTTACTGATTTAATTAAAATTTACATACATATTTTTCTCACGAGCAGTAATTTAATTGCCAAAATATCATATACTTAGAATCAATATAATTAATATACTGATTTTAGAGTTTGTATGTATAACACTGTCATTTAAAATCCTTTAAATGAGAAATATAGCATGTAAATATTATGTAATATTATATTTTTGATTGCAATGTCTTTAACTGAAACCAACATACATTTATCCTGCCCATCCTTAGAGTCATGAGAGAATACTAGTTGAAATAGCTAGTCTTTTCACATAAGGCCTGCTTTTACAAACATAATGAACAAATTTTAGTTAAATATACTCAACATTAATTGTCTTTTTTAAAAAAAGCTTTAAAATTAAAATTCAAATTGACCTCAGTTGCTTAAAATATTCATATCACAAAAATTAAGTTTTTGTATTTTGGTATAGACATTATCCTTACCTTTTCAACCTGAGTCAGAATGAAAGTACTAGTTACAAGTATGGTATTTTACCCAATTTTCTCTGTATTCATATTCAAGACAAAAATCCATTAGCGTCCACTTCATGAAAAAAGTTGTTTGTGGAACTTCAAGGGAAAGGCCTTTATCTCAGGCAATTTGGTGAGGAACACATACATAAGGTAAAATCTGTAAGGATAGAGAAGAGCGTAGAAAGGCTAAAGCCCCACAGTTATTTCTGGTAATATATCCCCAGTTGATCTAAAGACTTCCTACTGACCCCACCCCATTAAGTTCCACACTCTTCCTTGTCAAACTAAGAAGCAAGCCATTCAACATGAGCCACCATGACACAAGTCATAGCATATGACATGTACTTGAAAGTATATACAAAATGTTTAAAACCCAACATGATAGATACATGTAGGAATGTGACAATATAATTTCTAGTAACTGATGTCTGTAGAGGTATAGCACATTACAGACCAGGTAAAAAATGGAAAGTGTTTTCACTCAGTAAAATTTGAGAGACTATGTTGAGGAGAGAATTATAAAATAAAGGAATGTTTTTGTGATGGTTGATGTTGATTATCACCTTGACAGTCTAGAATCACTTGAAGATTTTTTGTAGGGTTGCTTCACATACCTGCTGCTTTGACTTTTATACAATCAAAAAGTATACCTTTGAACTGTGAGCCATGCTGTACCATTTCTTTTTTATCTTGCTTTTGCCCAAATATTTTACCACAACAAGTAGAAAAACACTAAAGCAGTGGGCATATATCAAATCCTTGAACTCCATGCAGAGTAATTTTATTGCCATGAAATACCAGCAGAGGGATTTGGAGAACTAGGAAAAGCATTGACTTACTGATAATTGTCCTCGTGGAGATGGCCTGACTTAGGGAAGCCTTCTAGAAATCAGTCTAGTCTAGTTTCTAAATGGTAATACACTAAATGAGCAACCTTTGCTTCAGTTTAAAGTCAGGAGCTTGAGCAAGGATTTCTCTAGAGAATGTAAATGATCTTATCAGTAAAGAGGTAACTAACATGCTGATAAGAAAACAAATAGTTACTTTATGTACAGAAAGAATTGGTCTTGAGGATAGTGTGTGAGACTACAACTTCATATCATTTTGTTGCTTTTTCTTCAGTGATAGTTAAAAAGAGGTAGTGTATATTCTATCCTTTTCTTAGAGGTGCTGTCATTGATTATTATGGTTTCAGAAGGATTTTGCCATTTACTGAAACATTCACTCTAAGTAAAATACCAGTCTAAAAGCTATTATGAGATATCACAGTTTTTATTGAACCCTGCTTTTGGGGACAATAATAGAATATAGCATTCAAAAGGGAAAAAGAGAAAAAGAAACATAATATGGCCATTTATCTGCACAAAAAGCCTTAAAAACCATATGTATTGTTTTAATAAATGTAATAAAATATTTGAAAGAATAGAAAGGAACGGGGAAGAAAGCGATGGTCGATAGAAATATAAATGCGCATAAATATATCACCTTAACAAAACTTCTGAGTTCTTTCTAAAATACTTTATACAGATTTGGAAAAAGGAGAAATTAATCTCTTTTGGACTTCCCATAAAATATGAGGCAATAAATGTCACACAGACTGGCATCTCTAATACTCTGTCCAGTGAGGTAGAAACTCGTTTTCTGCTTCACTGCTCAGCCTAAGAGCACTGACTTTCAGCAAGAAAACAAAGCAAACTAGGACACTAGGTACATTAAGGAAAGCTTAAAGATGTTGAGTGAAATACTGAGTGCATTTTAAGTTTATAAAAAGCATAAAGAACTCATTATGAAACCTTTAAGTATGTTTTATTACTTTGTTTTTTATCTTTTATTACTGGGTTGATAAAATTCAGCTTCTCACACATCATCAACACCACCAACACCACCACCACCACCACCACCACCATCATCATCATCCTTATCATCCATTTTACTTTTATTATTGCCCCTCAACTCTCACAATTTCAGTTTCCTCAAGACAATTCCAATTCCATTCACTAGGAATAAATTCTTCCTAACAGCAATTTTATTATTTACTTATTCATTTATTCATTTAGTTATTTTGATGGTGGAAGCAGTTACTCATGGTCTTTAGCACTGTGGTCTAAAAGTTTGACATCCTTGCTTCATATATACAAGGCACTGTACTTTGTTGCAATGTACAATGGTTTTGAGATAATGCAACAGTATTCAATGCAATTATCTATGAGTAGAACCATCATTTCTTTTCCATTAAACCCAGAGGGGTGAATAATAGAGAGGAGGATGAAAGCTGTCTGTGAAAACTTACCTAATGGTGTACTGTGGAGGACATGCTCTTGACTGTTTCTCCTCTCCAGTGTTACTTTGTCTCAAAACCCATAGGGCTTCCTCTGGAGGTTCTTGTTACAGATGATGTAGAAACAGGAAAACAGCCTTACTGTTTCCATTGGCTTTTCAGGGTTAATTCTACTTGCCCTGGCTTTAATTGAAAAGAAGTAAGATATACATGTCTTTCTGTATATTCTGTTAGGCTTACCTATAACTTCATCATCATTTTGTAATCTACTGTCTCCAAGTTAAATAAAAACGGTGAGGCATGTTTTATATTGTTTTTTTTTTTTACATGGAGGATGTAAAATCTCTACACATTTCCATTTCCTTTCTTACTAAAGATTTAAAGGCATGAAGGTTTATATGTTTTGGGAGGGCTGTTTTTTGTTTTGATTTGTTTTGTTATTGTTGTTTTTATGTAGACCTGAATAAAAGTAATCAAGAAAAGTGAACTTATTTTAGCAGCATGGTGCAAGCAGATAATGAGGCAAATAATCTAGTACCTTTTTATCTTTGCTACGTTGTCAACCCATCACTGTCCTATCAGACCATAAATGCTCCTTGTTCTTATGTAGTTTATCCTACCCAAATCTTCCAAGTCACCATTCTCTGAATAACTTTTTGTTTTACAAAATATGTGCTTTCCTACTCAGACTAATCCCTCTGAGAAAAATACAAACAGTAGCCTTCTCCACTTCAGCAGATAGATTTAATCATAATAAAACAATAATCTCTTCATGGAAACATCTCCTAACTTCTGTGAGTATTAGCTAAAGGCTTCTCAGACTTCAGGAGATGCTTGGCAGTACAGAATGACATCAGTTTTATATAATATGTGGTAGATCAAGTCCCTCCATATGGATAAACAGCTTCCATAGTCCAAAACAGTCACCCAGTGCTGACAAAATCTCCTTCTAAAGGATTAGGAACAAGGCTAAAAATATATTAACAAAATGATCATAAATATGTGTGTGAAGTGTGTGTGTGGGTGTGTGTGAGTGTGTGCATGCATGCATGCCTGACCATGATTGCCCATAATCTGCATATGAAACCAATAGATCCTACTGCTCTTTTGCAGTCCAACAGGCACAACTATTTTGGCGACCATTGGAGGAAGACATTAAGTTGACCTGCTGAGGCACTGCTAGATGATCTTTGTTCCATCTGGATTATCTGCTCTGACAGCTGCATTATCGCAGAAGGAAATTAAATTGGGCTGTCAGAGTTTTTCTTTGGACAAAGCCGCACTGATTGCTAAGCAGTGAACTCTATCACCAGCAGAGCCAGGGACAGAGTACCGACATTTCTATGGCTTGCCCCTGTATTTCATATGCTCCTGGATAATGTGACCCTGACATAATAACCAGGGTTGCCTTCACTCTCTGAAAGAGAATGGCCTGGATAGATTGAGATTTTAATATAGATACAGTTTTTCAAAGTTTTTTTTTTGTAGGTTCCCATACATTCATTTATTTTTCCAGAGTTCCTCTCCATGCTTACGTTAGGAATCACTGGATCTGATTCTACTTATGGATGCTGAAAATGGATGTTTATGGAACCTGATAATGAAGCCAGATGATCCCTGCTATTTTCCTGAAAACTTAGATTTGACTCAGGTCCTTTCATAGGAAATATTTATCCACTTAAAGCCATGCATTTGTTCAGATCCCACGTTTGTTATACCTATTATCTTTTCCTTGCCCCATCTGAAAATAAGACCAATACTCCATATAGTCTTCTAATACATCTCTTGTCAAATTGCATGAACTAATATAAAACAAGACTCTTTCTCTAGGGAATTCTACCTTATATTATCAAAATATCTTATTTATTAGCAATTTTGGTTGACTTGTACTATTTAGTATGAATCAGTTCCATCTTCTAAAAGAAAAATCACTTTATATAAACCTTTCCTCTTTAACCATCTTTAGCTGACATATGGGGAGAGAATGAACCCATAGAACTGTACCACTATTGAACGAAAATCCTTTCTAAGTATGTTTCTTTACAAAGCTGTGTCATACCCGATCTTATCTTGAAGACAGGACAAATGGTAGGTCTTAAGACATGGCTGGATAGGTCTCCAAGTCCCTCCACTGGAAGTATTGCCTGGTTATAGGAGGTGAACAGTTCAGGCTCTATATCATCCATTACTAAGAGTCTTAGTTAGGATTAACCTCATAGATTCCTGGGAGTTTCCATTGCACTGCATTTCTAGGTTACCCCCGAATGCTCCTCCATTCCAGTTGTTTTACTCTCCCACCTTTCCCGCCATCCTTCCTGACCTGCTGCCTCCTGTTCTGGTCCCCACTCACCCATAGTTCACCTGCTATAACTATTTTATTTCCCCTTCCCAGAGATATTTGTGTATCCTTCCATTGAGAAATCCTTGTTACCTAATCTCTCTGGGTCTGTAGATTTTACTTTACAGGTAATATCCACTTATCAGTGAGTACATACCAAAATTTTTCTTTCTGGGTCTGGGTTTCCTCACTCAGGATGTTTTTGGGTTTTGTTTTGTTTTGTTTTGTTTTTTTTTTGTTAATTTTTTTTTACTAATTCCATTCTTTTGTCATTAGAGTTCATGATCTTTTTAAAACCTGAACAATATGCCATTACATAAATGTACTATATTTTCTTTGTACAAGTGTTCTTCCATTGAGGGATATCTAGGTTGATTCTATTATGAATAAATATGCTAACTTAGGGTTTCATTGCTATTAAGAGATCCATGGCCAAGGCAACTTTTATAAAAGACAACATTTAATTGGTTTGGTTTACAGTTTTAAAGGTTCAGTCCATTATCATCATGTCAGGAATCATGGGAGCATCCAGGCAGATATGTGCTGGAGAAGAAGCTGAGAGTTCTACATCTTGATCAGAAGGCAGCCAGGAGACTCTGGTCTGCAGGCAGCTATGAGGAAGTTCTCCTTCCACATTGGGTGAATCCTGAATATAGGAATCTCAAAGCCTACCCCCAACAATGAAGCTTCCTCCAACAATGCCACAACTCCAGAATTGCCACTACTACCTTGGCCAAGCATATTCAAACCACCATAGCTGCTATGAACATAACTGAACAAGTATTCTTGTTGTAAGATGGAGTGTCTTATGTCCAGAGGTATTATAGATGGGTTCTTATATAAATCAATCTCCAGTTTGTGTGAGAAACCACAATATTGATTTCCAAAGTGGTTGTATGGGTTTGTACTTCCACTAGCAATGGGAGGATGCTCCACATTCTCACCAGAATTATATGCCAATTGTGTTTTATATATTAGTCATTCTAATGAGTATAAGATAGAATCTTAGTCCTTCTGATTTGTATTTCTCTGATAACTAAGGATGAGGAAAATTTCTTTAAATGCTTTTGACCATTCAAGATTTCTCTGTTGAGAATTTTCTATTTAAATTTGAATCATATTTTTAAATTGCATTAGTTGCATTATATATATTTATATTTATATGCACTCACACACACATATATATACATATACATATTATATCAACAAACCAAATGACTCATCATATTTGCATAGATAAAAAGATAGATAGATAGATAAATGGATAGATAGATAGATAGATAGATAGATAGACAGATAGATAGATAGAAAGAAAGAAAGACAGATAGATAGAAAGAGAGAGAGAGTTAGGATGTACTGTTGTGGAAATTAGCCTTCTGTCAGACGTGGAGTTAGTAAAAATATTTTCCCATTCTGTAGGCTGACATTTTGTCATATTAGTGGTAGACTTTGCCATACAGAAAGTTTTCAGTTTCATGAGGTCCCTTTTATTAATTGTCAATTTTAATGCCTGAGGTATTAGTGTTCTGTTCAGGAGCGTTATATCCCATGTCAGTGTACTCATGACTACTTCCTATTATCTTTTCTGTAAGATTCAGTGTATCTAGTTTTATAGTGAGGTCTTTGATTCACTTGAACTGGAGTTTTGTTCAGAGTGACAGATATGGATCTATTTGCATTCTTTTGCATTCAGGCATTCAGATAAACCAGCACCATTTGTTAAAAATGCTTTTTCTCTCATTGCATAATTCTGTATTCTTTATAAATAATCAGCTGTCCATAGCTGTGTGAATTTGTATTTGGGTCTTTAATTCAATTTCATTGATGAACCTATGATTTTCTGTACCAACACCATGCAGTTTTCATGACTATTGTTCTTTAGTGCAGCTTCAAATTAGAAATGGTGATTCTTCCAGAAGTTCTTTTATCAGACAGGATTGTTTTTGCTATCCTGGGATTGTTGATTTTCCTTATGAAGTTGAGTAGTTTTTTTTTTTTTTCCAGGTCTGTGAAGAATTATATTGGAATTTTGTCGTGGGTTGTGTTAAATCTGTAGATTGCTTTAGGATAAGATGGCCATTTTCACTGTGTTGACCGTAATAATCCACGAGCATGGGAGATATTTCAGTCTTCCTGGCTTGTTTAGCTAGAGTTTTCTAGTTTCAGGATGACATCTCCTTTTCAGCCCCAGTGAAACTTTCCAATGTGACTGACATTTTGTTCTCCCAACAATTTAAAAATATTACTGATGATATGCGCATGCACACACACGTATATTTATGCACTCAAAATACACAAAATAAACTAAATCTTTTTGAAAATGTCATAACCTACTTAGTCACAAGTGGCTAAGTTTTCACTCGTTGAACTCTGCTTCCCTCTGGGTAGCACCTTCCCAAGTCTCCACATTCATAACCAGTTATGTTGCCAGAGTAAACAATGAAAGTTAAACCTTCATTAATAACTTAAACGTCTAATGTATATTAAATATAAGTTTATCTGGAAGTTACAGAGTCCTGCAGAATTATATTTTTGAAGAAGTAGTTAATGAGTACCTGTAGTATTAAAACAACGGTCTCATTTGACCTTCATAACAGCCCCTTGGCTTAATTATGCATCATATGTAAAGTAAACATAATGAGGATAAGAATTAGGAATATGTGCAACAACTGCTTAAGAAATGTGCCTTATCCATACGTCATAAAAATCTCTATAGGAGAGCAGATTAGACCATGAGAGAGTGGATTAGGAAATGATGTTTGAAAGCCACAGAAGCACAGGGACAGATGTGACCTAATTCATGAGAAGTAATTTAAAATCATTATTATAATATAATCATAAATAATAAAGAAATAAAATTGTGTTTCCAAAACTCAGAAGAATGTATCATCTATTTTTGTCATAAATGGTTGATGGTTGAAGGGTAGGGAGGAATTGCCCCTTCGGATTGCTAGAGAGGGAAGGAGCACCTTTTGTAGAACAAGGCTGAGAATGGAGATTAAATTAAGCTCTACTGTGAGCATGTCTCAGGCACAGCAGCTTTGAGAACATCAGTGTTGTAACTTTACAGTAATTGCACATGCTTCTGGCTATTCTGGTTTGAAGCATCTCTAGACTGGTGTCCCTTAAAAGGCAAGTTTATGACAAATTACTAAAACAAAACAAAAAGTATCTCATGAGCTACCAGCTGTTTGTTGTTTTACCTGATGGAAGCTGGCTCCAAAACTGGCTCAAATAAACTTGTATTGTGGTAAATCATTTTGTCTCTGACCATGCTGCCAAAACAATCAGAAGAAGGTAGAGGTGCTAAGGAATACCAAAATCCAAATAATCATGCAAATACTGGAAAAGGCAAGATAGTTGCAATGTGTAACTAGCAAGTCAGACACAAATCTTCAAAACAGGAATATTGATTTTCAAATGAGAAACACGGTTGCCGAATCCTAGATTAAGTAAACAATCTTATGTTTATTAACTTGGATTGAAAATGAGTGAATTTTTGTTTTATTGTGCTAACGTCTTATTCAAGTGTAAATTATGTAGGTTTTTTTTTCTTTTTAGTTTGATTTTCTTATTCGATAACCAAGCACTATATTTTGTTTACTCGATTGTAGACTAAAGGTTCTCAAACCATGACAGCCTCTGGGACTCAGAAAAAAGTGAAGAGAACACTGCCAAATCCCCCTCCTGAGGAGGCGTCCACCGGCACACAGTCAACTTACAGCACCATGGGCACTGCTTCTAGGAGAAGGATGTGCAGAACCAATACCATGGCCCGAGCCAAGATTCTCCAGGACATTGACCGAGAGCTCGATCTCGTGGAAAGGGAGTCTGCCAAGCTGAGAAAGAAGCAAGCAGAACTTGATGAAGAAGAAAAGGAGATTGATGCCAAGCTCCGCTATCTGGAGATGGGAATTAACAGGAGAAAAGAAGCGTTATTGAAGGAGAGAGAAAAGAGAGAGCGTGCCTACCTGCAGGGGGTAGCTGAGGACCGCGATTACATGTCTGACAGCGAGGTCAGCAGTAGCCGGCCGAGCCGTGTGGAAAGTCAGCACGGCATTGAGCGGCCGAGAACAGCTCCTCAGACTGAGTTCAGTCAGTTCATACCACCGCAAACCCAAACGGAAGCTCAACTGGTTCCTCCGACAAGTCCTTACACACAATACCAGTACTCATCTCCTGCTCTTCCCACCCAGGCCCCGACTCCATACACGCAACAGTCTCACTTTCAACAGCAGACATTATACCACCAGCAAGTTTCACCTTATCAGACCCAACCAACCTTCCAAGCTGTGGCGACAATGTCATTCACACCCCAGGCTCAACCCACTCCAACTCCGCAACCTTCCTATCAGCTACCGTCACAGATGATGGTGATACAACAGAAACCTCGGCAAACCACACTGTATCTGGAGCCTAAGATAACGTCGAACTATGAGGTGATTCGCAACCAACCCCTGATGATTGCTCCGGTTTCTACTGATAACACCTACGCGGTTTCCCATCTTGGAAGTAAGTACAATAGTTTAGACTTGAGAATCGGCTTGGAGGAACGAAGCAGCATCGCAAGCAGTCCAATATCAAGCATATCTGCAGACTCCTTCTACGCAGACATTGACCAACACACTTCGAGGAACTACGTCCTAATAGATGACATTGGAGACATTACCAAAGGGACAGCGGCACTGAGCACTGCGTTTAGTCTTCATGAAAAGGATCTGTCCAAAACAGATCGTCTCCTTAGAAGCACGGAGACACGGAGGTCTCAGGAAGTGACAGACTTCCTAGCGCCTTTGCAGACTTCCTCCAGATTGCATAGCTATGTGAAAGCAGAGGAGGATCCGATGGAGGATCCTTATGAGTTAAAGCTTCTGAAACATCAGATGAAGCAAGAATTCCGGAGAGGCACGGAGAGCTTAGATCACCTAGCTGGTCTCTCACATTACTACCATGCAGATACTAGCTACAGGCACTTTCCCAAGTCTGAAAAGTATAGCATCAGTAGACTGACCCTTGAAAAGCAAGCTGCCAAACAATTACCTGCAGCCATACTTTACCAAAAGCAGTCAAAGCATAAAAAATCATTAATTGACCCGAAAATGTCTAAGTTTTCACCTATTCAAGAAAGTAGAGACCTTGAACCTGACTATCCCACATACATGAGCTCCGGCACTTCATCCATTAGTGGCATTTCTTCTAGGGCAAGGCTACTTCAAGATGATATTACATTTGGCCTCAGAAAAAATATTACAGATCAACAGAAATTTATGGGCTCATCACTTGGGTCAGGCCTAGGCACATTGGGAAATACCATCCGGTCGGCTCTGCAGGATGAAGCAGATAAGCCATACAGCAGTGGGAGCAGGTCCAGGCCTTCCTCTGTCTATGGCCTTGATTTATCAATTAAGAGGGATTCTTCCAGCTCATCACTAAGATTGAAAGCTCAAGACGCTGAAGCTTTGGACGTCTCCTTTGGCCATTCTTCATCTTCTTCCAGAACCAAGCCCACCAGCTTACCAATCAGCCAGAGCAGAGGAAGAATACCAATTGTGGCCCAAAATTCTGAAGAAGAGAGTCCACTAAGCCCTGTTGGTCAACCAATGGGAATGGCCAGGGCTGCAGCTGGACCTTTGCCCCCCATATCTGCAGACACAAGGGATCAGTTTGGATCAAGCCACTCACTGCCTGAAGTTCAGCAACACATGAGAGAAGAGTCACGGACAAGGGGTTATGACCGTGACATAGCATTCATCATGGATGACTTCCAACATGCTATGTCTGACAGTGAAGGTAAATGGGGCCTCATACTATCCTGTTACTCTCAAAACTCAAACTTTTATCTTTCCGCATGCTTAATTTTCTTTGTCCGAGGATGTATTCCGTCTTTATGCAATTTGTGCATGTTCATTTCAGTTTCATTTCTTGTATGTGGATTTCTTGTGTGTAGACATGGTGGCATGTTTTTCTTTGATTGTTTGAATTTTATTATTTTACTCTGTTTCTTAATTGTTGACCTGATTTGTTTTGTGTCTGACTTTTTTCATCAACTATTACCCAATTCTATTAATAAAATATGGTCACCCTTAAAATACATAACTGGGAAGAATTACAAATATATTTTAATATAGTTAATTAATTTTAATAAAATCATTAAGAGTTAGAACTATAGACTAATATTTTGTCATGGAGATGTTTCCTAGATCAGAGGTTATTCTTTTTATGAGAGTTTTTGCAATAGCTTGATGTTAATTTAAAGAAAAATTATTATTGTCATTAAGTAAGCATCTTTGTTTCATCTCCATTTATTATGAGGATCATTACTGACAAATTTGTACAATTTTATGGTATGTATTAGAAGTTTTCATTCTAATCATGGTATGGAAAATACTTTTTCAGTATGTACAAAATATTCTTTCTACTTAAAACTGAATAAAAGAGACCACTTTGTAGAGTGTAGCTGTCCTGCTGTGCCCTTTGGACATTTCAATGCCTTTCCTTCTGTCATTTTACCGATGTTTACCAAAAAGAGTTTTGCTACTTTTTTAGCTTAGCAAGTACATACTACACTAAAATTTCTCTAAAGTGAAAATTCTTTGACAAATATGAAGATTTTAAAAGTTATTTTATACAAATCTATATGATACACACACACACATACACATACACACACAATAACACATACACACACACACACATATATATATATACATATATAATTTACTTCATTAAACTTTTGTGTTAGATACTGTTCTGTAGTCCTTGCAGGCCTATAGTTCATGCTAGTTTCAGATATATGGTGATCCTCTGATCTTAAGCACATAAGTGCTTGTATAAAAACATGAGCTTCCATACCCAGCCTGTTTATTGGTTTGTGTTTGGTATATGTGGGATTAACATTCTGGAAATAAAACATTTCTAAGTGAATAAAAAGTTATTTCATTCATTTGTATACTCAAAAAATATTACAGAAAGGTGACTGTCCTCCCATTTTAATCTAACTTTCTCAGTAAAAATTCACATGAAAATGTTTTTCTGAAGAGCATTTTCATTTTTACTCTATATGTTCACACAGATATGATTTTAAAGATGAAATATAGAGTGTTTTCTGAACAGAATATGTCCATAGGCCTAAAGGAAACAAACCAGTTCCTTTGCTTATGAAGTTCTAACTAAGTTTCTTTTTTAACTTGATTTTACTTGTTACAAGCTGGTTGGCTGACCATTTTCACTGACAGTTTCTTATCTTAGTAGCACTTTCAGTTGTGTATATTTGTACTAGGCCAATGTTTGAATAGATCCACTTGACTGTCAGGAATTATAACATGCGCAAAGTTGCTTATTTAGTCTGGTATATATTTTGCACTCATTTCAGATAGATAAATTGCTATTAAAACAAACTAAGAAGCTATTCAATGGCTATATCTAAAAAAAAAAAAAAAACAAAACAAAACAAGAACTCTTGGAACAACTCATTTTCTAAAGGATTTGTGCACATAGATAATAATCACTTGGAAAGAATCTGACAGCCAGTCTTAAACTTGGTATTAGACATGTAATGTTTGTTATTAGCCCAAATGTGGCATTTATATTATTCCATGCATATAAAATTAACTGAGTATTTTTATGTGGTGTATAAGTATAGAAGTCTGTAAGTTTGGTATTTAGCAATAGACACAAATGGCTGAACTTCCATTTTGAATATATATGTACACATATATACATGTGTTTATATTTATTAATCATATATGTGTATGTATATGATAAGATAACAGGTACTCTACATAGTATTAAAGCAAATAAAAATGATGCCAAAGCATGAAATGATTGAAGTGAAATTTGAGAACCTAAATGCTTTTTAAAATAAAGCAGACAAAACTAATTTATAAAACTTATCAATATATTTAGATAAAAGGCTATAACCAATTAGATTACATTAGCAACTTTGTAATTGGATTGTAATGGACACCTTTAAAATATTTGCAAAGTAGAGTGTTACATATTTTCAATGTTAGTATGTCATGTAAATATGTCAAGTTTTTCTAGTAAAATAGAAATAAAGACAAATATAAATCAACATGGAACAGAAATGTTACATTTGATAAAATGTGTCTAACATTGTTCTGCTACTATAAATCAAGTATGAGCTGTGAGGAATAGCTAACCCAAAATAGCTGGCAACACCCCCCCCCAGAGGAAAACAAGATTGTGATACGGGAACAATCACTCAATCTGGTTGCTTTAAGTTGATTTTGAATTCCCATGGAAGATGGTGGATATCTTTTTCATTCAGTTACACAAGGGAAGATGGGTCCTCAGAATTGGAAATAAACTGATTAAAGTTGGATAAGGTTGAGGTTCTATCATAATTATAATATCCAGAGCTGCCTAAACCACATTTTAGGCAGTTGTATTTAAAATTCAATTAGAAAAGTTATATATTCAATAATCTTCTATATTATTCAAGACAGCTACATATTGAAAACACAATAGTTCATTACTTTCTTTTTCATTTTTAAAACATGTATGTGTGGTAAACATATATAATACGTATATAAAATTAATTTTCCTAATGGAGGTTAAGTATAATCTAGAAAATTTAGACCAATAACAATTTGGTTTATTGTTTTATTTATCAAGTATAGGTTATGCTGCATAATTTTGTCAATTCATTCACTCAGCTTCAAATTAGCACTGTATTTTGTCACAATAACTATCAACTAAATCATGAAAAGAATATTATATTTCTATAAATGAGATGTAAGGAGAAGGTATTTATTTAAAACTACCATAATTACATTTGCCTTTTTTTCTTTGGATGGTGATAGTAACTCTATCTTTATTTCATTCCACAAACTGTGCTTCATATAACAGAGAGGACAAAAATTGAAAGAGGAGAATGTAAATTTCCTCTTCAAGGAACTGCTAGTCTAATAGACACGTCAATTAATGTGGCTGTATATGCAGCCACAACCCAGGCATAAAATCTAAATTTGTTGCATTTATAATATTTACCTCTCATTCCATGTTTAGGTGGAGAGATAGTGGCATGCCATTGGACAGATATGCAGCTGAGTTGTGGTGCATACACTGGTTGTTTATCCTTGCTAGCCAATAAATGACAGAAATAGCAGTCTCTGGGAATTTGTACAAGATAGACACAAAAAGACAACTTTAACAATGAGAGCTCAGCTGGTGATAGTTTAGAAGCATCATGGATCAGGATAAGCAAGAGCACAGGTCCTTCCTTCTGCCAACTGAGAAACAACAATATATTCATTCTAAAGTCTGTTAATGGAGGACCAACAATAGAACCAGGGATTACCAAGAATAAGCAATGTATACTAAGTCAGTTTTAGAAATTCAGTAAAATAGAAGTTTTAGTTCCTTTGAAATAGTTTATAAAACCTGGAAAGTACTGACAGAACTACATGAAAACTTTTAAATTCAGTTTGGAATGCTTTAAATGTGATTCAATTCTCAAAATACTGTCAAGTTGTAGCACGCTGGCAAGTTAAAAAGAAAAGTAATTTCAAATTTCTAACTCAGTGTTAAAATTCAGATGATTTTATTTATATTAAAACATTCTCCTATATATCTATTTTATATGTTTTATTGTTAAGCTATTAAGTTCTTGTACAAGCGTTTCTAGCAGTGACACATGGGTGTCTTAGAAATAATGGTCAAATAAATATCATATTTTCAAAAACATATTCACTCAGTATTATAGCCAGCTGCCATATGCTGCTGCTTGACTTATATAAATGTCCAAAATTAGCCATGTGCTTTGTTTGCTTTATGCAAGAAGGGAATGTTCATAGAAACTGGCATTTGGGCAAAGGGCATCTACTGTTGTCTTTTGACCATACATGGTAAGTTGTAGGGTTAGATTTCTAAGTGGGAACTGTTGGACTTACGTGGAATGAAATTATTTTTAAATATACCTTTGTTAATTCATTTATTGTCAAAATGTCATCTCTATTGATTTAAAGTGTTAAGTTCATGTTGCTTTACTATGCGATGTTGTGGATTGGTGTGCCTCTTCTCTAGGTTATTGTGTTGTGTGAGAATTTGTAGATACTATTAGAAATGCTTCTAGTTCTGATGGGACTTATGTCTGAAATGCATGCTATGGTTAAGAAACCCAGTGCATGCTAATCCTGCAGGCCATTTGCTTCCCTCTATCACCTGTATTAGTTGCAGTTGCAATGTATGATGTTTCCTTGGTCCCCAAAGCCTATCACTTGCGTCGGGAGGAAACAGATTGGTTTGATAAACCCAGGGAGTCTCGGTTGGAAAATGGCCACGGTCTGGATCGGAAACTGCCAGAAAGACTGGTTCACTCTAGACCCCTGAGTCAACATCAAGAGCAAGTAAGTAGGAATTTTACAGACTTTTGGTAGCAACGAGAGTTAGTTCTAACACAGACTAGTTTATTAACCTAAATACTTGCCAGGCAAGTTCAGTCATTTAATGAAGAAAGGACTTTATTTAATCACTTTGATGGGCATTGTGATGCTCCTACCAGACTTCATGTAAAGAATATTATTATAAGAACAGAGCATCTCCAGTACTGAATTTATAAGGAAAACTCATGGAGCGCCTGAGGGGGTTGCAAGACCATTGAGTAACATACATGCATGTGGTTGTCTGTGCTTCTATATTAAAGTATTGTGGAGATAAAAAAGCAAGTAAAGTTGGGTAGACAAGAAGAAAAATTCACATGCAGAAAAGGGAGAAACCAATACTTTAAAGGTCTACCATATGGAAATATTAATTGCTTTATAGTGACTTTTTATATTTTATATTTTAACAATTCATAAAATAGCTCTTCTCATAAAGTAATTGAAGTGAGGAATAAATTTTACAAGCAGATGAGGGTGACACCAAAGTCCATACCCCTTATTTATTTGCCCATTCTGGAGGAAATGACATGATCCTGAACCTTGAAAGAAGTATAGTTGAGAGAAATGAAAGATGTAAGGGGGTTTAAATCAATATTTCTAGTATATCAGATATTTTTGGGAAGAGTACTCATTACGATCATTCAAGTAGACACAAAAGGCATAGATGACATATTTCACTTGCGCTAGCCCCTCAATTATTATTTGTGGTGATATCTTGGTTTAAATAACAACCATATTTTAAACAACTAAGATGATGTACTTGGGGCTTAGTAAAATTTAGTTCACTATGTTTTAATTTATAAAATATTTATTACATTGAGGAGTAAAATAAAACATTTTTGTATGTGTAACTACTATCAGCACCAAATTTTATTTCTTCTGAAGCAACTTCAATTTATATAGTAAATCTATCAAATATTTTTCTAAAAATAAATCATGTGTTCCATTTTTTATATACTGATTCCATTGTAGAAAGTATTGAGATTATTATCTATGTATTTCTTTTCATGTTTTTAAGTAATTCTTGTTTAGGGTGGTATTGACTAAATGTTTACATACTTTTGTTTCTTCCTATTACAGTAATCAGGTTATATTTAATTTTCTTGTCTTATTATTCTTACATTTATATTTATAATTATATTTCAACCACCTTCATAAAGATCTGGTTAGGAATGTCTTCAATAATGAATCCAATATAATTATTACTTATTACATTTCTGGATCTCTATGGCTTAGTGATTCCTGCAAGCCTAGACAAAGTCATAGGAACCAGAATATGTGAGCAAAATCATAGTAACAGAGGCTATAGAAACCACAAGTCTGGTTCCTGCCAGTAAACATGACATGGATGTCTCCTCAGAGGCTCTTCCAGTCATACAGATACAGATGAGAATGCTCACAGGTAAACATCAGACTGAACACAGGGTCTCCAGCTAGAGAAAGGACTGAAGCAGCAGATAGATTTGCACCCTCATGGGAAAAACAATGTCAACATCAGCCAAGGCACTGAGGTGGGGAGGGTGATTGGGAGAAGGAGCACCTTCATGGAAACAAGTTGAGGGGGAGGAAGGAGGGGAGCGGGAAGAGTATAACATTTGAAATGTAAATACAGAGCATATCCAATGAAAAAGAAAAGAAAGCACAAGTCTGATTTCTCTTGGTATCAGACACTGCTACATGGGTACTCAAGAGTTCTTCAACTAAATTTTACATAATGTAATTTGAAAATACAGTGAAATAATTTGTATATATTCCAATACATTTCTAAAATTCTGTTCTATTCTATTTAGATAGATAATATACATATTGCAGATGACATTTTGCTTTTAGTTTTCTGGTACTAAAATATTCAGATCAGAGTCTTTGACTGAGGACATAGTCCATGATATCTTAAATATGTAGTTATAGGCTGGTGTTAATGCTTAAGTAAAGCAGGTAGGGTTTATTAAGGACTGTTTCCTAACATTCTGGTCAGTTCACGGAATAAAATACACATCCTTGTTAGGTGGATGTAACAATCATAAGGTATTTTCTAACTAATAAAAATCTTACATTAAAAGTAAAAATTTGCATTAGTTTCCATCACAAAATGACACATGCATAGAGAAATAAACTGCTATAAAAGAAACAGCCATACAAGTACTGAGGAGCCAAGACAGGGAGCATGCTCTGCCCCAGAGCCTGTGTGCCCCTTTCAGATTACAGTAACAAATATACTGATGGTTATCACAATAATTTATTTTTCTTCATATGTTTTGTGAAGAGATTCTACATAGAAAATGGCATATACCTTAAAGAGCTTTCTAATGTTCAATTACATGAATGGTCATGCTTTTCTGTATTGATAGTTATCTACAAATACTGTTTTCCTCTTCATCTCAAGAACTTTATTTTGGTCTAGAGAATAACAAAATGGCATTTTTATTTTATTAGCTTCTTTGTATATCTGGTAATCAAAGACAATACAAAAATAATTGGCTCTTGGTGCCAATAAATAAGGACATTGTTACTTGAAAACACAAACAAGAACTTATTCTCATGAAGGGGAAAAGAGTATAAAATCCAATTGACTAATTCACACGAGTTTATCTTCTGTATAAATATTATACACAAAACCCTGAGTAGATACAGAATTATTTCTGAAAACTTACTAGATTTATAATAATATTAACTACAAATTTACTAAATATTTACTTCTTTTTAAATATGTACATATTAATGTTTACACTCTTCAAGAGAAATCTAAATATTCAGATCATTCAACCTATATATTTTTAAGTATTCTTTCATGAAGAGAATTGATATTTTTTGCATGAGTGTTGTAAAAGGCAACCATGTTAGTTATGATGACATTTTCCCATTCACTGTAAAGCTCCTGTTTTCTACAAACCCGATGTATCTCCTGCCTTAGGGTATATTAGTCTCATCTGAAGAAACCATGCTTTTCGTACAATAGTATCAGAAAACTTTGTTTTCTCTCTATACACTCTTGTCACTCAGATTGTCATGAATACAGTATCATGCACTAAGATATCTTTGAAACTACCAACTCCACATTGCTACAAAGACAAAATCTCTTTCCCTTATGCTGTGGAATAAGCCATGTCTTATGGTTTTTACCATAATCATACCTAATACAGTAGTTCTCTGTCCTTCACATAGTGACATGTAAGGGTACAGTGTCCAACAGAGTCTGGGAAACCGTGAGGAGTCTCTTCCCAACAGTGAGCATTTCTGCTAATCAAAGTAGATGAATATGTGACAATATACTAATAAAAATTTAATTACATCATAAACATGTTGATTCAACTCATGAAAATATTTATGGTTAGGAAAGAAGAACAATACCTTTTGGGGGATACAAGATGACATTTTTTATGTAGAATAATCAAGAGCCCATGCTAGCAGAGACTAACACCTTGGTGTGTCATTTAACCTCCCTGTGTCTCTTGTTAATACTGGTTAAAACAGCTGCCCTGAAAGCCAGTATTTGCCTGCAACTGTAGTTCTGCTTTATAATGATATATATAATGATATTGATATAATGATATATATAATGATATTGATATTGGCCCATCATATCATTCATAACTGTAGAATGTTTTAGTGCGTGAACTTATGTTGCTGTTTGCAAAGTATTAAAAACTGTGGGAATTGTATGGAGATACTTCAAGCAAACAATCAAGAAAATGGAGATATTCAATATCCAAACATTAGAGCTAATGACTAAAATGTAACTTTTACAAGTGAATCATTGTCACTTATATAGAAAAAAAACCTACCTATTCTTGCAAACTGCAGTCTCTGCACTAGGAGATTGCATCTGCAGTAACAAATCTATAAAATGGGAGGAAGCTCAAATGCAAAATAGTGTTGCCTTAGTTTGTTTTTGAACAATTGGGTAAACAAGTTTAAAATTATCACTAAATGTTATCGTGTCACTAGATTATATATTATCACTATGACGTTATAAAATAATTGACATAAGAGCATGTTTTAATGCCAATTTTAAGGGATGATCTACGGTGATAAAACAATGATATGTAATAGGGTGCGGACCACAAGGACAATAGTAGCCTTAGTGCTTCTCCTTTAGGAATTCCTGTAGTAATAAGAAATAGCTCAATCTGCATCAGAACCTTTGAATATAAAGCCAGAATTGAGAAGTCCTTGTGAACCAAGTCTATTCGTCTAGACAGATGAGTATAAATATGAATTGAATAGAGGTCCTCAGAAAAAAATTACAGTAAAATTCAAGCACCTTAAATATATCACAGACCTGTCAGGGTGAAGAGATATGACAAGACTAGTTTATCTTAATTACTCAATGGTAAGCATGCCTTTTCTTATTTATTTATTTACTTATTTTTATTGGATATTTTATGTATTTAAATTTCAAGTATTATCTCCTTTCCCAGTTTCCCCGCTGGAAACCCCCTATTCCATCCTCCCTCACTGTGCTTCTATGAGGGCATGCACCTCAACACACCCACTCACCCACTCCTGCCTTCCTGCCCCTGGAATTTCCCTACACTGAGGCACTGAGCCTTCCCAGAACCAAGGGCTACTCCTTCTATTGATATGAGGCCTTCCTAAGCTACATATGCAGCTGGAGCCATGGGTTCCTCCATGTGTACTGTTTGGTTGGTGGTTTACTCCCTGGGAGCTCTGGGAGGTCTGGTTGGTTCCTCTTCATTTTCTAGTTTTTCAAGTGCAAAATCAGGAATGGACTTTTGTCACTACATTATCCATGGACATCAAGTGAACACATACCACTGTAGTCAGAAACACCCTTGAAAACCAGATAAACAGGCTGAGTCTCTAAACAAAACAAGCTAATCTGCAAAAGTGATTGGTTATATATCAAACACCAATTAACTGAGAAATAAATCATTAAGCAGTGTGTTTGTAAATTCTTCCATTGACACTGTCCAAGAAACTTCTGGTATATTTTCATTGGTTTAATTGGTGTGCTTTGAACTGAGTAGATGTAAATCTGCACAGTGTATGTCAAAGGTTTTTATTACTGATTTTTTTTTTTACCTAATCCTTTGTATGCCCTAGATTCTGCAGATGAATGGGAAGACAATGCATTACATCTTTCCTCATGCAAGGATAAAAATAACCAGAGACTCTAAGGATCACACAGTTTCAGGTAAAACAAACTGAGCTATCTGCTAATTTCTAATTCTAATGTCTTACTGACATTCATATTCGTATTTCAGTTTAAACGACTCCTTAAATTTTAGAAAACAAGTTTTTGTATCTCTTTTAGAGCATGTCCAAAATCATCAGGCTATTCATTTCAACACACACACACACACACACACACACACTCACTCACACACACACACATGCACACACACTCACATGCACACACACTCACACACACAGGCACATACATGCACACACACACATACACACACTCACATAATGAAATGATTTTTGCATGAAGAGTCACTAAGTGTAAGAGACCCTCTCTTCATTAGCTGTATCTCTAACAGTGCATAGTTTGGCAGTGCCCATTGCTCAGGAAGCATCGTGCTCACCGCATTACTGAGTATTTTGCACGTCTGATAATATAGTCACTGAGTTTTGAGAACAAAAAAACTGGAGATCTCAGGATCAGATTCCTCTGTATTTATGCACAGTGAACACTTGTCAATCATGCTGAGCTTTCAGATTACTTGTGTTTATTTATAGATCAAAGCTGATAATAAATTTTCTATGCTTCTTACTTTGGACTGATTTTGGACTTCCAGTAAATAGTACAGATTGCTGTACTGCCCGTTTGTTACCCAATTTTCCTTATATTTGCATAAACCTAACCTGAATTTATCAACCAAAGGAAATCAACATGGATACAATATTAAAACAAGTCTAAGTCTTACTCAGATTTTGACTTTCTGAACTAATCAATTATTTCATTTACTGCCTCAAGATAGAACCTGGGACCTCATTTGTATTTCATTGTTACAGTTCCTGCATCTCTTCCAGCATAATCTTTTGTTTGTTTTCCTGATGACTTGGAAAAAACATTCGTCTTCTCAGATGCAACTACAACTTGATTTTTATGTCCTTTTTAAAGTTCTATATCATCACCATAAGATATGATATTAGATCAGAATCTTGCATGGGTTAGGGTAGAACTGGGCTCTGATAATGACATGTAGTCTTGGTTTCTGTTGCTTGGGCTCTTGTGCTTGCTTCTTACCATCTGGTTATCTCTGGTGTTAGTTCTTCTTACTGTCTCTAACTGGAACCTGTTTCTCCTGTGAGCCTGTGAACCTGTGAGCCTCTAAACTTTGGAGTGACAGTGCTCCAAGACCAGCTCTCTCTGGGTCGGATTTGGGCCCAGAGAGCTGTGTCACAGGGTTACCTCTTCAGTATAGACGAAGGCCAGAAGGATCCTGTCCCCAGTAGCTCCGTACTTCCTGAGCCCTGCGGTCATCTGGCAAGTCCCTCTTTGGCCAGTTATTGGAGAAAAAGTGTTCGTCTCAACTGTGAACTTAGAAGTGACAACAGTCCTGGGAGGTCCTGAGAGCTGTGCCACAGGGTTAACACTGGGCTACTCACCTTATTCTTAAGCCAGTAGTTTCTCTGGAATGTATGATTCTCTGTCTCTGTCTCTGTCTCTCTCTCTGTCTCTGTCTGTCTGTCTCTCTCTCTCTCTCTGTGTGTGTGTGTGTGTGTCTTTGTCTCTCTGTCTCTCTTTCCCTCTCTCTCTTGATTTACTACCTTTCAACTATTGAAATAGTTAATAATTTGTGATATCTTATTATATTCACTATTGCTAGGAATCTTTGGAAGGGTCTCCCTGGTAGATTGCTCAAAGTTTCCATTGTTGTATATTTCTGGCATGTCCCAAAGATACCCAAACACACATTAATTCCAGTCTCTCTCATAGTTCTCACACCCTCCTCCCCATACTTGATCCTTCCTTTTCTTCTCCCCACAACTTTTCTTGCCCAGTTTGTTCCCTCCATCCACCCTGGATGTCTCCCCCATCCCTAAGGCATGAAGTCTCTATATGATTAGGGTCACACAAGGCAGTCCTCTACTACATACGTGCCAAGGTCACAGACCATCCATCCCATGTATGCTTCTGGTTAGTGGTTTAGCTTCTGGGAACACTGAGGGGTCTGGGTTAATTGATACTGTTATTTTTCCTTTGGGCTTCCAATCTCTTTCAGCTCCTTCAATCTTTCCCCTCTTTCATAGTAGTCCTCAACCTCAATCCAATGGTTGACTGTAAGTATCTGCATCTGTCTACATTTTTGTCTCTGCAGTTCCTTTAAACAGAAATTATCCTGGGCCAAATTTTTGAATATGGGAGGGTGGCCCCATGCCTCAACCGGGGGGCCATGTTTGTCTACTGGAATTGGACTCTGTTTTGCCTTCTCAGTGAAATTCAACCATGCTCCCTTGAGTCCTATTTATTACTTAGCTTCTTTGGATCTGTGGATTGTATATATTATAAATTTACTATATTTTACAGCTAATATCCACTTATAACTGAGTTACACGCCATGTTTACTTGTCTGAGTTATCTCACTTAGGATGAGGATGAACTTTTCTAGTTCCATCCATTTGCCTGCAAATTTCATGTCACGGTTTTTAATAGCTGAATAATATTCCATTATATAAAGGTACCATATTTTCTTGATCCAATATTCAGTTGAGGGACATCTAGGCTGTGTAGCAGGAAATATTTTTTAAAACGCCATCACACTACCACTGGTAACTCTCTGGCCCCAGCTGTCTCTAGCCTGCCTCATGGCCTCCAAGCATCAGTGAGCCTCACCTGTTTTCAGCTCAGCAGACTTGCTGACCCATAGCTCCAAAATCTCCCTACCTGACTCAGTATGTTTCCATAGCAGCTGCCAAGCCAGCCCCAAGTATCCAAATTTTCATGGCTAGCTGGTTTGCATTTCTCACAAACCCACACTTTGCCGCCCTACTCTACCTTTCTCTCTGCAACCCAGCTGAGTCGCCAGGAAAACACAAAAACTTAGTTTAGAATCCACAGGTGACTTAATTGCTGATGCAGCAACTAACATCCTAATTTTGTTAGCTATTCTAAGCTAAATTCTCCAGTGGTGAGTCCTGGCAGATCCACCATCTAAACCGGGGACTTCTTGTTTGCCACACCTTGTCCTCCCAGCTCTCCCCATCCAACAGCAAGTCACCTTTATCTGGCTTTTCTCTTCCCCTTTCTGACCCGGAAGTCTCCCCTACTCCTTGCCCAGTGATTGTTCCCTTGAAATCTTTACTCATTAGGGAAAGGTCCTACCAGAAGGTTGTTTCCAGTTTCTGACTATTACAAATAAAGGTACGATAAACAATAGTTGAGGAAGTGCCCATCATCCTTAGTTATCAGAGAAAACACAAATCCAAACAAATCTGAGCTTCTGCCTTATATTCATCAAAATGGCTAGGATCAAAAACTCAAGTGACAGCTCATGATGGAGAGGTTGTGGAGCAAAAGGAACACTTGTCCATTGCTGCAGGAACTGAAAACTTGTACAAACACTATGGAAATCATTTGGGTGGTTTCTCAGAATATTTGGGAATAAATCTACCTCAAGACTCAGCTATCCACTCGTGGGTATATACCCAAAACATGCTCATGCATACCTCCATGTGACATACCTCAATGACAGAAAAGCAAGAGAAATGATCACTAAGGCAAAAGAGGACATGGATTGCATTAAAACCACAGACTTTCAAGCTCTTTTAAACCAATAAAAGAGCTTATTTTTTTCCTTTAGATGAACATGGATGATGCTCCAGGATGGAACAGAAGGTAGCCCACTAAACCAGCTTTCAATTATGATACATATCTTGATATGAAGGAAAAATACCTTATTTTAAGGGTTTAGTCATCTACATAAGTATTTCTGACTGTAAAGTATAATGACACTTAAATTACTATGTTTAAATATAAAAGATTAATCTACTGAAAACTGTTCTGATCTAAGATCTGCAAAACCAATAGTACCTAACTTTTCATTGAAATATGTATTTTGTGTGACTAGAAAGAAAGTTGCAAATCTAATAAACCTCCTTGTATTCCAGAAAAATGAATCAGTAGACAACAGAATAGTAGTTCTAGGTATCTGGATCAAACTCACTCATAGATACAACAGCATTCTGAGAAATCTCAAAACTCTGGAGAAAGGAGTTATAGCACTCCATTTTTTCCAGGAGGCCAATGAGTTCCTAAGGAAGATAATGATGTTCTTAGAATCTTAAGGAAAGTTAATGTCTACTTTGTGAGAACAGAACAGAGATTCTAGCTTATTGGGCTGCAGAATTGCTTTCTTTCCTCACATTCTTTTTAAATTTCTCCGAAATATTTAATGATTCCTCGAATAAAATATTGTAGAAAGATTATACAGTATAGAAAACCAAACAGAATGAAATCTTTGACAAATTATAGTTGTCACCATTAACCCTTAATTAGTTTCTGCTCATACTAATTCGGTTGCAATTGACTTCATTTTTAAAAAATACCATAAATATAAAATATAAAAATAAACGTATATGACTGAAAATGTCATTTTTTTTGTTTTTAAATTCTATTGAATGTTACATTAAGAAAAGGGCTTTTTATTATTTAGGATATTTTAAAGGTGGTTTTTAATTCTCAGCTTTATGTGCCTTAGACCACTGGGACACAGCATAGATGGGTAAAATATAGTAAGTGCTAAAACATGAGTAAAACTCATTGGGCCCTTCTACTTTATTTGCATAAAAGGTATGGTATAGCATTTATATTGTGACAAAAAAATCCAAATACAAGTCAATATGCAACTGATTAATAACACATATTGAAATCATTAAAACCAAAATTATAACATATAATCACTATAATTAAAATTTTTCAGTCTACTATAAATACTTGAATTGACTCAAAGCAAATATATATATATATATATATATGTGTGTGTGTGTGTGTGTGTGTATGTATGTATGTATATATATATATATATATATATACATATATATATATGTATATATATATATATATATATATATATATATATTCTACCAAAATGTCCATCCCTACATGAATATATAAGTAGGTGATGTGATCATGCACGGAACCAAGAAAATATATAGTAATGTAGTTGACATATACACTTAATACTCTGAAAATTACCTGATAAGGGCACTATGTTTTTAAAAACATACCATAACTATTTTATTATTACATATTGATATTTAATAGTTTATTCCAGGTATTCTTTGTACAATATTTATTTGTATTTTGAAGCAATAATATAAGCATTTAATGTCTTTTCACCATAACTATTTCTACTCCTTCCTTCTAACTTTTCTCAGATATCCTTTGTATTGGCTACATTATGCATGATATGATAAAATTCTATGAACAAAAGCAACTTATAGAAGGATGAGCTTATTCCAGGTTCTAATTTCAGCGGGAGAGTCCATAAGGTCTAGAAAGGCAGTACAATGACATGCTAGATCAAGGAGCTCAGCACACTCTGTCTCACAGGAAACCCAGAGAGTGAACTAGAAGTGGGGCGAGATGACATAGTCTCAAAGCTTTCTCCCAGAAGACTGTATCCTAACAGATCTATAACCTCCCCGCTGTCAGTCATTCAAGTGCATGAGCTGATGGAGGTCCCTTCATTCAAACCATGTCAAATCCAGTATATCCCTCCTCCCCACTTCATGCCTTTTATTTATTTTTTAATAACCCTCTGTGCCCAATTCGTGCGGTCCCTGTGGATGAGGCCATCTCTCAGTAGCCATATTCCAAAGAAACACAGACATTTCCCCCTGCAGCAGCCATCTTGCTAATAGCTCCTTGACTGAAAACATCTATTATTCAATCTCCTCATCTATCCATGCAACACTTTTGACTGCCTTGATCTTGTTCAGGTCTTGTGTCTGAACAGCTTTTATGAGTTCATGTGTCCAATAACTGTGTAATGTCCAGAACACAAATCTTTACTGCACTCTTCTATAATTCTCTGGATCTTATAGTCTTCCTTCCACAATGATCCCTGAGTCCTGGGGAGAGAAAGTTCATGCGTACTTGTTCCATTTATTGTCACTTTATCTCAGTTATTTGACACAATTATTCTCTGCATTGAGCACTGCACACTCCAAAAATAAGTCTCCATGACCAACAATAAAAACAGCATACATTCTTAGAATTTTGTCTGCCATAGAAATTGATACTTTACATTATAATTAGCGCTCATACAAATTTTTAGGTCATGGGCAAAATGCAGCTAGATTCTTTTTGAAATATGGATAAAGTTCTTCACTAAGACTTCAGGAACTGAGCCGCACCAGTTTATCCTGAACACTCTAACTTCCAAGATACTGCAGGAGTGCCCCATTAAGCTCTGCCCACACCACTCAAAAATTGTCCAACACAAGTTCTCAACTGTTCCACAAAATTGTTGCAATAGCATATGAACCACACGGTCAAATTTATCACAAACTCCTGTGTGTGTTTTCTTTATTTTATGTGATAAAATATCCAGAACACAAGGAACTCAGATAAAGACTGAGATTATGTTGGCTTGTGTGGTCAGCAGGATGTAGTCCAATGTGAAAGAAACACAAGGCACCAGTCAAAGAACGCATTGAGACAAGTGCTGGTCGCATTTTATCACCCATAGAGTGCAGAGAAATAACATGAAAACAGTTTCAGCCTCTAGTGTAAAAATAGTCTGGACACCTGAGTTTTATTTATATACTTACGGAGTCAGCAATGTTAAAACTCTGTATGCATCAATCTCTCAACTCACTCCACAGAAATGAGGCTACTAAAAAATTTTATCATCAGGCCTTTATGCATGTGAACATTTACACTTGCAGATTTTCAAATTAAACCAGCACAATATTAATTCAATGACCTATCAATTTGTTATATCTGTAAGAATTTTATTTTCCGATTGGAAGGCTAAAACCTATCATTGATGCAGTATGAATTTCCATTCTGGCAATATTTCAAAAAGATATGAGCATGTCCTAAAAATGTTTGTAGCAGTTGAAAATAGAAATTACACTGACGTCACAATCATTCCCAACCAAGTCACTCCAAATTTAGTTGTGTCATGTATCATATGGGCTGTCGAAGCTGTGAACATTTCTTCGACCTCCATTGACAGCCTGGCTCGTCATAGTTTATTGTTATTGTTGTTTCATATCTATGTAATTTCTTATTTTAATGAACTGATGGCCACCTCTCCCTTCACCCTCAACAACTAAGTGATGGAAAGGGTGTGTGTTGTTGTCCAAATGATTCCTTAAGACCCCAAGCCAGGATCAGGCAGAAAGTGCAGAGCTAAATCATTCATGTAGATTAAGATTATGGTCTCCGCTCATTTCTACTACACCTCACAAAGACTCATTTCCTCACTTGTGAGATAGAAAAAAAAAGGTGTCTTCCTAGTACTTTGTTTTAAGGTGTGGTGAGACCATGTGGGATTTTTGTTTGTTTGTTTGTTTTCTTAACCATTAAAATTATTTATTATAAGAAGTTTCTAAAAGTCATTGCATGAGGAATAGTAGTATTATATTCCAAATTAAAATGCAAGGAATGGAATTCAATTCCCACCGTGGTGGGGATGTGCCATAGGACTGAATTATTCGATGTCTCCTGCTGAACCAAGTGGGATAGTATAGTGTAGTTTTGAAAGGTGTGTGCTAAGAATCGGTAACAAGATTCACATAGTGTTTTCAACAACACTAACGTTGATGTATTAGTCCTGCTAGGAGGGACAGGCTGAAGTACAGGTGTGCTGGTTATTTGGTGCCACTGTGTACATTGTAAGAGTTCACTTTTTCTATTGTTCTGGAACTCCACTTTGTAGATATGAGAATGTTATAAAAGCCAAAAGTTTCTTCTTCTTGACCCATTTTCCTCTTTATTCCCACATTATGATGTTGATTAATCACTGCCTTCTCAGTACTATAAAACTTATTATTCTGCAAATTTTGGTAACAAGGTAATATTGGCATATATTCAAGCACAGAAAACTGAAAATACAACTCTTATTCTCATATAAAATACAACTTTTATTCTTATATTAGTTTCTTATTGCTTCACAAACAACTGAGTAATGTTTAAAGCAATATACAACTACTGTGCTAAAGTTTTCACCGCTTAAATGGACAGGCTACTCATGAAATTGCAAATCTGCAGTCTGCATTTATCAAGCTCTGTTCCTTTTTAAATGTTGGCTGCCCCTCTACTTTTGAGATCCTTTTCCTTCTACTCAGTTGACATATCCAACCATATTTGATGGGAGAAGCCTAATTTTATTGTAAACTAAAACATATTTAGTATATCAGTAAATGTTGGGTGGATTAGTTGATTGATGCTGGCTGATACTGTTTTCTTTATCTTCTACCTTTGATTGGCAAGTATCTAAAGGGCTATTGTAGATTCTATCTTCATGATTTCTTAGTCTAAATTCCAATTACTCACTTGCCTTTACCCAGATTTAGTTAATTGTTATTTGCCAGATTATTTAAATTAATTCAATTATGTTACATTTGATGCACAGAATATTTACTCTAACTGCAACAACAATAAAATAATGCTGAGCCATGGACCTTAGAGAAAAAAAGATTCCTAAATAAGGGTCTAGAAGAAGTCAGTATATTGCCTTACCACAAATCATTAATGGCAGGACATTTAGAAACATATTACTAACTTTGTTTATTTTGACATAAACTTGTTTTTGATTTAATGCCCAAAATATATACTCTGATAAAAGAAGCAGAAAGATAGACAGAAGAAAGAGAGGAAGGAAGAAGGGAGGGAGGGTGGGTGGAAAGAGTACAGTAGAGAAATGGAGAAAACAAGAGGAGAGAAAATATAGAACTCAAGAGAAGCAGGCAGTAATGAAGGAGGAAGCCTGCAGGAAAGGAAGGGGCAGACAAGAGGAAGGCATGAGGGAAAGGGAGGAAGAAAGGAGAGGAAGGAGGAAGGAAGTTCATCTATAATTATCACGTGAAATAGGGAGCATTAAATTAGAATATATATTTGCATTAAAGGTGACATAAAGGGCCTATAATTTAGTATGATTAGTTGTGTAACACGTAACTTGTGCAGATACTAGCCAAGTCATTAGTTTTAAAGAATAAAGTGAGAAGTGAATACAGTTTTGAAACTGAAAAACTTTGGAGAACAGTACTTCTCACACCAAGTTTAATAAAAATCCAGTTAAATTAATAGATAACCGTGTCATTTTTAGAGATTAAGAGTCCTGCTTTTTCCTAGAACACCTTTGACATTTGTCAAAATCCTACCTTGTGCCACATATTCACTCAGTTTTAGATATAGAAACAGCACACCAACTTATATTGCAAAATTCATGTTATTAGACCTGTTTGTCATAGTTATTCTCTATATTTTTGTTTCAAGTCGGTAATTATAGATCAATCTGGTTGTGGAGTAAAGAACCAAGACAGGGCATTTGATATTCTGGAACAATATTCTGTGCCATAAGCAATTACACATGAGGAGTTAGGGTTGAAAGTGATGATCATAGTTATGGACTTATTATCTCATATTTATATTGAGATTGTATTTGTCTAGTTTACAGTAGCCATGAGTACCTTTCCATGAATAAATTAATCTTAGTTTTAAAGTTGAATTGTTTACTTTGGAATTTTTTCTGAGAATATTGTAATTTTTAAAATATACATCTGATTAATTTGAGGGCATTGAATAAATATAACTAACTGTGAGAAATCATTTAATGACAATCTGATCACTGTAGATTATACTTAAGCTTCAATAACTTTATACATTTTTGTGAAATTTAGAATCAAAACAAAATGTTATTTTGTGATTGACGTCCAGTTTCTACTGTCAGTGTTGCTTGGCTGCTGGGTATCTAATCCACATTTTGTGTAACCTCTTTGTGACAAGAGTTTCCTTTTTGAATTTTTACTAACAGTTTACTAACTTTTCAATATAGGTAATGGGCTAGGAATTAGAATTGTTGGTGGTAAAGAGATCCCTGGACATAGTGGAGAAATTGGAGCCTATATTGCTAAGATTCTTCCTGGTGGAAGCGCAGAACACACAGGGAAACTTATAGAAGGTAAGAATTATAAATGTCATAACAAAATACAATGAAATGTCTTCATATTAAATATGTTTTCATTTATATGAGAATTAATATGAAAATGTGCTTACATTTTGTATCAGAAAACCTTGTAGTTAATGGTGGTAAAATTTTGACGTTGCAATGTTACAATGACTATAATATAAGAGAAAATTTGTCCACCAGTAAGATTTTGCTTTCATTTACATTGTCCTTTTGGTAGTTGGTTAGTTACTGGGATAGTGTTTTTAAAGACACAATTAGTCAAGAGATTTTTGTTGGATAATTAAAAAGATGTCTCAGAATCTAGTTTAATGTTTTATTTTTCAAAAAGGAGAAAGCATGCTGAAAGCAGCTATAAAAATTAAACACATAATTCCATAGAAGCCGAGGTCAGGTAACTAGATACAGATGGTTTCCATGCCAACTCCATCTGCCACATGCTCCTGTCGGCCATATGTCTGGGAACACAGCCAGGATGGCTAACTTAGATGGGACCATGCCTGACTTCCTGAGAGAAGAGCAGGGACACAGACACAGGGTCAGTGACATCCAAATATTCACTTCAGTTCATGAGTGTGACAACACCTGTATGCAGTTCTGTTTACTTTAGACACTACTCACCTCACTGAGGACATTTTAAAATAATGACCTTTCTAGCTCTAGCAATGAGCCAAAACACATATTTTGTCATCTTTACACAATAAATTTATGGATGGATTTTCAAAATATGTAATAATTCTCATGTTTCCCTATGAGATGATGTGAACATTCTGTCTATAAATTTTATAATATACATGCGATACACAATAGCTATATGTTATCATTTTTGTAGTACACATTTCTTAACAGAAAAAAATATTTATAACTTTGCTGTTTCATTCTAAATTAATTATTTATTTGGAAAAAGTGCTTTGTTTTCACTTCTTGACTTAAATATTGCATGCTGTGGCTTGCAATCTTTAACTACTATAAAATTCATTCACTGTCATTTTAAGGAAAATGTATATAAACCTGCACACCACACATGGACCTTGAGCATGGTGATCAATTATTATTATAGAATTTACACAGATTATAGACAGTATTCATTTATCGATGTTTGTGCTTCAGCCGTTGGTCCAGCTTTCTTGAGGCAGCCTGTATACATCCATTTCAGCTTTAAAACCAGACCTCACAAGAGGTCTTTCGGTTGATCATGGTAGGATTATTGAACATTAAAATAGAAAAATGGCACAAATTCAGTCCCCAGCCCCTTTTATTTGGTTGATTATTTGCTACTAAAATGTCATATTTATTTATTTATTTATTTATTTATTTATTTATTTATTGTGTTGTTTTGGTTTGTCTATTGTTATTGCCTGTTTTATATATGTTGTCTTGTACTTAAGCTCAAACTTTAGAAAGCATTCAGGCTTTAAATATTTTAGAGTGAATATGGATCAAGTTTGCTTTTTTTTATTCCTGATAGAAAGCATCACCCCAATAATACAGCATAAAGCTCTAGCAATTCTGTTCTCATTTCATGTTTAAAACTATTTTATTACAGTTTGAATCCCATTTATTCAAATCAGTGAGGGTAATTCTTTACAGTTTTTTATTTTCTTCTTTTCTTAGGAAACTATAAGTAGTTGGGTTAATAGGTATTATATGGTTTATTTTGATTGTATATTTATAGAATTTCTCTGCTTCTCTTCCAAGATATAAAAAGTCGTTAATATTTTTATTTCTGAATAACTAAGTATATACTGTGGGCTTTTATAGAATTGATATTTTCTTTCAGGTGTGAAATGAGTGGCAATTTGTTCATGAAATATCTTTTAGACTTTTTTTACTTTTACTTTTTTTTTCAACTGCAAAGTCCTTATTTAGAAAAGGCTCTAATGTTGTCCAGTGCTTATCCATCTTTCCTGTGGCTTTCAGGAATGTCAGAGATGTTTACACCACTCATCGATAATGGTGCTTTTATTGTTGATGCTTGAGAATCCAAAATTATTTCTAGGTTTCCTCTAGTTGTTTGTTTCTCTTGGTTGTACATTCACAACATATTACAAATCAAGTAAATTTTCTAGTTCTCATAAATCAATACCAACTTGAAGAACTTTTTGGTTTTTGAATAACAAAGGAATTTTCAGTGTTTTTACCTTAAGCTAATTTTGGAGCCATTTATTTTAAAACACTTGATTCAATTTTCTTTTGAAATCACTTTTAAAACAAAGTATTTAGGTTTATTTGAAAACCAGAGAATTTTAGGTTTCAGGATATTGATATTGACAGAAATTATTACTGCAAAATTATTAGATTATTCTCAAACTAGATTTGAAATAGTCCTAATATTAACTTCTATACAAGTTTGCATTTGTTGGAATTTTCTAAGTTTTTCTATTTTCTGACAAGTTGAAAATGATCTTTAAAAACTTAGTAAATAAGATACTAAATGGACCAGAAACCCCTCAAAATGTAAAATCTATATCTTAGTGGCATTTAGAAATATTCTTGAAAAAATACTGAACAGAGAATGGTCTGACATTTATTATACTTAATTGCTGAAGATCTGGCTTTGCTGAGGATTTAATTAAAATTATATTTTTAATGCTATTCTTGCTATTTTTCTTACATTGAAAATTCTAACAGATCTTTTTGCCCATGAATGTTGCCATTTGAAATGTCCACTAGATTAGAGGGGTATTTTTTTATTTAAAATACAAGTTTGCTAATGTACACATTTGACAAATAGAGTATAATTAACCCAAACTATTCTCTCAGAAATATTCAGATAAATCAAATTATTACTAAACTTCAAGGAGTTCATTTTTGATATAAAGTAATGTTATGTGACCTTAGTAAATTCACAAGAGACGCTTATTTCTGACTGCTTTTAAATAAACCCGTCATGCCTCTTCACTTTTATTTTCTTGAGTTTTTTTTATTAGATACTCTCTTTATTTACATTTGAAATGTTATCCCCTTCCCCCACCCCACTTCCATCCTCCTCCCCCTCCACTTGTCTTCACAAATGTGCACTCCATTCTGATCACCCTCTCCACCCCATTGCCCTGGCATTCCTCTACTTTGGGAAAACATGCCCTCACTAGACCAAAGGCTTTTTCTCACATTGTTACCAAACTCTGGTATCTTCTGCTACATAAGCAACTGAAGCCATAGATCTCTCAGTGTGTGCTTAATAGTTGATGTTTTAGGCCATGAGAGTTGTAGAAGGCTTGGTTGGTTGCTAATGTTGTTCTTGCCATGAGGTTGCAAGCCCTTTCAGATTCTTCAGTCCTTTCTTTAGCACTTTCATTGGGGTCCCAATGTTCAGTCCCATGGTGACCTGCAAGCATCCTCAGCTAATACCTAATACAAGTTCTACCCAGTAGTAGCTATATCGTGTTGCTTAGAGATCAGTGATAGGTAAAAAGTTTGTTGTGTGGATCACAGATGCACTTAATATAATGTATGAAGCTGAGAATTGAAGCCAGGTCCTCACTGGAAACATTAAAAGTGACCAGGTATTCATCAGAAAAGTTTTATAAAATTTATAGACCATATTCCTTCTTTGTTTCTCATATTCTAAATTGAATTATATTTATTAAAAATTAAGAATAATTTGATTCAATTTTAATTATTAAATTCCTTTTACTATTTACAGTATCTAATAAATATAAAAATGGATTACTTGCTGTCATCATAGTGATGGAAAAAATGGAGTATTCATATCTTTATGAAGCAACATAACCAATAATTTGCTTATTTCTTGTAAAATTCTCCCAGAATGATAAAATATTTATTTATATTTTTATGATACTAATCTGCATTTACATCATTTACTTGTCTAATGATGAAATTGTGCATTCAGTCTACATCCTTAATTTTAGTTTTTATAACAGACATATTGTTTTATGTATGTTCAGCAGAATGATCTTTTATAACTATTGTTTTATTTGTGTCTGTTTAATTGAAAACAGATTTATTGTCCCATAAAAAATAGTATGGCTATAATCCCCACTACCTCTACCTAGTTCCTCCCCACCTTTCAATCTCTCAGGATCCACTCCCTTTTTTTTTTTCCTCCACTTGTTAGAAAGCAACAGGCTTCTAAGAGATAAAAACCAAACAGGACAAAATAAAATATATGAGGAAGCCAAACTTTCATATCAAGGTTGGGCAGAAAAACCCAACAAGAGGAAAATAGTCCCAAGAGCAGGCAATGCAGTCAGAGATGCTTTCATTCTCCTATTCAGGAGTCCCATAAAAACACGAAGCTAATATGTACAATATATGCACGGAGGACCTGGTACATGTAGCCCCTGTGTTGCTGCTTTAGTCTCTGTGAGCTTATATGCACTTCCTTAGCGGATTCAGAGGAGAAAAGCTGTTTTCCATTTCCTCTGACTCTTACAATCTTGCTGTCTTTTCTTCAGCAGGATTTGCTGAGCTCTCAGGGGAGAGAATTGCTGTAGACCATAAATTTAGATTCTCTCTCCACATAATGTCTGGCTGAGGATCTTTGCATCTGTTCCCATCTGCTGCCAGATGAAGCCACTCTGATGATGACTGTATCAGACACTGTTCTATGATTCCATGATCTCATTTAGGAATCATTTTAATTCATTCTTGTTGTGTTTGGTTTCATCCTCGGCCTCTGGGATAGGTAGCCTCCTAATTCTTCTCCTTCCTCTGTTCCTATTATTCTCTGGTTTTGTCTTTTTATAGGGTTTCATATTTCCTGTAAGTTTTATGTCAAAAGTGTTTTTCCTTTTAGAATTAGCATTGATGTGACTGGTGTATCTATTTCTTCTATATCTTTAATGCCTGAGAGTCTCCCTTCCTCCTCTCATATTCAGTTAGTGGAATTTGCCTCTGTAGTTCCTGTTGAAATTCTTAGATTTCTCATTTTCAGAGTTCCCTCAGTTTGCGTTTCCATTATTCTGTTTCCATTTTTAGGTCTTGAACAGATTTATTCATACCCTTCAACTGTTTGCATTTTCTTGGCTTTCTTTAAAGGATTTAGTCATTTCCTCCAATTGTTTCTTCTTTTTCTTGAATTTCTTTAAGGGATTTAATCATTTCCTCTTTAAGGACCTTTGTCATCTTCATAAAGTTGGTTTTGAGTTTTTCTTCTTGTGTGTCAGCTACGTTGGACTATGTAACAAGGACTTCTATGCCACGTTAGCTGAGCTCTGGTGGAGACATACTGCCCGAACTTATACTGCTTCTGCTCATATGCTAGGACCTACGCACCTGGGTTTGAAATGAATATAGGTCTAGGTGCTTATGTCTGCTTCTCTCTCTTTATTGTATAAATGTTTTGGTCCTTGGTTTCTGTTTTCTCTCTGGATTTTCAGAGAAGGTGTTGGCTGTTTGTAGCCTGATATGCTGGCTACCTCAGCTGGTGTGTTCACAGGGAATGACCGTTGGTCTTAGAGACTGGACTTCTGGCAGGTGTTGCTTGTGGTTGAGCAAGAGGTGCCCAACTGATTGCTTGCTGAAACACAGCTATGAGTGAAGAGAAGAGGGGTTGGACTAAATTGTCAGTGGCTTCCACTAGAGATTTGGGCACAGAGGAAGGAAGGTTACAGCTGGTGATCTGTTGTAGTACTGTGTATGAGACTTAGGGATGGGGTCCAGAGCAGCAAAGCCATACGTTTATTTCTAAATTGGTGAATTTATAGACATATACCAATCAAGAGGTAAAAGAATGAATGGTAAGTAAAAAAATATCATAAATTGGGCATTCAAAAATTCCAGTAGAGAACATTATTGAAGGAAAATTATGGTAATCATCAAACTAAGGGGCTTACAAAGCTCCCAACAGAAACACAGTGAGGAAATTATGTAAAGGCAGCAAGCTGGAGAGTCCCATGGAGCCTCTCAGAGGTCCCAAAGAGGTTTCCCTGGCCGTGCAGAGTGTTCCATCTGGTGAGGATTCCAAATAAACGAACAACTGAACAACTAGATACAGATAAAGACAAAATTTCGAATGAGGCTCCCATCCAGCAGCAACCAATTGAGGAAGGTGAGAGACTTACCAGGAGTTCCCACTGAAGCTTCCTGTCCCTGAGTGAAAATTCCATAGCTGACCTTCTAGCTCCCCCTTCCCACAGCGGACACCTTCATCTTATAAGACAAACAGTCATAATGTCTGTTAGAAATGCTTTCCCTTCTTGTCCTTTCAAGAACACAATGTTTTCACTCTTGAGTGTTTGGCCCTCCCTGTCACATTTGGGGTAGAGAAGCACCCCATCTTTAGAAGAAAGACATCAAAAGAGACTGTCATGAACATGTTAGAGTTGGAAAGAGAAGTGAGGACTCAGCCCTGCTTCTAAAGTCAGCTTCTCAGGGAGCTTAAACAGCACATGGGAGTTTATCAATATGACATACATTACCAACAGTGCTCAATGAGCCCAATATATTTCAATTTTTTCTCAAAAACTATTTCTACTGTATTACTTTTTGAGGCTGATAATATATGTACAAGAACTGATCTAATAACCAAGCTAACAAACAGACACTTCACCTTACATATAGTTTACTTATTGGTGAAGAAATTTGAAATTTGCTCACCACAAACATCATGTACATGTAGTATTGCCAGCTACATTCACAATGAATGTTAGTTTCCCCCAATCATTTATCCAGTATCTGAAAATGTCAACACACTGACCTTTCTCCCCCATTTCTCTGATTCTCAGTCCTCTAGCAACATCCACTCTCCTTCAGCATTCAAGAATTATGAGCATGTTAGAATTTTTCATTTAATGCTAATGATTGACTACAAGACTCCTTGTCCAATCTGCCTTTTCTTGTTTTTTTTTTTTTTTTTTTTTTTTTTTTTTTTAAGTGCTGGTAAACTATTGTGTTTATTTTGTAAGCCTTGAAAAGTGCATTTATTCTTTTTTTTCCTTTTTAAAATTGAATATATTTTATTTACATTTCAAATGTTATCCCCTTTTCCGGTTTTCCCTCCACCAGCCCTCATCCTGTTCCCCC
This sequence comes from Micromys minutus, assembly GCF_963924665.1. NCBI lineage: Eukaryota > Metazoa > Chordata > Mammalia > Rodentia > Muridae > Micromys > Micromys minutus. The sequence goes on along the minus strand of NC_137958.1, from coordinate 18,576,920 downwards.
TTCTCCTGCTTCTATGAGGGTGCTCCCCCACCCACAACCAACCTTCTTTCACCTCCCCACCCTGACATTCCCCTATACTGGGGCATTAAACCAATCTTCCTTTTCAATTGTAGTTCTTATTTTTCATCATTTGTGTAAAATTTCAAAATCAAATCTCAGAAATGTTTGCAACATTCTGTGCATTAATCTACCAAACAATTCTATGACATAAAATTTATATTTTCCTTATGCGTATGCTCAGGGGAGATTATGATATTGCCACCTGTTCAATAGCACTTACGTTTATTAGTAAACTATTTCTGAAACTAAATTTTGATAGTCTGTGTTAGAATCCAGTATACAACTAATGGATTATATATTTATAACATTAAAATAAAATAGCTGAGAACATATTAATATAAAAATTAGAGACGTAACTAAAGTTACACCCCTTAATGATTCACCCTGGACATTTAAAATGGAAGTTAATCACTTGTATGTTTTGTCTCTTTTAACTTCCTTTGTCTGTTCTGTTACACTATGAGTCTCTGCATAATCCCCATATTTTTACTTAATTTGTTTATATTAACTGGACATGAGATTCTTCAGATGTGATAGTTTATATGATAACATGATTTAATTAGAAGGTCACTAGAAACATCCTCCTTGGGCATATCAACAAAATCAACTGATAAGTTCAATTATAAAATGGTTTTACATTCCAAACTCAAGTCCACTTATAATTAGATAGTGCCATTATGCACATTTCATTATTCCCTAGGAAATCAATCAAATTATACTAACATTTTCATTATATTCTTCTGATTTATTCAGTAACTTTCTGATCTTATCTATTCTAATAATACATAGTATTCTAAGATAATAAATTATAGTAATAAATTGACTTTGGGATATGTATCAATCCTTCTAGTAAGTACTGGTCTGTAATGGTGAATTGGTTTTAGTGATCATTGTAAACTAAAAAAAAAAATCTCAAGGTTGGAATACACATCATAGGAATTTTATTTCCTTATCTTCTTTGTTTGGAAAGCATGAATTTGTAGTATTGATACTAAAGTACACACAACACGCATGAACACACACACACACACACAAACACACACACACATACACACACACACACACACACACACACACACACACACACACACAATCACATTACTTTGTTTCTATAAATCAATTGCAATCAGTTCCAGTTGTTTCTTTAACTGTTGGCAGAAAATTTAATTGTTTACATTACTGGTGTTTTCAGTACTAGATTCAATAAAAACATTATCCATTTAGGAATCATATATTGTAGAACACCGAGATAATCCACAATATTGAGGATACCCTCTCAAAACCAAGGTAATTTCTCCAGAGTAGGAGACTCCCTTACTGTGCCCTGCCATTTACAAGAGAAACTCTGGGTTCAATGGAATCATAGAACCCAGGGACATCTTGTAGCAATGTTTCCTTGAGGCATCTCCCCTGGAATTACCTATGCTGGTAAACAGAATGAGAGTTTCTCATGTGCTTTGGAGAACCTAAAGCAGCATCCCTTCACGAAAACTGATTCTCTACCTTCATGTTATAAGTCTTCCCTGTATGCCTCACGCTCCATTATCCAACAGGATTATGTCCCAGCAACACTAAATAATACCACCAATAATACCATCATCAACTTCGATGATGCTTGACACTATACAGCTATTTGCAGTATACAAATAGAATATTCAACAATCTCCTAGGGATGAGCAAATCGTCGAATCACCTTGCATCTCTTTTTTAATGGCAGATTAAGTTGGAACATTATTGCTTTATAACACTAGTTTAGAAACATGCGCTGGCTTCTGATTTAATAATACTTGATTCGTCTAAAACTTCATTAGAATTTTTAAAATTAAATTTAAGGCACACACTATTGGATTTCATAATAGCTGTATATTTATGTGCATTACATTGTGTTCAAATCCATCCCCTGACCACATTGCTCTCCCTGGTGCCCTATGTGCCATTTTTATGGGTACCTTCCTTCTCCAAACTATCTTTTCCTTGTGCTTATGTCCCATGTATTCATTACCCTTTCCTTCCCATTCCTCTTGTCTTAACATAACCCTCCCTCTGCTGACCATAAGAATTTACTGAATTTATAAGTTGAATGAGCAACTTGTTCCATACTTGACAAAAATTTTTAGTTTTTGTACTGGTAGCATGAGTAATGGACACTTTCTATGAAGATCATTGTATTGTCTGTGGACTCTCAAATTTGACAATTTATTTAAGGTGTACTGTGATAAAACTTAAATCCATAATAATTATGAATGTTTGTTTCTGATTCTAAGTAAACACTCACATGCCTAGTATTTGCTAGGAATGTTTTATAGTTTACTAAACAAGGTACTTTAAGACTGAAAATATACCTAAATTATTAAACAGTAAAATAACACAATATAGACTGTCTGAAAACATAAATTTCAACACGTTGTTGCACATATTACTTTTCATAAATTAGTTTGTAGGATTTTACAGTAAACAAACGTATCAAACATGTTTCAGTGTAGCACTATAATGCTTCCTGCTTTAAATTTTTCTAAAGGTAGATTTTCATGTTTGGAACTTTTGGACTTCCAAACATACTTTAAAACTCTAGCCTTTCTTTAAAGAATGCCTTTGATATTTAATAGGAATTGATTTGAATCTGCAGAATGATTTGGATATATAAGCATTTTTTAACATTATTCATTCTTGAAGCCTGTGGGCATTTAATTACATTTCCATTTTTTTGTATCTTCATCAATAGCTTTGATAACTGGTTTATACTTTATCTGCTAAAGACCTTTCACATAACTAAGTAAACTTATCCTCTCTACTTTATTTTTAAATCTTTGCTTTATTGATATCTATTGCAGTTAATACATTGTCATTAGAGCAAAGCTAGTAATTTCTGTATTTTTATCTTCTATCTTGCAACTTTCTTAAGTTTATCAGTTCTGAATAGTTATTTGGTAATGTGTTTGTGGCTTTCTGGGTAAAAGATGCATGTGTGTGTGTCTGTGTGTGTGTGTGTGTGTGTGTGTGTGTGTGTGTGTGTGTGTGTGGTGTGCGTGCACAGTGTTTGACTGCTCTCTCCTAGTCCTGGGGCCCTTCCATTATTTCTCTTGCATCAACTAGCACTTAGAGACCTATGCTGAGTAAAGGAACTGAACACTTACACACACACATATCTCTTTTCTAGATCAGAGAGAAGTCTTCAGTCTGCTTACATTTAATACATTGCAGTATTAACCATTGGCTTATTGTTAATGACGCATTTCTTCTATACCAAGTTCATTCTTCATTTTACAAAATATATTAAAATATTGTCAAATGTCCTTTATGTAACTTCTGAGATGATTCTATAGTTGTGATTCTTCATTTGTTTGTGTCTCAAATCAAATATATTGTTTTTAAATTACAGGACATTTAACTCATAATTCTAAAAATGTTTTATGAAATGAATACTAGTAGCCTTCCAATCTCTTGCAGGAAGTAACATGGCCTGGGAGTGTTAAATAACTGCTCAATGTAGTCACTTTTCATAATACACCAGAGTGTGTACCAGACCAGGACAAAAGAACAGGCAGGATGATTTTAACTTTTTCCAATATACCGACTAACATGGGAACAGATAAAAGGAGTTCAGGTGTCTCTAGGGGGCAGAATGGTAATCAAAGTTAAAAGTATCATATATGTATCTTGGCAAGATTCTGGTCAACAATGTTACTGACACAACACATAAAATGTGTTTGCTTTGTTGTGACTAGACACTGCTTTATTTCACTAGACAATTAAGTTTTGTTAGTGTCCACTTTGTTCTAAAATGTAAAAACATAAACAGGCAAATACAACAGGAAAAGAAATAGACCTGTGACTGTTTCCATAGAATATGATTCTGTAGAGGTGTGAAGAGGTAATATCTAAATCATTATAGTATCGAGTTGCAAGTTAGAATAAATGTAGGTTTTCCTCCTGGCTTAAAAAACTGCTTTGCTTTCTGTTTTCACTGTGCTGAGGTTTTCTTAGTATCATTGTCTTTTATGTGATTTTCTTATTTTCTGTGTACAACAGCTGGGACGGTTGAAATAAACCTAAGGCCCATCTGAAGATAAAGGTTTTTGGAGTAAGTTATAGAAACGTCTTTTTTTGTGTTACTTTGAGCCTTTTAGTGGACTTCCTCTGTTACTCCACTATAGTATAAGGGCATTTCCTTCACTTAATTGCAACTGGTAACCTTCTTTCCAATGTGCGTAGTATCACTAAAACTTAGACACACCATACAGTATCTGTAATTTTGAATTGAACCAGTGATAAACTAAGCACAACTGTACAGTGTGAAGTTTATTAAACATGCAACAGTTCAATAGTTATTCTTTTGAATTTACTTTGTCACAACATATGGACAATTTTTGTAGGGTAGATTTGATAACATTTACAGTTTTCTGTGCACTCCATGAGATGATTTTCCTCAGTGTAGACTCATCTCATATAGCTATATTTTACAGTCATCTCAAATACTCACACGGGTTATTTTGACAACTCGCAAAATGAGGCAAAATACCTGGATGTAGAATATTTAAATACTGAATATTACTATTTTCTTTTTTCATAAAATTATCCATTCCGATGCATAATATAAATGAAATGCCTTGACTTGGCAGAAGGGGCACATAATTCATTGGATTCTGTACAAAATGAAACAGTAGATTTTTAAGATTACAGCTGAGCACAGGGCCTTTCTGAATACCTAGCCATGTACTATCTTACAGGTCATAGGCTCCCAACGCTGGCCTTCCTGTAACACGCTTGCTATTGTCTTCAGAAATATCTGCCATGCAGTGAAATAGAAGACACAAAGTACAACCTTGTTTATCTGGGCCATTCTCAGGAGCAGAGCTTCGTCAGGAAATCCTAGTGACTTCTTACCACTCCCTTCCATGAAAGAGCACGGCACTCAATGCTTTTAAGCCAATGGTTGCAATTACTTGTATGTTTATTCGGTATTTTTTTCTAAGAGTGTGAACAGAATGCATGTATTTGCTAAGAATTAATAATAGGTTTCCAAAAGCAAAACTTGCATGCTGTCTTAAGCATGTATTATACACTCAGGTAAGTTTATGTCTGACTATCTAATAATATTCTGGAGAACACGGAACCAGTGTTCTCTGAAATGGTGTGCTGATTTTGTTCTTGAAAGCAAGCGAAATATCTTTTGTGCCCTAAGAACTAAGACTGAAGATAGTACATGTGTTTGATTTTATGCTCAAATTTGTCTTTTTAGGGATGCAGGTTTTGGAATGGAATGGGATCCCCTTAACTTCTAAAACATATGAAGAAGTGCAGAGCATCATTAATCAGCAAAGTGGGGAAGCAGAAATATGTGTAAGACTGTGAGTTTTTCCCCATCTTTCTGTTTCCATTTTTTGGCTATCATGACTCTTTTAAGTTAAGATTGTTAAGGTGGAACCTTTGCCAGACAGCAAGAGATTCCGAAAATAGAAAATGAAGTGAATACAAGGTTTATGGCTTTCTTGTGTTCTGAATTAAAGGCTAAGTAAGGTATACACAGAATCAAGCTGACAGTTTCTGATTTCTGATTATTATGTTACAGCACTTTCCTTTCCACACTTTTATTAAAATATGGTTCATTTAAAAGGAGGCCACAACCTACTTGGATTCCATAAATGTACATGATATTTTGAAATGACTTGCATCTAATTCATAAAGATTTCACCTTAAATGATCATTTTTATCAGCTTTGACCTTTGACAACATTGCTAATATGTACCGGGCTTGCCGGTTAAGCATGCCTGGGAACTGCTTTGTATCATGAACCACTTCTCATTGACCTCCTGAAAACGAAATCGGAGCAGTTGGAAGAGGTATCTTTGTTTCAGGCTTCCTCGGTGTCTTTCTTAATAATCTGTCTTAATTTTTAGGGACCTCAATATGTTGTCAGATCCTGAAAATCCCCAGCTTCTGGGCCTTCATGAGCCACCAAAAGTTGGTAGGTGACAACAGTCTGATTTCAACATGGATAAAGAGGCACATACAAAAGTAACCTGTATTGACATATATAAAGAGAGAATTATAGATTTGTACACCTGTATGTGATTATGACAACAAAAGTTATTTTAGTTACATTATTACCTTTCTGGTGAAACATGTATTTAACTGATAGACTAGGCAAGAAACACATATTTAATATGTACTACATAAATTTATGTTTTTAATTACCTAAATATAAATTCATCTTGTGAAGACAATCCTTAAGCCATTTCTTTCTAATCATGTAATTTTTAGATAATAATTTTTTTCATCACAACTTGGCCTTTTGCTTTTGTTATTACAATGATTCGGGGAAATCTGAGTTGTGGAAATAGACTAAGCCCAACAGAGATCACAGGTACATACATACGTACATACATACATGTCATGTATTCTGTAAAATTTGATTTATAAATAACAAAATATGGAAGAATTAGAAGAGAGAAAATGTGTCCATACAGCATCTTCTTGGAAAGAAAATAGGCTGTTTTGTCATCTCCAGAGTTAACGCAAAAAAAAATATTCAAAGTATTTTTCTGAAGACTTAATATAACTTCAAATTGACCCTGTATAATTCATAATTATAATACTCCTAGTTTGCCCTTCTAGATTTCCCCATTAACAGATACATAAGACTGCAATTGAGTACATTTGGTTTTAATTTAGTCTTTAAGTAATGATCCTGCCATTAGCTCGTACTCCATTCAGTACCACAGTACGTCCAGCATACAGACCCAAGACATAAAGCCTTTCTTTTTCTTCTAGTGGATAAGGCGAAATCTCCAGGTGTGGATCCCAAGCAGTTGGCAGCAGAGCTTCAGAAGGTTTCCCTCCAACAGTCTCCCCTGGTCATGTCATCAGTCGTGGAGAAAGGGTCTCATGCTCACTCAGGTCCCGCATCCGCAGGATCCAGTTCTGTCCCTAGTCCCGGGCAGCCAGGGTCACCTTCAGTAAGCAAAAAGAAGCACAGCAGCAGCAAGGTGAGAAGAACCCCATGTCACCCCAATGGCCAATCCTGGTGGTTTAATCTGGACAGAAGTAGATGGGAAGCAAAATGAGATTATGGTGTTTTCTTGTGATGGCTCATGACCTAAAGATCTACTGAAACAAGTATTTCTCTCTTCTTACCAATATACTGACCCAAATAGAGAATCTCAGCTCTTAAAGATATTTCATGTTTTAGAATACCAACTTTGAACAATGTGCTACTTCCTGTTTTTGATGTGTGGCAGGGGAAGAGGGGGTCATTGTTGCACAAATCTAAATGTCCTTCTATATAGAACATTAGCTTTACAACCTTTGGAAACCAAGTGATAAACAGATTTTTCTCAGTAAAAAGTACAAATAAGGGGTCCTAAGTTCAATTTCCTGCAACCACATGGTGTCTAACAACCATCTGCAATGGGATCCAATCCATCCTCAGGAGTGTCTGAAGACAGCTACACTATATTAATATAATATTTTTTAAACACAAAGATGGCGACAGTGACAGCGCCAAAAAGAAAGAGAAGAAAGTAAAAGTGGAGGAATCAATGTCTGAATAGTATGAGCCATTTCTTGAAGCATTATGACCAGCTGGGAGGAGAAATAAAAGCCTTAATGAAAAACCTTCTTGTTGAGGAACAGAGGTCGTGAACAGAGTAGGGAGTCCTGGTACCCTGTTAGCTGCCACTTGTGACCTCAGTGGTTAGCTGGTGTGGCCATCTCATCCTGTCCTGTCCTGCTTTAAGGATCTAAGAGATAAAATTAGGTCTTTGCCACCAACCCCCTCTGCTTGCTTGAGGAAACCACACCTTACATATGGCACTGCCTTAACTTTCTGCAGCTGTTTACCAGTGACCATTTCAAACAATGCCATAGATAGTCCTCTTCTACTTTGCTTTTTATTAAATGTTTGTAAAAATTAAGTTTGCTAAATAAAGTAGTATGGAACGTTCTGTGAGTAAAAAGTTAAGCTGTGCTCACTGGAGAAGTCTTATGTCCAGTGTCCTGTGAGGACCGCTCTATTCTGATACCAGGTTTGACCTTGCTGGCCTGGTGGTGTCCATGGGGTTTGAGATAATACTCTGTGCATTGTTACAACATGATTTGTCCACCTCCACATTGCTACTTGTGTTTGTTGTGGAAGCCAAAGCATTCCTATGCCTTCCTGTTTGTTTTCTTTTTTTTAAACAACTTTATTTTAAAAAACAAAGATAAATGTACAGATTTTAAGCATTTTGGCATAAAAGTATACAAAATCATTTTGTCAATACTTGATTTTTTTTAAAGTTTTGATAGTGTGCATTAAAATCTTACTAGTTACACTGAGCATAAAGTACATGTAAAACAAGATGTAATCTAGAAATAGTCAAATCTTCTTGGTGTGTAAGGATTAAGCATAATGGTTTTTCATTTTCTTTTTTTTTTCTTTTCTTGAACTTCGTATAGTCTGTGAGTTGTTTCTGGGGTGTTCAGAGCTTTCTGGGGTTAGTATCCAATTATCAGTGACTGCATATTATGTCTGTTCTTTTGTGACTGGGTTATCTCACTCAGGATGATATTCTCTATAGTTTGTTTTCTTTTGAAGAATGGAATTGTTCATTGCTAAGAGAATGTAATTTGTAGCTTTTCTAAAAAATTGAATATTTTATTTATTTCCATTTCAAATGTTATCCCCTTTCCCAGTTGCCCTTCCAGAAATCCCCTATCCAATTTTCCCTCCCCCTAAGCCTGTATTCATTAGGGGCCTCCCCCACCATCCACCCATTCCCACATCACAGCCCTAGCATTCCTCTACACTGGGGCAAGGAGCTTTCACAAGACCAAGGGCCTATCTTCCTATTGATATCCTACATGGCCATACTCTGCTGCGTATGCAGCCAAAACCTTGGGTCCCTCCATGGGTACTCCTTGGTTTGTGGTTTAGTCTCTGGGAGTTCTGGGGGGTTCTGATTGTTTGATATTGTTGTTCTTCCTATGGGTTGCAAACCCTTTCAGCTCCTTCAGTCCTTTCTCTAACTCCTCCATTGGAGTCCCCATGCTCCGTCCAAAGGTTGGCTGGAAGCGTCTGCCTCTATATTTGTCAGGCTCTGGCAGAGCCTCTCAGGAGACAGCTATATCAGGCTCTGGACAGCAAGCACTTTTGCCATCAACAGTAGTGTCTGAGTTTGATATCTATATATGGAATGAATGCCCAGTTGGGGCAGTCTCTGGATGGCCTTTACTTCAGTCTCTGCTCCCTATGTTGTCTTCAAATTTCCATTAGAGAGGAGCAACTCTGGGTTAAAATTTGAAAATGAGTGGGTGGCCCCAGCCCTCAGCCCAGGGTGAAGCCTAGAATCTGGATATGATTTCTACAGGTTCTCCCTCCATTTTGTTGGGCATTTCAGCTAATCTCATCCCCTTTGGGTTCTGGGAGCCTCTTGTATTCCTGGCATCTGGAACAGGTGATGGATACCCCCAGTTCCCAAGTACCCATTGCTACACACCTCTGTTCAAATTCCTGACCCTCTGTATATCATCCCTGATTCCTCCCATACCATGTCCTGCCCCCCTTATCCTCCCTCCACCCATTTCTTCCTCTCAAGTCCCTCCAACCCTCTACCTCCCACAAGTATCTTGTTCACGCTTCTAAAAAGGACTGAAGCATCCACATTTTGATCTTTCTTCTTCTTGAGCATTATGTGATCTGTGAATTGTATCTTGGGTATTTGAGCTTTTGGATTAATATCCACTTAGCAGTGAGTGCATGCCATGCATGTTCTTTTGTGACTAGGTGACCTCACCCAGGATGATACTTTCTAGTTCCATTCATTTACCTAAGAATTTCATGAAGCCGTTATTTTTAATAGCTGGGTAGTATTTCATTGTGTAAATGTAGCACATTTTCTGTATCCGTTCCTTTCTGGAAGGACATTTGGGATTTTTCCAGCTCCTGGATATTATAAATAAGGCTGGTATGAACATGGTGGAGCATGTGTCCTTGTGATAGGTTGGATTGTCTTTTTGGTGTATGCCCAGGAGTGGAATAGCTGGGTCTTCAGGTAGTACTATATCCAATTTTCTGACGAACTACCAGACTGATATTTAGAGTGGTTGTACCAGTTTGTAATCCCACCAACAGTGGAGGAGTGTTCTTCTTTCTCTACATTCTCACCAGCATCTGCTTTCATGTGAGTTTTTGATCTTAGCCATTCTGACTGGTATGAGGTAGAATGTTACTAGTATTTTAATTTGCATTTCGCTGATGACTAAGCATGTTAAACATTTCTTTAGGTGCTTTGGGGCCATTTCATATTCCTCAGTTGAGAATTCTTTGTTTAGATCTGTACCCCATTTTTTAAATAGTTATTTGGTTCTCAGAAGTCTATCTTCTAGAGTTCATTATATATATTACATATTAGCCTTATATTGGATTTAGATTGATAAAGATCTTTTTGCAATCCCATTTGTCGATTCTTGATCATAGAGCTTAGGCCATTGGTTGGGAGACTTTTAATGACTGCTTTCATTTATTTAAGGGATAGGGGACTGTTTAGATAGTTTATTTTACTCTGATTTAACTTTGGTACCTGGTACCTATCTAGAAAATTGACCATTTCATCCAGATTATTTTGTTTTGCTGAGTATAAACTTTTGTAGTAGAATCTAATCATTTTTTTTATTTTCTCAGTTTCTGTTGTTTTGTCTCTCTTTTCATTTCTGATTTTGTTTATATGGATACGATCTCTGTGCCCTCTGGTTAGTCTGGCTGAGGGTTTGTTTATCTTGTTGATTTTCTCAAAGAACCAGCTCCTGGTTGTACTGGCTAGTTTTGTGTGAACTTGACACAAGCTGGAGTTATCACAAAGAAAGGAGCCTCAGTTGAGGAAATACCTCCATGAGATCCAGCTATAAGACATTTTCTCAACTAGTGATTAAAAGGGAAGGGCCCAGCCCATTGTGGGTGGTGCCATCTCTGAGCTGGTAGACCAGGATTCTATAAGAAAGCAAGCTGAGCAAGCCAGGGGAAGCAAGCCAGTGAGCAACATCTCTCCATGGCCTCTGCATCAGCTCCGGCTTCCTGACCTGTTTGATTCCAGTCCTGACTTTCTTTGATGAACAGTGATATAGAAGTGTAAACTGAGCAAACCCTTTCCTCCCCAACTTACTTATTGGTCATGATGTTTTGTGCAGAAATAGAAATCCTGACTAAGACAAATTGGTACCAGCATAGTAGGGTATTCCTGTGACAACCTGACCATGTTTTGGGGAGGACTGTGAAAGGACTTTGAAACTTTGAGCAAGAAGAGCTACTGGGATGTTAAGAGCTCTGTAGAATGTTCTATAGGAGCTTGGAAGGTAATGTTGAAAACAGAGCAGAAGATGGAGGCCTGGTTTGTAAAATTTCAGAAGGAAAACTTAAAAACTTATCAGAGTTTTGGCTGTTTTGATTGTGAAGAGTCTGTGGTTTTGGTTAGCTGGAGCTGATTCAGTACCTGTGATTAACAAGATACCAGAAATAATAAAGCAAAACCTTTGCATTACTGGGACTATTGTTGCTGATCAACTGGAGCTAAGAAATTAGTGGTGATTAAGAAGAGGCCAGCATCGTTGAGGTGAAATCTTCTGAGAGCACAAAGGGGCTGTGTTCCAGAGATAGACAATGCTGTACCTTGTGCTATGGCAGGACTTGGTAATGTATAAGAGTCTCCCAGATGGTACTGGTTTTGAAGAATGAAGGGGTCATGAAAAGCAGCTGAGGCTCGGCACTGTGAGAAGCCATGGAAGGCTATTGGTGAAGGTGCAGTCTCAGTTCCAATGAATGCCCCAGGACAGCAGTGTTTTGGAGATGCCAGTGCCATGAGATGACCAAGAACAGGCAGCTGGAGCCTAGAAGACAAGGTGTGTGCTACAGGAGGCAGAGCTGGAGAAGTGACCGAAGCCCTGGGAGGCGCGCAGATGTTTGTAAATGGATTCCCAGACATTGGATGATTAGAGATTGACTTTGTTTTTGATTGTGACTGTGCCCTGATATTTTTCCCTTGTGAAGGAAGAAATGGAGCCCACAGTTAGGAGACTGAATTATAAAAAGACTTTGATTTTTAAAAGAGACTAGATATTTTAAAGGTATTGCAATTTTAATATGTAAGAATTTGTAAAGACTATGGGACTCTTAAGGTTATTTAGATCTTGGGGATAAACAAGAAAGTAAGGGTTAAGGCTCACTAGTGATATGTTTGTGTGTCAAGTTGACAAGGGGTCAATTTTACTGGCTGGTTTTCTGTAAAGTTGACATAAGCTGGAGTTATCACAGAGACAAGAGCCTCAGTTAAGAAAATGCCTCCATGAGATCCAGCTGTAAGGCATTTTCTCAACTGGTGATCAAGGGGAAAGGGCCCAGCCCATTGTGGGTGGTGCCATCCCTGGGCTGGTAGACCTGGGTTCTATAAGAAAGCAAGCTGAGCAAGTCAGGGGAAGCAAGCCAGTAAGTAACATTCCTCCATGGCCTCTGCATCAGCTCCTGCTTCCTGACCTGCTTGAGTTCCAGTCCTGAATTCCTCTGGTGATGAACAGTGATATGGAAGTGTAAGCTGAATAAAAACCCTTTGTTCCCCAACTTGCTTCTTGGTCATGATATTTGGATCAGGAATAGAAACCCTGATTAAGACACTGGCTTTGTTCATTCTTTGTATAGTTCTTTTGTTTCTACTTGGTTGATTTCATCTCTGAGTTTGATTACTTATGACTATCTACTCCTCTTGGGTGTATTTTCTTCTTTTTGTTCTAGAGCTTTCAGTTGTGCTGCCAAGCTGCTAGTGTATGCTTTTTCCAGTTTCTTTTTGGAGGCCCTCAAAGCTATGAGTTTTCCTCTTAGTACTATTTTCATCGTATCCCATAGATTGGGTATGTTGTGCCTTCATTTTCATTAAATTCTAAAAAGTATTTAATTTAATTTCTTTCTTTATTTTTTCTTGACCAAGTTATCATTGAGTAGAGCATTGTTCAGCTTCCATGTGTATGTGGACTTTTTGTTGATTTTGTTGTTTTGGAAAACCAACCTTAGTCAGTAGTGATCTAATAGGATGAATGGGAGTATTTCAGTCTTCTTGTACCTGTTGAGGCTTCTTTTGTGACCGACAATATGGTCAATTTTGAAGAAGGTACCATGACGTGGTAAGAAGAACATATATTCTTTTATAATTGGATGAAGTGTTCTGTAGATGTCTGTTATTTCCAATTGGTTTATAACCTCTGCTAGCTTCACTGTGTCTTTGTTTAGTTTCTGCTTTCATGATCTGTCTATTGTTGAGAGTTGGGTGTTGAAGTCTCCTACTATTATTGTATGAGATGCAATGTATGCTTTGAGCTTTAGTAAAGTTTCTTTATGTATGTGGGTGTCCTTTTATTTGGTTTTTCATTTGAAGCATAGATCTTCAGAATTGAGAGTTTATCATGGTAGATTTTTGTATTGATGAGTATGAAAGTATCCTTCTTTCTTCCTTCCCTCCTCCTCCTCCTCCTCCTCCTCCTCCTTCTTCTTCTCATCTTCCTTCTTCTTCTTCTTCTTTTTTGATAACTTTTGGTTGAAAGTTGATTTTTTTTCACTACTAGAATGGCTGTTCCAGTTTGTTTTTAAAGCCAATTTGCTTCCATAACTTTTATCCAACATTTTACTCTGATGTAGTGTCTGTCTTTGGCACTGAGGAACACTTCCTGTATGTAGCCAAATGCTGTGTCCTATTTACATATCCAGTATGTTAGTATATGTCTTTTTCTTGGGGAATTGAGTCTATTTATCTTACTAGATATTAAGGACTAGTCATTGTTGCTTCCTGTTATTTCTGTTGTTAGAGGTGGAATTATGTTTGTGTGGAAATCTTCTTTTGGGGTTGGTGAAAGATTACTTTCTTGTTTTTTTTTTTTTTTTTTTAACGGTGTAGTTTCTCTGCATGTGTTGAAGTTTTTCCATCTATTATCCTTTGTAGGGCTGGACTTGTGGAAAGATACTGTGTAAATTTGGAATATTTTGGTTTCATCATCTATGGCAATTGAAAGTTTTGCTGGATATAGTAGCCTGGGCTGGCATTTGTGTTCGCTTAGGGTCTGTATGACATCTGTCTGGGATCTTCTGGCTTTTAGAGTGTCTGGTGAAAAGTACGGTAATATTCTGTTGGGTCTGCCTTTATATATTAATTGACCTTTTCCCCTTATTATTTTAATATCCTTTCTTTGTTTTGTCCATTTGATGTTTTGATTATTGTGTGAGAAGAAGAATTTCTTTTCTGGTCCAGCCCACTTGGAGTTCTGTAGGCTTCTTTTATGTTCATGGGCATCTCTTTCTTTAGGTGAGGAAAGTTTTCTCTTTTCCATTGGATTGTTTATTTATTTAAATTTCAAATGTTATCCCCTTTCCTTGTTTCCTGTCCTCTTCTATCCTCCCTCCCCATCCTTCTATGAGGATACTCCCACTTCTACCCACCCATTTCCATTTCCCAACCCTGGCATTCCTTTACACTGGGGAAATAAGCCTTCACAGGACCAAGGGCTGCTTCTCCTATTGATGCCAGACAATACCATTCTCCACTACATATGTGGCTAGTGCCATTGGTTCCCCCATGTGTATTCTGATTGGTGGTTTAGTCCCTGAGAGCTCTGAGGGGGTGTGATTGTTTGATATTGTTGTTCTTCCTATGAGTCTGACATTTATGTCTCCTGAGAGGCTTTGCCAGAGCCTTACTGCTACAGATTAAGATAGTTGTAGCTAACCATCAGACTGAGCATGGGGACCCCAATGGAGGAGTTAGATAAACAACTGAAGTAACTGAAGGGTTTGTAAACTCATAGGAAATTTTCTTCTATACTTTTTTGAAAATATTTACTGGTCCTTTAAGTTGAGAATCATAGCTCTCTTTTATGCCTATCATACTTAGGTCTAATCTCATTGTGTCCTGGATTTTGGGGGTTAGGAGCTTTTTGGATTTTGCATTTTTTGACTGTTGTATCAATGTTTTGTATGGTATCCTCTGTACCTGAGATTCTCTTCTAGCTCCTGTATTCTGTTGCTGATGATGCTTGCATCTATGACTCCTGATATCTTTTATAGGTTTGCTCTTTCCAGGGTTTTCTCCCTTTGTAATTTCTTTATTGTTTCTATTTCCTGTTTTATATCCTGGATGGTTTTGTTCAATTCCTTCATCTGTTTTTTTTTTTTTTTTTTTTTTTTGTTTTTGGGGGATTTGTTGGGTTTTGTTTTTGTTTTTGTTTGTTTTTTATTCTTTAATGGATAATGTTTCTGCTTTAAAGGCTTCTACCTGTTTACCTGTGTTGTCCTGCACTTAAAGGGAGTTATTTATTTCCTTTCTAAAGTCCTCTATCATCTTCATGAGATGTGATTTTAAATCAAAATCCTGTTTTTCCAGTGTGTTGGGGTATCCAGGACTTCCTATGTTGGGAGAACTGGGTTCTGAATATGCAAATTAGCCTTGGTTTCTGTTGCTTATGTTCTTGTGCTTGCCTCTCACCGTCCGACTTTCTCTAGTGTTAGTTGTTCTAGCTTGTTGAGCTTGTCCGTCCTGTGAGCCTGTGATCTTAGGTGTGTCAGCACTCTTGGGAGACCAGTTCTCTCTGGGCAGGATTTGGTGTGGAGAGCTGTGTCACAGGGTTAGTTCTGTAGTGCTGATGAAAATCAGAAAAATCCTGTCACTGTCTGCTTCTTGGTTCCCGTGCTCTTTGCGTTCCTGACCGGTCTGTTTTTGGCTGGTTATTGGAGAAAAGTGATGGTCTCACCTGTGAACTTAGGAGTGACCACATTCCAAGGTGACCAGCTCTGTGTGGGCAGAATTTGTGTCTGGAGAGCTATAGTACAGCCTGAGCTCCAGGGCACAGATGGGGACCTGAATGAATTTGTAGCTTTTCAAAAGTATTCCTTTAGATTTACTAATTGATAATAATCTTGCACTAGCAGCGCAAAACTGAGAATATTTTTATTAGAAATCTGGGGTTTCCACGGGAAGAACAACATTATCAACCAAGCAAACCTTCCACAGCTCCCAGGGACTAAAACACCAACCAATGAGCACACATGGAAAGACCCATGGCTCCAGTTGCATATGTAGCAGAGAATGGCATTGTCTGGTATCTGTGGGTGAAAAGGCCTTCGGTCCAGTGAAGTCTCATTTTCTCAGTGTAGGGGAATGCCAAGGCACTGAGGTGGAAGAGGGTGGTTGGGAGAGCGAGCATCTTCATGGAGGTTAGGGGAGGGGGAAGAGTGAAGGAAAGGGGATAGCATTTGAAATGTTAATACAGAAAATATCAAGTAAAAACTGGGGAGGGGGAATCTGGGGTTTGTGTCAAAAAAAGTACAAAGAAATATAAATGAGTTAGGACAAAAAAGAAATAAAGTATAGCAATGCTGGATGAGGACCATTCTGGGTCTTATTCCTGTTCCAGCATGTGGGTTGTTCTTCACATGTGTGACTTTACCTTAAACAAGCATTTCCTGCGCTGGTTCTTTGAAGTTGCTGGAGAGCTGTAAGTGGTCAGTGCAGATGTGCTTCACCCCTGTGAAAGCAGATGACAATACCATGTGTCACTGTTCTGAGGCTTCACGCTCCTCTCTAGGAGGCACTCCTGATACCTGAATGTCCGCTTGGCCATCTCTCCTAGGTAGCACCTCTAATCGTTATCATTCTAAAAGGACCTAGAAAGAGCATGGCTTTCCATCCTTAGGAATGGTGGTAGACATAATGTTACCACATCTGCCCTGATATCCTTGTGGTCAATATTGCATGTGTGAGCGTTTCAGCTCTGGCTGATGCTCTGCCCACACTTGTCCATAACCATCCCAGTTTGTTCCAGCTCAGAAGTCACCCTGCACCAGAATACAACAACAGAAAAGTTTCCTTCCTCTTATTCCAAGGAATAAGTGGTTCTAAAATGTGCTCCCTGTTCAGCAGCTGTGGTACAGCACCGTATGGTGTGTTAGAAGCAGATTTTTATTCCACAGCCTGGACTATTTTCAAAATCTGTGTGGATGGAGCTCAGGAACCTAGGTTTTGTAACTTCTCTAGCTATATGTGAGCCGCCTTAAAGTTTGGGGATTACAGATGAAACTATTCTAGGCCATGGTGAGTGGGTGTAAGGAGAGGGAGGATGCCTAGGCTAGTAAGTTCAGAAGAGGTGGGGGATAAGAACCAATTCAGAAACAAAGAGATCTCCATTCCAAGAAGAAGACACAACTGGGAAAGTTTCAGGATTCAGAAAATTCCAAATATCCCATTTCTCCTTACTTCCTTCTCTTCTCCCACCTCATACTCTGCCAGCTTCCCCCCTGCTTCCTAGGCTGCCAGCCTGCCTGCTTACCTCCTTTCTTGCTTCCAAAGTTACCCCTTTGCCTCTTGCATATCTTAAGACAATTTGTATACGGACTGAATTTTACAATTTTCTCATTTGTTTCATAGTTAGATTCCATATGTAAATAAATAATAGCATACTTGTTTCTCTGTGCTTGAATTGTTTTGGTTTTTCTTTTTTTAATTCATGCATTTTATCAGCAACAGGATTTTTGGAGTTTTTTCTTTAGTTTGTTTTGAGGGTTTTTTTGTTTGTTTGTTTGTTTGTTTTATTAGATCAATCATCTTTCAGGGGGTATATATCATATTTTGTTTATCCTTTATCTATTCATCAGTTGACAAGTTGCTGTTACCATTACTTTGCTTCTATTAATATTGCTGAAGAATATGTAAGCATGTGAAGGCCTCTTCAAATAGCATGTTCCATTTCCTTTAGACATGTGGCCAGCCATGCATTGCTGGAGCCTGTTCAATTCTGTAGCATCCAGCAGAAAGTTTGTAAAGTGCCCTTACCACTTTCCAGTTCAGCACAGTGTTCTTTTGTGACCCCAGTCTTTCCAGTACTTCTCATTCTAGTCTTTCTAATGACAGTAATCATCACCATCATCATCATCGTCATCATCATCATCATCATCATCATCATCATTCCTTCCATGTTTTAGGTTCATATAATGGTGGGTCTAATCTGTGCTTCTCTGATGACTGGGAGTTTGGAGAATTTATCATTTATTGATTGATTGATTGATTTAGAACTGACAAATTGGTATTTCTTTGTCTTTGATAAATATTTAGAAGTATGGTCCTTTCCTTAAAAAGTTATTTCATTAGTGGTGTTAAATTTTTGATGTTCTTTATATATTAGGGAAAGGAGATGTGAGATATGTTTTGGTGGTGTTCTCTGTTCTGAGGGATGTATCTACATATGTCATTTCTTAGCTTGTAAGTTCAACTTAATTGCATTTGTCAATAAGAGCTTTCTCTGTGTGTTAACTTGGGGACACAGATAAGTCCCTCCCCAGACTACTGTTAAGCCTTGCACATACACTTAAGTGATTATGTGCAAACAACTGCTGGTCACTAACAATATTTTGAGTGGCTTTTTTTGAATAATATATACTCAATGTGACTCATTATTTTAGCGAGTTTTAAAATCATATAAATGACACATAGAATTATTTATTGTCTATAGTTGAAAACTAATAGTTATTCTGAAAAGGATATATCTTATTAGATTCTTAGCTAATAACTTTCACATAATGTATGCATGAAACACAACAGAATTTCACTATCCTAGATTTAACAATAAAATCCACAAGAAATGTATAGATTATTTTGGTATTTTGTTATAATTTTGCTTTATGTAATTCAGTGTGCAGTTTTGTCTTTAAATGTTTTAACATGGAATTCTAACACATTATCCTTTGGTTTTAATCCTTAAAATCTGAATTTTTTTTCTAAATGGTGACATAATAATTTAACTGAAATACTTACTCATGTGTTCTTATTAAAAAAAATTTTGTCTTGATATCCCTAAAACTTCAGTAATAGCCTGTAGAAAAAAGTCTCAGACACTTGAAGTTGAATTATTTATGTTATTTGAATATAACATATTTGGATCTATTAAGATAGGTGGTGATAAAAGATGAGCAGATAAAGTTGCAATATATAATAAAATATTTAATGTATGATAAAATAAGACTGTGGGAAAAGAGATGACAAAATTAAAAGCAAACAAATAAAAATCTAAGTCCAAAGAATAGATAAGACAGTCTTACTTCTGACATAATTAGGGATAAACAATTTAATAAGTATTTGTGTCCTGAATCCTAATACATATTTTTTAATTCTTCATGTAAAGTTAAAAATGTTTTTATATCTTTCTTACGAGCTCCATGTACCTGTATGGGACATGTACACCTGTTGAGCAATCCAAAAGTCCTCAAACTGATTACACAGTAGCATTCCATTACCTGGTCTGGAGTACCATCTCACTGGTCTTCTTAAAGTGCATGTTTTAGTACAGCAGTTAACAAAATCAGCATCAAAATTCATGATGCAGTCAAAAGGAGTATAGGTGTCTCTACACTTGAAATGTAATGCCTGTAACATTTATACTCCATAATTTAAAATTTCTCACTGTCTTCATAGCAGAACTTTAAGAAACTGTAAAAAAAAAAAACATATGTTTATTTTCCTCTCACTCTGGTTTATTTTTAAATGAATCGGGGATATTTGATGGAAAAGCTCCAGTTGTTTTTATTGTTGTTGTTAATTACAATGTATAAATCCTTCCAGGCATTTGCATAGAACTTTATTTTACAATTTAGTATTCTTCTTTTATTAATTTAAAATTAATACATATTAAATAAAATGGCTGTTTAATAGCAATCTATTATCCCTTTGATGCCCAGCATAGTTTTGATATTAAGATTTATCATTGTAAGTGAGCTAAACTATTTAAAAGATATGGATTAGAACACATCTAAGTCTCTTAATTTCTCCAGGGGTCGATTTAATATTACTCTTTGGTAGCTTTTAATATATAATTTGAAATAGTTACTGTTTTCTTTTTTACTGTGCTCCTCCTACAATAAAACTATATTTAAAAAGTAACTAAATGTTTGAGATACTGTCCAGTGGTTAAGAGCACTGAATGCTCTTTTGAGGTCCTGAGTTCGATTCCCAGCAACCATATGGTGGTTCACAACCATCTATAATAGGATCTGATGTCCTTTTTCTGATGCGTCTGAAAACAACAACAGTGTACTCATATAAATACAATGAATAAATCTTTTTTTAAAGGAACTAAGCAAGTATACTATAATGAATTTGCAATTTTCCATTCAATTGCTAAAACAAAGTCAGTTCTGCATACTTACAAGTAGATAGGAGTGATGTGCAAGATGGCTGCCACTCCACATAGATGCCATATTTTATCATATCCTGAAACTCTATGATAGACTGGGAGACAGAGACATAATTTCTACACATATATAAAAATATAATGGAAATATACAAATTCATAAGCAAGCATTTATCAAGGAGCATAAATTAGCTTACAAAATCACTTTCTTTAATTTCATTAGTTATTAATTTATTTTGGGACAGAGTTATACTGTATAGAATTGGATGGCCAGGAACTCACCATCTAGACCAGGCTGGCCTTGAATTCACAGTGATCCATTCACCTCTGCCTCCTAAGTGCTGGGATTCAGGACATGTGATGCCATGCCTGGCTGCTAGACTACTTTGAAAGGTTTATTTGCCTAATGAGTTATGAGGAAGATGAAAACTTATGTGAAAAAATATATATGAATTAAAGGCAGTCTGCTCATAAAAAAAAATATGTTGCTTGTGTGTTTCACTGGGCAGTGAGCTAGTGGAAGAAAAGCATAGACCATGGCTTTCATCTCAGCTTCAGTATTCCTAGGCAGTCTTCTGTAAACATTGTTTCATTTCTATGTAGCTCTTGAAAAATCTCTAAATAGTTAAGCAAAATGCTTTAAACTACAGATATTCATTTTTTTAAGTAATTGAAAATAGTGCTGACATAAATTCATGGCTTCCAAACAGGTTTTTCAAAGTGAAAAACAGATTTGTATGTCCTAAAATTAAACAACCACTAGAATTATAAGCAGGTACTATAATTCTGAAGCAGCCAAATGTGTAAAATGTACTTTGGAGGCAGTGTGCTATAACCAATACATGCTAATTTCAGAAGGCAGTCTTCAGGAGAACCCCTGCTTTGCTAATTAATGTAACATGTGGTCTTCAATGTTTCAGCCTACAGAAGCCACCAAGGCTACCTCTCACCCAATTACAGGAGAGATTCAGGTATGGGAAGCTTTGCCTGTCATTTTTCTCTCATCTTTTTGCTTTGGTTTTAGCGTTTCTCTATTGGAATTTCTAACAGTCTGTCTAGTTCTTTCCTTTTCTACAACCTGTACAAAACTATGTAGGAAACACAATGTTACAGCATGGTGTATAGATAGATGTACTTGTGAGTGGAAACCAGTCATAGCTTTGAAATTCCAGACTGAAGAGTCAGTATATACTGAGGTTCAACCAGAGGGGACTTGAGTGTGCTTTGCACACAGCTTCTCCTTCTCCAAGTTAGAATAATCAAGTGACATCTTTTGTTAAGTCACTGATTTCAAACTAATTGATAAAGAATTATCATTTATCATTAATAATTAATAATTATGGGAAGTTATTGCCATACTGTAGGTTATAAAAGCTTTTTTGTAAGCTCAATTGAAAGAATGTTGACTGGAAAAACAGAATAAAAAGTACAGAAAATTTCAGCTTTAGTTCCGTGTAGATTTCTATATTTGAATATTGCATTATCACAGTTTCTATCTCAGCATGAGTCACAGTAAAGTAGCTTTAAAGTTTGGTTTGGGGTAGTACCAAAATGTAATTTAAGGTAGATGAGAAATATCACGACATAGAAAGAATTAACACAGTACGAATGTTACCAGGGGACAGCAAGGTTACATCTCCAACATAATGTAAATCCTCACAGAAGATTTACAGGATAGCAGAGATAAAGGGGACAATGTATGAATGGCAGCAGTAGCACGCAGAAAGTTGTCACACTCTGAATCAAGCAATGATGGAACCAGCTTCGAGGCACTGTGTTTCCAAAAAGAATGTGGGAAGGAAGCAGATGGGAATTATCCCTCAGAGGATAGCAGAGTATTGCATACCATAGAGTAAGAAGCGGACTGATGGGGGCGGGGATGGGGAGGCATGAGTAATCGGAAGCCATCCCCCAATTGCTGACAGAGACTATCCCAGTGGCAAGGGTACAGGGTCCGAACAGCAGCGAAGCAACTCTACACGCACAGACGAGAGCTAAAGTGAAGACGTAGAATGCAGTGAGGGGTGTTTTCCAGGGCGCCTCTCCTGGAAGGAACCCTGTCCCTGGGCTCCACTTACGCATGCCTGATCTGGATGCTCCTCTGCTGGTTGCCAGTGTTCAGAGTTTTCACCAGACTTGTCATTCAATAATCCACAGGCAACACAGGAAACACCTGAACACTGATTTTTAATAGTTTTTTTTTTTTTTTTTTTTTTTTCCTACCGCGTTTTTAACATCTTGCCTTTGGACTGTTTACTGTTTCTGTTTGGTTTGAGGTTCTCTTATTGCTTACTCTCCCGTGTCTTCCCCTTCAGCGGTAAAACTTCAAGTCTGAAGTTGAAACTTACCCTGACACAATACCTCTGAACAGTGAACACTGGTTTTCAACCTTCCTAACGCTGTAACTCGGTTCCTCGTGTTGAGGGGACCCACAACCATATAGTTATTTTTATGGCTACCTCACAGCCGTAACTTTGCTACTATTGTGAATCATAATGTAAACATTGTTGGAGATGAGATTCATCGGTCAGCTGCACATGCTGAGAACCACTGAGTTCAAATATTCTTTTTTTGTGGTTTGGTTTTAATGAGAAAAATTGGTTTGTACTTCTTTCTTTTGTCCTTTTTATTATATTCTGTTTCCGTTATTTTCTCCTGTTGTGTGGCAAAGCCTCATGGGAATGGCTCACATACACTAGTCATTATAAAGGTGCAGGCACTGGAACCCCTGTGTGTGAGGATGGCCCAGGTCTCTGTGCTTTCTCTAGTCTGACCCCTGAGCTCCTTGGATGTCTTTAGGAGTGAATGGGGAAGTTTTGAGTCTCTTAGGTAGTATGAAGGTTTTTGTGTCAAAGAGAAACTGCTTGGGTGCAGTACCACTTGGAAATGGACGCCAGAAAAGCTATGGGTTGACCTTTGTGTTCCCCTGTCACACCCTAGCACACACTTTCAAAACGTGCCTTTTCTTTTCCCTTAGGACACAGAACATTGTTATTTGCACATTTTTCATGGTCATCAGAGATGACTAGACTTTTTTCTCTGTTTAATTGTGCAACTAAAGATTCATTTCTATTGGAAAACTTATCCACTTCAAAACTGTGCCACAAGAGCATGTTTTTAATTCTGAAGTTTTAAGCAATGGCTTGACTCATTTTGGTTACCCCATTTTGGGTATAAACACTATGTTTCTGTTTTTGTATGAATTATTTTTTAAAGTTAGTATTTTCACACATACATTCATTCTTTTAAATATGAATATATATGTATCTATTTCTTGAAAAAATAATGTAATTAAGATTTAATCTGAAGGACATCAAGAGAATACTTCAATTATGAAAGAGAAAAATACTAAGCTCAAAGATTTTGAATTTTGGCAGCTTCTCAAATGTTTGTATGAGTTGTAAATCATGTTCTTTGATGTCAATGTGATCTGCCCAAAAGTACTGTGGACATATTCTTCTTTCTTCTCCAGCCTCTAAAGTCAAAGGAGTAAGTTAGTATCACTGCAGTCTCTTACTCTGTAAGAAGTGGCAGAGAAAGAGAAGATATGAACAGTCTAAACTGTTTCTTCTTTACATCTTACATCTTAATGTCGATGACCTCCTCTCCACATAACCTTCCTTCTCACCACTCATTTGTGATAAAACTTAATTGCTGCCTCATAATACTTTTACAAATTGTTTATTTTACTTTCGAAGTTCTTGTAATTGTGATAGTCAATATCAGTGAGGTGTATTTTTTTCCATAAACAATTTTTAATATTAGAATATAATACAAACTTAGTGTATGATTTTTCTTCCAAATGAACTATAGCTAGGCCAAGCCTCTTCACTGTGCAGAGTCCAATAAGCATGAACAGCATATTTCCTACAAATCCAGACGTGCCTAAGACCTTCCAGATAGACTGGGCATTCACAGCTTAGTTTCAAATAAAACTGAGAAGAAGATAACTTCTTATAGAATATTAAAAGAACTAGTAAAGCATTAATTGATACAATGTTATGTGTTTTTATTTTTTCATGGAATTGTTTTCTACCCCTCAAAGCTTCAAATCAACTATGATCTCGGAAATCTTATAATACATATTCTTCAAGCAAGAAACCTAGTCCCCAGAGACAACAATGGCTACTCTGACCCATTTGTTAAGGTGTACTTACTTCCAGGACGAGGGTAAGTGCACGGTACTGTCTTCTAAGAATTCCAGCTCACATTCTGAGCAATCCTGATAGCTTCTTCCATTCTTTTATTTGCAAACCTAACCTGGATTGTCCTTGGTCTACTTTTGCCACTGCATTCTTCTCTAATTAGTAGATAAGGCTGAATTAAAATTTTAAATGAACTTATCAATGGTTCTCTGAGAGCAGTGGTTGTAAGGAAGCTAGACTCCATCAGAACAAGCAGAATTTTGATTGTTGAGAAACATTTATGTGCCAAGTAGACAGATTGTAACTCTAAAATCACTTGAGAAATGGTGGCACATTTTAAGAACTAACAGGTTGTAAATGTTCATTTTTATGTAAATGTATGTAGTAAATTAATATGGCAGCTTTACTTTAAGTACTAACTAGTTCCCAAATAACGACACAAAGAGACCAAAAATCTGGCTACCTTCCAGCCAAATACTTGAATTTAGAGCCCTCCATGCTTCAGCTGAGCTCTCATAGACTCCTTTTGAGTTCCCGCCCCTACCACCACCACCACCACCACTCTGGACACAGCCCTCCCTTCCTTTGGCTGGCAGAAGTTCTAGCCTATTCTCTCCTATGCCTACCCATCGGGTGATTAGCCTTTATTGACAAGGCAGAGAGTACATGGTAAGAATTGTGTACACAAACTTAAGACAGCAGATTCTTGTCATAAGCATTACAAGGCTGTGTCTGGACTGAAAGACAAATTAGCATTTAAGTAACACAAGGATAACCTTTACACAGTGACCAAAAGCATTACACCTACAACTTGACTCCCTAAATACACTAGAAAATTAACACTTCTTTACTGTTTATTTTTACAATATATATATATATATATATATATATATATATATATATATATTAGTATTATATATTTTCATAGTCAATAAGTGACTTTTTATGAAAACTTATTTATATACAGATTTCCAAATCAATCTGTCAAAAATAGTGACAGATAATAACATTTGAAGCAATGACTTTGCTATATAAATAGGAGATGTTTTATTTACTCGTGTGGGACGTATAGATTTGTTGCTATAAAGGAAGTGCATAGGGCTTTGGGTCTAACTTCATGGCAGAATGTGTGTTTAACATGAGTCTTTCATTCTCTAGCATCAAATAAAAATACTAAGTAAATGATGTGTATTTTTATGGTGTATAATAACTAATCACATAATTAATGCTAATACCAATGTTCTGATATGTCAATGAGTTCTTAAAACCACTAGTTTTCAAATAAGTAACCTCTACAAATCATGATATTTAATCTAAGTCGTTTATACTGCCCATGTTAATGTGATGCAACCATGAGTGGTAAACAAAGGGAGATGTGTTAAGAAAATGTCTCAACTAATAGGAATAATGGTTTAATTTTTTATTAATGAGGGGATGACACTTGAGTACTAATTTTTGCTTGGAACCTTTTAAGTACAGCACAGAAGCAGAGTAGTGCAGTCACTAACGGTCATTTATCTTCAGAAGTTTTCACTTCCTAGCCAATTAGAGTTCACATTTCCTCTCACATAATTCCTATACCTCCATATTATTTTGAAAAAAATCTAGCATTTTTTTAAGGTGGTTAAGATCCTAGCTGGTGTTGGTAGATCACGCTACCAATGCACAACAAATGTTTCTAAGCACACATCAAACATTCCTCAGAAATATATCATGTGCTGTAAAACGCCAACTGGTTTAAAGGCAAACAAACGACCCGGAAGTGTTCTCCGAGGTTTACCTGAAGAGGTGCCATATTGGATTAAGCGCTGCTGTGAATCTGCTGTTTATTCACCACTGGGGAGTTCCAGTTCTTTTGATGTTCAGTTTTACTGTGAGCACAATCATACTTTTTAGTTTCTCAATCGACACAAATCAGATAATGCAGAGGCCGTACAGCACAAACTAGTGTACAGGCTCTGACTTCACACCCTGCTGCGGGAGTTCCTTTTTACAAAGTTAGAACTGCTGTTATGGTTGATCTAATTTTATTTTCTGAAGCATTCTTAAATCATCAATAATTCTACATGAAATCAGTAAAATAACACATGTCCCAGGAAAGAAAATCTGGTTGGTTGATATTGTTGTTCTTCCTGTGGGGCTGCAAACTCCTTAAGCTCCTTCAGTCCTTTCTCTAACTCCTCCACTGGGGAAAATTACTCTTAAACATTTGTCTGTGTTTTTAAATGGATTGATTTTGCATCTCCCATAACAGCATCCTCAGTGTCATCTTTTATAGTACACATGAATATTTACATCTATGCACTGAGTGATGGAATTGGAAAGTTGCAAAGGTGAACAAGCAGAACAGAGGTAATCTGAATACTTCAGACTCTTCTATAATATTTAGCTGTGAAATATTTAAAATACATATAATGAAATGGTCAATGAATGCCCACCTATTACTATGACTGTCATATTACCTTCAACTATTCCTTATAAGTTGGGAATCAGCCTTTAAGTGCTCAACATGCTGGATTCCTAATGTGTCATTAACTTATCACTAATTACTCAGTGACATTGCAAACAAGGATTCATTAGACATGTGAGTGTTGTTCACTGTAGTTCTAAGATTATCTTCTGCCTCAGGTCAGTTGCAGCCTGTGTGTTGCTTCTGTGATGGCTATGCTCATATTTCCTGTCTATTTCTATTCTTAACTTTCTTCTTCCTATCTTTCCTTCTTTTCTGTTGTATTCTTCACTCTGCCTAATGGAATCAATGCAGTCAAGTCATGGTTGTCCAGAATGCAAGGTACAGTCAGTTCTTCTTCTGTATTGACTATTCTGTTATACCTAGTGTTGTACTCTGTGTCTTCTTAAGTACATAGACCAATACTTGGGCTTTACTCTTTTTTTTCTCCAAATAGATGTCTGTTGAATGAGGCCTATAGCAACCAGTTCTGACCAATTTCCAGGACACAGAAAAATATAGAATATTAAAAACAGAAAAAGATAAGGACATTTCACCCTAAATGTAATTTAATGGCAGGTTTCACTTATATTACATGTGCTGAATCTCATTTACCTGCTTATGTGATAATTACAGCTTACGTTTTCCTTATCTCCTATTAGAAATGAAGAAATAGCAAAGGCGTGTTTTTCATTTTAAATGTTATGTTAGATCTATACTTTCCTTACTTACCATTGTAATGTTTCTATGATTTTATGTCTTCTGCTCCACAAAGTGACTGGAAGGAACATATCAACTTACTATATTGTATGAGTAATCACATAGACACACTTCTTTGATTCTAGTAGTGGGTAACTTCTAGGACCATTAAATAAGACACAGAAAGAATATGTAACTGCAAAGTTATAAAAAACAGTTTTACAGTAATATGAAGAAAGACATAATCTTTCTTCAATAAAGATGTAATGCATTAAAAATAATATATTGAAAAATGTAGAGAGCACGTAAAAGACAGGCTGCTCTTCCCAAGGACCTGAATTCCGTTGCCAGCACCCTCATGTAGTCTCACAATTTTCTCTAACACCAGTCCCAGGGACCAACATCCACTTCTAGCATGTGTGTACATTAGGTCTACGGTGGTGCACAGGCATGAATGCAGGCTGAACAGTCATACACATAAAATTTAAAACAATATGGATGAATAAAATGATAAAAGTCCTACTGCCCTAATAAATTTACACTGCTCCAGTTTTATCTTCTCTTTCTAAATAGACCCATACGCTATGAAAGGATTGAGGTCAGGTGAGACAGAGAGGAGGGAAAGCCAAGGGAGGATGGCAAGTGCCCTCTGGCCTTGATACAAGTATGATACGGTGTGCTGACTCCAGCACAAAAACTACCACACGATGTAACTGAGAAGTCCCCTACTTTCTCTCATCATCCTGTTGGGCAGACTGCAGTTTTCTCATTAGTGTGATTTTGCTATGATGGTAACAAGTTTTAGTTATCACCAGAACTGGAAGTACAGTGACTGGCTAGACTTTCTTTAAACACATTTGTTAGTGTACAAAGTATTGTCATTTGGAACAAATATTGGAATGTGATGTCTAAACCCAACTCTTATTTTTGAAAGATTTAAAATGTATAAAAAACTCACAGTTGTGAGTTTTTTTTTTCTTTTTCTTTTTTCTTCTTTTCTCATATAGTACCACTCCTTTCAGCTTCGGTCCCCTACGTCATGTTTTAAGATGAAATTGCCATGTTCATGTGATGAACTGATTTTGTATTTTCCCATATTTATAAATCATTAATTCTTTAACATGACCTAATTGCCATAATGTGATATCACTAACGTACTCTGCCCTCTAATGAGAAAGGCAAAGGAGAATAAGCTCTTTTCCCCTCAGATTCAATTTATGCTTATATTCAAAAACCCAGTTTAACTGTCCATGTTTGGAAAGGTGGAGATATCAGCATAGCTTTTCAAATTGTGATAATTTATCAACCGTATTAAGTTTCAACAGAGTATTATAGTATCACGCACAAGATAGCCAGAGAGCAGTAACTGTAAACAAGTGATTAAAAGAAAAGGTTTTATGTGGCAAGCTTTGCAGTTCAGGAAATACAAAGCAATAAAATTATGAGGGGGGGGGTTCCATGTTCAAGGTCAGCCTGAGATACATAAGAGCATGCTGCCTACAGGCTAATTAATTGAAGGAAGAGAAAAAGTAAAACTCGAAATGATCTGCTAAGGGACGGCTTTGATCCATAAAATGGGGTGATCAAAACTGTGGGAAAAGGCACAGACATGCAGTGGATCATCGAACAGCCCAGCATTGGCTCATGAATGTTCACCCTAGTGATGGCTGCTGAGTAACAAAGACTTGGCTTTTCTCAGGTATAAGAGTTGTGAGGCCACCCATGTTCCAATAGAGGGCCCTACATACATACACATAAAGGCAGCAAGGCAGCACCGAATGAACTCTGTGAATATATATATTATATAATTGGAGAGAGAAGAATGAAGAGGGGAGAGAGGGGAGGAATTTGAGATTAGGAAATATGATTTCATCAAAACACTCTATATAGTGGTATATGCCTTTAGTCCCAGCACTGGGAGCAGAGGCAGGTTGATCTATAAGTTCACAGCCAGCCTGATCTACAGAGAGTTCCAAGACAACAAGGGCTACAGAGTAACCCTGTCTCAAAAAAAAAAGTTGTTTTAGTTTTGTGTTTGTTCACTCTGGATTGTAGTTTGTAGGAAACCTTCCTACTGGCCTCTATTGTTGCTTGTGGCAAGCAGAGATTTTACCT
This sequence comes from Micromys minutus, assembly GCF_963924665.1. Lineage (NCBI taxonomy): Eukaryota > Metazoa > Chordata > Mammalia > Rodentia > Muridae > Micromys > Micromys minutus. The sequence continues at coordinate 18,547,268 of NC_137958.1, read as the reverse complement.
TAGCTGCCCAGGTTCCAACCTATCTCATGCCTCATACCAGAATTTAACTCAAGACTGGACTTCACTAGACATGATGGCAAACATTTGTAATTCTGATGCCCTAGAGCTCAGGAGATAACTATGGAGAGGCAGAAGATGTTTGGGTTTTTTGTTATTGTTGTTGTTGTTGTTTTGTTGTTATTGGAGAGGTTGTTTGTTTGGTTTTGTACCTTTATATCAAGAGGATATTTTTACTAAAGAAGGTTAATTAGATTCTCAGGCTACTGGTACAGAACAAGATAAATAGTCCCAGAAAAGACATTCCCAGATAGAGGTAGTAAAGGGAGCCTTGAAGTTTATTTCTTTCTTCTAGAATCTCAAAATACTTTTATTCAAAACCATAACTCAGAGTTCAATAATGAAGGACATAAACACAAGAAGCGTAAAGTGAACTGAAGAGTGAAGAAATTGAACTGAAGATGGCGGTCTCAGCCAAATCGGAAGCCTTGTTCATACCCATCGTATGTTCTCACTGATAAGCCGATACCAGCCGAAAATGCTAGAAATACCCAGGAAACAATTCACAAACCTTATGGGGCTTAAGACTAAAATATGGATGCCTCAGTACTTCTTAGAAGGGAGAACAAAATACTTACAGGAGAAAAATAAAGGGACAAATAGAGGAACTGGGATTGAAGAGAAGATCACCCAGAGACTGCCTCACCTGGGAATCCATCTCATAAGCAGCCACAAAACCCAGTCACTGTTGTTGATCCCAAGAAATGCTTACTGGCGGGAACTGGATATAGTTGCCTCCTTAGACATTTGGCCAGTGCCATAATGATACAAAATGAGGATGCTTGCAGCTAACCATTGACTTAACACAGGGATCCCAATGAAGGAGCTAGAGAAAGGACTGAAGGAGCTGAAAGGGTCTACAACCCCATGGGAAAAACAACATCATCAACCAACCAAACCATCCACCGCTACCAGGGACAAAAACACCAACCAATGAGCACACATGGAGAGACCCATGGCTCCAGTTGAATATGTAGCAGAGGATAGCATTATCTGGCCTCAATGGGAGGAGAAGCTTTTGGTCAAATGAAGGCTCATTTTCCCAGTGTAGGGGAATGCCAAGGCACTGAGGTGGAGAGGGTGGTTGAGAGAGGGAGCACCTTCATAGTAACAAGGGTAGTGGGAGTGGGAGGGGAGATGGGAGTGGGGGGAAAGGAAATAACATTTGAATTGTAGATACAGAAAATATCCAATAAAAAAAGGAAAAAATAAAAGTAAAAAATATATAAATAAATAAGGAAGCCTTGTTCATAATAAAAGCAAGAAGATAAGATACAAAGATGAATCCTGTAAGACAGATATCTGAGAAACACAATGACGAAAAATATATTCTTCTTCTAAATAAGGGAGCAAGTAAATCCATCTGAAAATGAAGACGGCACACAGAACACAAGTCATCCTGAGGAAGAAGTCACTCAACATCTACATTCCATGAAAGTCGCCCATCCCAGAAAAAGTCTCAGCCCCAGGATAGGGATCAAAATAGTCTCAAGCCAGAATCAGAAACAAGAAGTCAAAAGTCTAGAAGCAAGGCTAGAAAATGATGGATTAGAAGACATTCAATCAGGATCCAGTTACAAGCTCATGACTAGAAAAGAAGAGAATTGTAAAGCCGAAAAGAGTAGCTGAAACCTAAAGAGGACACCTAGTCCCACCTCCCTCGAGAGCAAAAGAAGAGCAATGAGTGCCCAGAAAACTTGAGGTTAGAAGGGGAAAGAAATTACAGGAACAAGAGCATATGGCAAAAACGTGTTTAAAAACCAAACAAAACAAAAACAAGAAGTGGCTTCACACTTACAGACTCTGGAGTTCTGTTCTTAGTATTGCTGTGCTGTTGTGGGAACACAAATGACTCTTTAGCTATCAAAACTTTAAAATATAAAATTCCATGCTTGCTGGTGCCCAGGCAGAGACATGCAGAGCTTTGAACGGCTGCTATCAGCAGCTGCTGATTCCTGAGCAAGAAGAAGGGGGCAAAAGCTCCATCAAAAATGAAGGCAATAAACCCTATACTTCCGGAGTGAGAAAATGGAATTCTAGAGACAAAGAGCAAGCTATCAGTGTAAGGCATTACGGGGTTTAAGAGTGGAGAGGAAACTGGCTGTTGCTTGGATAATGAAAGCTTCCACCAGACTTTGAAGCAAAGAATTTTTTCAGATCTGGATGCTCAAAATAAAATGGCAAGATCTCAAATCCACACAGAGAGAATGGGTTTGGTTTCATATCTGCAATGAGTGAAATGAATAGTCAGAAAGGAGAACGTGATCCTATTGTTAGTTTTTGTAAATGACGTTAAACTCACTTCCATTTTACCTGACAGGACTTTAGAAGCAGAATATTTGTTAATGCGTTGACTCTACATTTCAAATATATAAATATTTGAAAATAAAGGTAAATAAATATGAAAGTGTCAGGTGGCACAAAATGTCATACATAGATTTTCTTGTGTCTGATGTTCTGTGTACTTTCATGTTTAAACCTGTAGAGTCATTCCATCTATTGATACATGAAAGAAATACATGTAGAGGTTTTGTAGAACATTTGGTATGAAATCTAAAACAGACCAGCTGGGCAATGATAATAATGATTTTCCCAAACAAAACTAACATTGTAGGAAAGGGCTTGAGTCTGAAGAGAATTGGAGAATCACTTACACTCTATTAATATAATTTTAATCTGTGCCAGCTTAGATTACTTCTGTCTCTGCAAACAGATAAATGCCTTTAATATCCAACCCCCTTGTCACATAGAATTTACATACCCCATGCCATTCAGAATATCTCTATGCAACTCTAAATATGTTCTAATCTCTTTTGTTGTAATGTAACTTCTATGTATGTAAATTGAGGTGGAGGAACTTTGTATTATGGAGACAAAGTGCATAATACTTTCGCTAATTAAGCCTATATAGAAAACAGATGACTGAGTGATGCTTACGGGTAGGTTTCATAAGTTAATTTCATATAATGTGATTAAGAGTAAAGAATAAGACATTTTTTATACTTAAATCCTGGTCCTAACACCTAATACTCATACAGCCTTACTAGCACAACTAAATTCCTCTGAGGCTTAGAGTCTAAGCTTAAATCTTTCTGCCCTATTAAATAAGATCATATATGGTGTCTGTTCTCTAAGAACGCCTATAAGATTCAATGGGTTAGCACATACAAAGCTGTTTTAGTCCTGCCTAGGAAGCAGTCAGAACTCAAGGTTATTCATTATTTCAATATGACTAGGAACTTCTTTTCCAAATGAAAACAATATATGATCCTAATTTCCTACCATCACAGTTATCCTTCATGATAAAGATGCATGGTTTCTGATAGAGACCTGCTATTTCATGATTTTTCTAGCTGTAGAAGTGACAAGAATTCTAACTGTGAATGTGAAATTCTTAGAGTTTGTTCCTATTTTGTGGTTTGAGGAAATCCAGAGATTGATAAATCCTTTGGAAAATAGCAGCACTATAAATTGTTTTTGTTTAAATCATAGCCAGAATTTAATGAAATAACATGCTTGCATTTGACTTTATGCTTGCCTTAAAATTTTATACACATACACATGCACACACACACACACACACACACACACACACACACACACACACACACACACACACACATATTTGAACTTTAAAAAATAATATTACTTGTTAACAACAATTTGTATCTTTCTTATCTTTGCTGTAATGGGCTCATGATTTTACCACTTCAATAACTAAGTTCAGGTCACACAAAAATGCAAAACTCTATAAGCCTGCACCTGGCTTAAGTGAACCAGCCTAGAGGAATGACTATGTTTCTCTATTGGGCAGTATCAGCTGTTAACTTGAAAGTGTTCACATTAATTTTTCCTATGCCATCAAAAAAAAAATAAATAAATAAAGGTAGATAAAAGCCAAAGGGGACATACTGTGCCTAGAAATTTTTAGTTTGGGAAATCAGAATTTTTCAATTTTATTGAAAATTATACCTTAAAAATGCCTATGAGCTTACTACTAATTATCACCTTATCATAATACACTTCTTTCCTTTATTTTTCTAATAGAAGAAATATTACATGTACACTTGGAGTTCTTAAAACCACTATCTTGTCCACCTAGAATATTACCTAAATTGAATTTAATATTTATACATCCTAAGCTTTGCTGTGATATATATATATATATATATATATATATATATATATATATATGACTTATATACACGTGTTATCACTAATTTATACCATTATTTTAAATGATTTTAAGCTCACATAATGATAAGTTAACTTTGACCTATTTATCTTCCTGTAAAACTTTATACAAAAACATTTTCAAAAATTTAATTAAATTTATCTTGTTGCTTAATATTTTATTGGTTGAATATACAATCATTATTTATTCATTTATTAATTCATCAGAAATAATTTTGTGATAAATATTTTTAAATACATTTCTTTTGTACATATGAGAGATTTTCTTTGGGATAAAAGCAGAATTAGGTCACTTGAAATACTCTGAAAAAATGAAAAAAAAGAAATACTCTGGGTGTGCATATAATATCTTAAACTTTACTAAGTATTGCTGAAGTTAGGAGTGAAATATCTGTACAACCTCATATCTTCCTGGTAATTCTATTTGTTAAAATCATTTTGTAAGCATTTCTTCCAAAGTGTCTATACTTTATCTTGAATGACATTATCAAAACCTGTTCTTACTTTCGTACACTCAGGATGTTTAGAACAAGAAGACACTAAAGTCACTTTATTATGTCTAACATTTGAGGCTTGGTGAGACACAAACTCCATGACTCAAATTTCATGACATATTACATTACAGCTTTCAGAAATCACCATGTTCAAAATTTATGACAGAAAATAATTATGTTAGATTCTCCTGGACTGGGAGAGGTATGGAGTCTTGGCTGTCTTTTAAAAAAGGTAATTTGTAATTTTAGACAAGTATCAGGACTTCCTAGTAAATAAATGATACCTACAAGAAATACAGTGTTTTTAATCAATGAGATGTGAATTAAGATGGGAAATCCAGAGGCCATGGAAGAATTAGGGATTCATTGAAATGCCACAAGTCGCAATGTATGAAGTCTTTATGAACTTTAATTTTGACATAAACTAGTGGCACAGGGCAGTCAAACCTGCTTTATAATTATTGTAAAGGTCATACTTTAGAGGGAGTTTCAAGTGTCCCTTTGAGGAAGTTTTTGAAATCTCATGATGTAAGAACCATTTGTCTTGGTTATCTCTACAAATGCAATTATTGCCTTATTCTTACTTTCTTTCTTAAAAATCAAAACGAAGAAGGGTCTAATGTAGCCCAATTAGGGTCCAAACCAGCTATGCAGCTGAGGAATCAGAACTTGGGTGTCCACCAGCAAATGGTCAGGTCACACCCATGTTCTCTTAAACTTTGCTATATTTTCAGGGTTAAAAGACAATTTTGCTTTGCTGACAGGATTGGATGTAAAACACTTAGAAGGTTCAAGACTCTATTACTATTTATGAAGCAAATATATATCAATGTTATATATAGTTAATGTAAACATCTGCTTTCAGTAAAATATAATAGTATGCTTCAAATACTCAGGAATTTCTTTAAAAGCATACTCAGGAGTGCAAGCGAAACCCTAGGCAGCCAATCTGCTTTCAGACTGTGATGGTGTGTTCCGTTTAAGATTAAATTCCAAAGTGGAAGATGAAATGATCTCACAGTGATGTAAGACCTGGCAAAGGCTGTGCATCCTTCAGTTTGACTGGGAAGTCATCAGTTAATTGGAAATGTCAAAATAACTCTTTCTTCTCTTCCAATTCAGTGCTGAGTACAAGAGAAGGACTAAATATGTCCAGAAAAGTCTTAATCCAGAGTGGAATCAAACAGTAATTTATAAAAGTATTTCCATGGAGCAGGTATGTAATTACTGTTATACAAATGACAGCAATAGGCTGACTAAGTGTGGTGATGACAGTATTAGGGAAGAATTACGGTCTATATCAAAGTTTTCCAAACAGTATGAGTACATTAATCACACATGAGAAACCTGTGCAGCAATGATGCAGGAGTGAACGTCAGAGCTAAGGTAAAGCAGACGCTCCTATTTGGAGCAATGGAGGCGAAACAGGACCAAGTAATTCAGTGAAATGAGGATCGTTGAACATATTAAGCCATAAAATCTTCAATAAACAGGGTCGGATTTACAAATTGGGAAGAAATATTTTCAACTGGCTATATTTTGATTTTTAAGAAGAAACAGCAAAAAAGAAAGAGGTATATAAAATGTGTAGGTTTATTCTATCCAGCAAAGATGTAGGACTCCATTTCTATAAATTAAAGCTCACAAAGAGGAGAAAACTAATGTTTACAGAAGTTGATGTAATGATGGTTATCATAAAACTTTCAATCTAAAATTACGCGGTTCTAGACAAAATTTTTATTAGTGTACATATCTTTTAATTTTAAAAACTGTGGATTCCTTTACCAGAGGAACAGCAGTAGGAGTTGTTAGTTCAAATGTCAAACTTTTTGTTTATATATTTGATTTATTATAAATAAAAACAAAAAACTTGTCCATATAAGATAATTTATGGATATATATATATATATATATATATATATATATATATTTTTTTTTTTTTTTTCAAAATCAGGCTTCTGGTTTGTTCCCTGTAAGATGGCTTTGAATATGTAGTTATAAATGTGTATTAATTTGGCCTCTTTAAAGTAAGTTAAATTTTGCAGAAGTTAAACAATGCTTCATTTTTGGTAATGATTGAGAAGAAGAAGTTTTTAAATGCTTTAGATGTATGGCTCTCATATGTTTAAAGAGCGTAAACCACTTTGTATCAAATGAGGATTTCAAATAGAACAATATGTGGGACCAGTTTGTTTGCAAAATAATGAGGTTTTGTATAATCAAACGCTAGGCTGAATTACAGATTGATTGTTAAAATTTTACACAACATTTAACAAATAGTCTTAAATAAAATACCAAGTATTCTAATAAAACAAAAGAGTTCAAGGTGTCATCTATGAATATGCTGAAATGCATGTTGGAAACATGGGCTGATGACAGCTGTGTCCGAATGCAGCTCATGAAGAAGACCTTGGAGGTGACAGTTTGGGATTATGATAGATTCTCTTCCAACGACTTCCTTGGAGAGGTAAGTCTAGATTTCCTGTTCCCTCATTGTTGGTTTTCTGTTTGTTTGCGTTTGACCTTTGTACAGTCGCTATCTGTGACAAGTTAAGGCACAGTGCAAAGTAAGTTTCTTGAGTTTACGCAGTAGCCTTTCCTGACCAAAGATTTTTTTAACCAGGTAAGTTTATTTAGCGAGTTACTTTTTGAATAGGTGAGCAGAATCTTAAGGAGTGGTTTTCAATCTGCCATTTGATGTACCTTTTAAATTATTTAAAGGCATAAATCTAGATGAGACTATGACAAGGAATGGAATCTGGAACAGTGAGCAGAACTTCAGGGTTTTCATCAATAATGTTACAAATCATGTGCTTTCTCTAAGGCTCATTTCTTAAATTATATATCTATGTATGTTATATATACGTAAAATATATGAGATATATCCTTTATATATATGTGTGTGTGTGTGTGTGTGTGTGTTCTATTATATATTATATTCTCCTATTTTAGCCACTGACACTAACATTGACTAATGCAGAATTACTCTAGAATATAGCTTTAGTTTGACATATTTCAAAGTATTGACGTAGTGAAGACCTAATTTACTCTTTTGCTTCTATGAACCAAGATCAGTTATCTACATTGTATTTATGAAAGTCATGGTGCCCATAACTGCAAAAATACAGTATTTTCTTGACCATTAAGAAAAAGAAAATGCCAGATAACCATGACACAGTATTTTCTCTTCATCTGTTTACAGTCACATCCCTATCTCCAACAACAAGGCGTGATTTAAAATGTAGGAATGAGGTAGCCATTGTAAATTACTCACTTCATTATCTAGTCCATCTTGTGATTAAAATCATACATATCTTCTGAATTAAAAGTCATTTTATAGAACAACCCAAAACAACTTCTGTCTCATAAAGTCTGACTTATGGCTCTGATCTTTTTCTCATGCTACTTACACCAGGAAATTAGGGGATGGTCAAAGCCCAAATATAGTTCAGTTTAATCACATATTTGTTAAGCTTTTTGGATTCACAAAGCATAATTTTCAGTATAGTGGCTGAGGAAAAGTTGACAGAGAAACAGAAAAATTGCTAAACAGGGAACAAAAGCTGAGAAAGCTGCCGCCACCATCCTAAGGACTATGTTTAATCATGTGGTCACATCCTTGTTTAAATGTGAACTCACAGAAACGCCAATAGCCCACTGAAAGCTAGTCCACCCTTTTACCTCTTCATTGTCCTTTTCCAGGTGTTGATTGACCTATCTAGCACATCTCATCTGGACAACACGCCTCGGTGGTATCCGCTGAAAGAACAGACGGAGAGCATTGACCATGGCAAGTCCCACTCCAGTCAAAACAGCCAGCAGTCCCCAAAGCCCTCTGTGATCAAAAGCAGGAGCCACGGTATCTTCCCTGACCCATCCAAGGGTAGGAGAGATTTCAAATAAAGCAGTTACTTTTCTGTTTTTGTTTTGTTTTGTTTTTCTGTTTTCAGTCAGTACCTTCTTGAACGTGAGTGCCTGTGAAGTTGGATTCTGTTGGGAAATTTACTGTGGTGTCATGACAAGGGTGCTCTGGGTTGGGGAAGGGGCTATAGGCACACATCAACACATACTTCGGTGTTTGCCTTGTCATCTTCATTTCCTTACTTTTTAAAATTTTTATTGGACTACACGAGGTAATTCTATTTCTTAAAACCCGTAACAATAGGATCTCAGAGAATTCACTGAGCTATCTCAAAAAGAGCATAAACTTCCTTCTACATTTACTAAAAACATGACTGCTGTTGCTATTAAGTATATTCTTTTAGCTTTTTTATTCTCTGAATTCTCATATAGTCAATCTATAAATAAAATTTAGCATCGTGTTTTTACTTATGCTTTGAAGAGCATTTTCTTCATGTTACCAAAACTAACAGCAACTCAAATTCTTCAAGCATTTCCTAAATGTTGGATCTGAACTAAGAATAAGTAGTGTTACAAATACTTACAGTGTTTAGCAATGTGCCCAGCATTTCTACAAGAATGAGTTGTCCCTTTACCTTTTTAAATTACTATTCTACAGCATAACCAGCCCTCCCATAACTGATAAATTCACCAAGCTGTATGAGATAAGCATGGGGCAACAGGGTACACTCAATATTTTTGAGTATTAAAGATGTTTAGCGAGCACTGCTGCCTTTTAAAAGTGCTTCTGTGTGCATTAGAAGCAGTCAGACTGTGTTACAGTGTCCTGGAGAGTGAGAAGCTATACTATGGTCACTTCTAATAGGCCATTGAGTTTGCATAACTAAGAACCACTGACCACAGAAAAGTGTTGAAGATGGTTTCTGAGGATGTATTGTAATTAGGTTTGGATTTCACTTCAGCCATCTCAACTTCACCATGATAAGCATTCTGAAAGAAAATTAACCTACAAATCTCTCTCTCTCTCTCTCTCTCTCTCTCTCTCTCTCTCTCTCTCTCTCTCTCTCACTCTCTCTCTCTTTCTCTCTCACACACTCACTCTCACTCTCTGTGTGTGTCTCTGTGTGTGTGTGTGTGTGTGTTATACCCCATTTAAACAGTTTCAGTACCCTGAGACAATGATTTTACATTATTTATACTCTATTAAGTTCTACTGCTAACTCGGAATCTCACTCTGATTTTTCTTAAGCATAAGCAAGTCCCACAGCTAAGTAAACCCACTGTGTTTTACTAGCCTCTACTAGAATGAGTAGAGATGGTAAGGAAGGGAGGACCCAAGACATCTGTTATCTGAGGCTTCAACGAACTCATTTTCCTTTTTATCCCTATTGATATTGATTATTTAGGAATTTCATATAATACACCCCATCCCACTTCCAAGCCCTCCCAGGTCCAGCCCCTTGTATACTCTTCTACAAAGAAAGAAAGAAAGAAAGAAAGAAAGAAAGAAAGAAAGAAAGAAGGAAGGAAGGAAGGAAGGAAGGAAGGAAGGAAGGAAGGAAGAAAGGAAGAAAGGAAGGAAGGAAGGGAAGAAAGAAGATAAACTAGGTATAATTTCTGTTGCCCAAATACTCAGTGAAGCAGGGTCAAACTCCCAATGGCCAGTTCCATAAAGATCTTTCCCCACCTGCATACCCCCAATCCGAAAACCCTCCAGAAGCCACCAAATGTGAAGAGCTACATGTCAGTATCCCTGTCACAATTTTCAGATTTTTCTTCAATGGCCTCCTATATAAACTGTTTTTAGTGTAGGGGATGTTGCAATGTTGTCCATGACCCGAGCTGCTGCCCAGGGCCATGATGATGCCCATGGTCAATGATACACCCGAGGGCTATGCTGATGTCCCTGGTCTGTACTGCCACCAGAGAACTCTTAAGTTTCTTCTCCAGACTGACCTTCCTTTGCTTCTTTCCCTGACTGGTTTCCTAAATGTTTGATAGCATTACTCTCTCGTGTGGAGTAGCACACATGGCTCATAATGATAGCATTAATGTAAATTTCAGACTGTTCCCAATCACATGTAGACGAGACTTCCACAGCAACGCACTGGGAAGCAACTTTAACTCATTTCTTTTCATCCCTCTGTAACCAGACATGCAGGTTCCCACCATTGAGAAATCCCACAGTAGTCCTGGGAGCTCAAAATCATCATCTGAAGGCCATCTCCGATCTCACGGACCATCTCGCAGTCAAAGCAAAACCAGTGTCGCCCAGACCCATCCGGAAGATGCAGGGGCGGCCATAGCCGCAACTGAAGCCACTGTGCAACAGCTCCGCATTCAACCAAGTAAAAGACGCAAATAAATTCCTCAGCATGGCGGCTTAATGTTCATCCGTTGCCTTTCTCTCCTGCTGTCTTTTCCTGTTTGCTTTCTGTTTTTTGGCATCCCCTGCTCACTCTGTTCTCTGTCCTTTTGTCTGTGTAAGAACAGTATCAACACATAAATAGGCTCTTCTTTTAGTTTCTTTCTCCTTTTTTTTTTTTTTAATTTATGTCTACTGCAATAAAACTGGCTGTTTCTCCTTTGTTTCCACCATCCATCCAAACTGGCTCATAGTATTTAGTAGGCGTGTCTGTGAAGTTTGCAGGCAAAGCAGTGTTGTGTGTCTTTTTGTGTGCACTTCCTTCTCCTTTAGAACATGGGAGTTATAAGCACAAGGGACTGCCAGTTTTCTAGCATTATCCCCAGTAAAGCAACTATGAACACACATACACACACACACACACACACACACACATTGAAATCAGGTTAGCAATGAGATACTTGAACCTGGAAACCTGTAACAGTTAAGTAAATGTTTATCAGACCAACAGTCAAATTCTAGAGTCTAGGGTGAAAAGCCATCTGAAGCAATGTTTAAAAAAAGGACATGTGCAGAAAGGAGCTTGCTATGTGTGACTCTGAAAGAACATGTGCAGAAATTCGTGTTCTCAAAAGTACATATTTTTCCTATGCGTATTTGCTTATATGAGAAGGCAATGTAGTCTCAGTAAGGGTCACTGTCTGGTCCACTCTGTTGGATCACACTTTGTACAGAATAAGAGTTTACAAATTATTATTTTTCTTATCAGTGGAATGTTTTCAGAGTCAAGAAGTGCCATGTCTAGTAGTTTTAGTCAAAGCCTATCTATTGGCTCATCTTAATGGACGAGTGTTTATTTGCGAAATTTTCTGATATAATTTTATAAACACTTGGCTCTAGGCACACTGTCACTTATGAGAAGCGTCAGCCAGGCCGTGGAGGTGGTGTGTCGTCTTCCTCATCCCTCTAGACCTCATTTGCCAGGAAACAGCCAGTTTTAACCCCCTTCAGTGCTGTGCATGTGGTATCATTTTGGCATCTCACAACACAGTTCTAAAGAGAACAAATTCACACTCGTGTTTGCATGAATAACATTTAAGCTGGTTCCATGTGAGGATACACTATGGGTTTCCATTTCACCCACACGGCCACAGCAGCACATAAAAGCGGTCAGTGTAATCATGCCAGGAAGCAGCTCAGGCACAGCATAGCAGGCGTCCTCCCCATTCAAAGAACTCAGTCTGATAATCTGCCTCCACCAGCCAATTGCAACCAAGACCAAAGCCAGCTAGCCCTCAGGAAGGTGATGTCCGATGGACCAGTCAAGCCAGAAGGAGGTGAGCAGAAAGGCCCTGTTCAAAGCACACAGCAAGAACGCCCCACCACCCCCAAATTTAAACCTCTAGTAATTTTTAGAGATTGTCTAATGAAATATGTTTATCCCCTTTTTAATGTGCTTTTGTGGGCATGGCATTTTAGGATCTCATCTTCACCATGTAAGTCCCAAGATCAGTCTCATATTATATTGAATACAGTGATTTGTATTTTTCTATGCACTGGGCGTCTTTTGACTTTTGTTGAAAAAATAGTTTAACAGTATTCATATTGCAGAATGGAATGCATGCTACTAACCTAATCTGTTCAAGCATGACTATAAAATCTGTTGCATTGTGATCAAAGTCTACACTGCTCCCAATTCAAGTTAGCTTACCAGTTGAAATGTAGACCAGTTTTTTGTTGAATATCATTTGACGTGTAACCTTTGGAAATGCTTAGAGGAAAGCGAAGGAAAAATTGTTAATGCACTCATTCACCTTGGCACAGAGGAATTTTTCTCCTGAGCCTACAAGCAGACAGACATCTTCTGTGCGTGTTTCCGTAGCTGTTAAGTGTATCAGCTGTGTTGGGCATGTGAAAATCCAAGTGCCTGTGTAATAAATAAAGTATCTTTATTTCATTCATAAACTACTGGGTTCTGAGCCATTGTTATATAATGCAGCATAAAATGAGTGTGTTGGTTTTGTTTTGATTTTTCTTGTTTAACTCCCCAATACATGCTAGTTAGAGCTATGGTAACAGAGACATTTGGGAGCATAAAAGTTCCACACTGGAAACCCTCTAAGCCAAAAAGAATGAAAAACATTACCAAATAAACTCAGAGTTCACATGGAAACATAAATTAATGGGGTTGGGCTGGTAAGCAATGGTTTCCTTATTCCTAAACTCCCTTCCCAGTCCCCTTGTCTGATCTAGTTGACAATCTTCTAAGATTTTTGCATAAAGGAATATAAATAGCAAGAATCCCTGCTTTGAATCTCACAAGTAGAGTAAGGAAGGAGAAAGGTGATGTCTATAGTTAACTTGACCTCCTTACCCAGAATTTTCATGCAATAAAGACTCACTGCCCGTGACAAGAATCAAACTAGGGTTGCTTTAAGGTGTTTTATTTTTGTTGTTGTTTATTTATTTGTTTCCAATTTAATTCCAAACTACATCTAAACAACATGATTAATCTACAGCATTTTCTTAAATACTTTCCAGCTCTGAAATCCTCATATTTGCTATAAATTAAAACCATGCCTTTCATCATCCTAGAGTGTTTCTGTTTATTCTCAGAAAATTCAAAACATCTACTGTGCTCTGCTCACACATACCAGATATAAGAGGGTAATGTTCGCCTCAGGTGACAGTGGGACACTGGACTGAGGGTTTCTTCACATTTCCATTTGGCTAGCATAAACTCAACACTGAGAGTGTTTCCCAGTCCAGTTTAAAGACTGACACCAGGGTGCCCTGTTCTTTTTCCTTGTTGTCTTTCTAGAATATTCTGAACACAGTTAGCATACTACTTCTTGCTTAGGCATAGTTTCACAGATGTTTTAATCCCAGCACCCAGAGATCTCTTGAGTTTCAAGGCCACCTAGGGCTACAGAGTGAGACAGCATTTCCCAAAAAGAGATGAAGGAAAAGAAGAAAAAGATTCTACTTCTTACCTTTTGTTCTGTAAAATAAGTTTGAGAGTTGATCTCATGCCTTAATTGAGATGCAGCATTGCCTTTAAATGTCACAGTAGTGAGTCTCTGATTCATTTCAGCATTATTTTAACACTGTGATTTAGTTATTTCTATATTATTATTTGTCAGAGTTTAATCATAGACTTGCTGTTAATGTTTATATGAAAAAAATTAGTCCTTTTTTGAGTAATGCTCAAATACTTATTTTCTATTTAAAGTACTATGTAACTGGATTAGAAATCACTCTTTATTGACTTCCAACCAGAAGAAAAACTAAGTAACAGCTTTTTCATATTTATTATGCCCCAAGTAATGACAAAATTCTATTTTCTAAAATATAAATATATTCTTGCCCTGTCCCTATAAGTTATAATAATATAAGTTAACAATAATTTTTCCCAGTCTTTATCAGAAGCATACTATAGAATTAAATTTATATAAAACTCAATGTAATTTATCTGATCTGGAGAACAAACTGGCCAGGAATATGAACATCCAACAAAGTATGCACTCCTCCCTTGCTGCAGAAGTAATAACAATAATTTCATGTGTTTAACTAAAGTTCTATCAATTCATCTCCCCAAAGTAGTTCATTTGCACGCTGAAAATAACAGTCTATTTTAATAGTTTGTGGCATTGTACAAAGTGTAGTGCCATCCATTCCCCAACACAGTAAGTGGATGACTAAGTAATTCACATGTTCCATCCTGTTCTATGAAATAATCAGCGGGTCAGAGGGTGGGTTGCTGAACACACAGCTCCAAGCCCGAGCTCTTCCTGTATCCCATGCTTATGGCATTGAAGTATTGCCTTCTAAACATAGCAGATCCTTTGAAATCAAGCTACCTTTAGATTGAAATAATCGTGATTTACCTATTTTTAATCACAAAATATCTTATAAATTATTACAAGTAGCTAGAACTGACAGCCAAGAACAAATTTGACATTCTCAACCTACATGATGCTCCCTTCTAAGGATGGTGATTTGAGCACTTCAGCTGCAATGGAAGAAACAAACCTTCCCAGTGCTCAAAGCACAGAGAGGCAGGAGGCTGGTCTCTATGTGTGCATCTGCAGGTATTCCAATCAAGGGTGGCAAAATTTTCCCTAAAGAGCTTTCCAAATATTTTATAAGCTTCTCAAAAGATATATGCTTGAACTAGCATAATATGTGGGTCAATCAAGAATTATGAGATAATCCAATGGAACTTTTTCCTCTCCCTCTGAAGTTCATTTGCAGTTAGGAAAAACTAAAGAAAAGATTCGACCAATTTTATCAAATCACTCTGATGCACTCTGATGTATGTATGTATACAAAAGGGTCATATAATTTAGACTGGCCTAATTCTCACCTGGCTTTTCACTATAGAGTTTAGAAGATCATACCCAAACCAAAAAAAAAAATAATAATAATGATCAATCTTATTAAAATCTTGGCAGTTTGCTTGCTTGACAACTGTTACTGATTTTAAGTGAGATCTTCAGCTTCGCTGGTATTTTTTTACACTAAAGTATTTGTTTCAGGTTCAGAAGTAAATAGTGGAGAATAAGTAGATATCCCTCCTCCTGAGCTGTAATGTGAGGTAATTTGGACTAGATGAAGAGGTGAAGTGTGGAGTTATAGAAATAAAAGATAAAAAGTAAATGAGCACATTTGTTAGTTGGCCCAGTTGTAAGACTAAATCCTGAAGCTACTTCCACAGTTGGATGCCAAAAATACCACTGTCCACTGTCAATAAAGCTCAGTGTGTCTACCACCTGACAATAGGGTCTTCCAAGCATATGCCCCATGAGGCCATCACTCTGTGGGAGCTGCTCTCTTGGAAAAGAGATAGTGGTGGCTGGTTGGGAGAGATTGGAGTCTGGGAGAAAATAGAATTGTTGGTTACAAGTTTTAGTAGCTAACCAATCTTTTTTTTTTTCCCTAAGAGTAGGCAAATCAGTTTTCTCAAACTGGATTGAGTGTGTTTTATTTCTGAAAATGACAAGGCCTTAGGCAAAGTAAAGCAGAAAACAAGGCAAATCAAATGGTCATTGGTGGTTTTGGGTTGTCTTCAGTTTGACTGTAAATGGGTAATAAAAACTAACCTTACATCCTTTAATTTGATGTATTTGTACAAAAATAAAAAGCCGGATTTTATAAATAAAACCCTTGGCAGTTTGAAATTATATGAAAATTGCCATTCCAAACACATGCACAGAGTAAACTATCCCTGCCCCCCAAAGTCTAAGAATGTCAATATTCAAATCATGCAAATTGTTCATCTTTCACCATTCCGGGGCCTGTTCTGTCAGGAGGAGGCAGTCTTTGTGTGTGAAAAATCAAAAGGCTTTTTGAGAGTTCCCACATTTTAGAGTGATTATATGTGCATTTTCAAATATTTTAAGCATGTAGACTTATTGACAGAAATCTCTACTACGATACATAGTCAGAGATAGTGACTAAGTAGTTCTGATCACATGATGCTCTCCTTTCTGGAGGAGACCACATGGTTCCCCATCAATGGACACTTTTGTTGTTTTCTAGTCATAGCTATGGGTCTCCAAGTCATTAGCAAAATTGGCTTCAGTCAACCCTGAGAATTTTTACTCGTTTAATTGAATAGGACTAGCAGCATCCACTGACCTTAAATATAAAACCACCAAAACTTGTTTTCAACGGTGCTCTGACTGACTAATTCTGGGATTACACAAAAAAAGATAAGAAGACCGATATATGAGCTCAGAAATCGCAGCTTTAACAAACAGAGACGTATTAAATGTGATGCATGTCTGCAGCGGTTCTCAACCTTCCTAATGCTGCAATCCTTTAACTAAGTTCCCAATGTTGTGGGGACTCCCCCAAGCATAAAATTATGGTTGACGAGACTTCATAACTGTAATCTTGCTACTGTTATGAATCGTAGTGTAGACGTCTGTGTTTCCCGATGGTCTTAGTGAACCCTGTGAGAGAGTTGTGGCCTACAGATTGGAAACTGCTGCAAACACTGACCATGAAACCGAGCTTGAAAAATATAAATTTCTTTTCCCAGGACTCGAGCAAATTGTTTTCTTAGTGTCAGAGAGCTGCAGCTGAGGATATCCAGCAGGCAAATAAATGAAGGAAAGAATAATGGGGCTCAGAGAGCATAGTAGAGGCATTACACAAGCTAAGGTGTGGATACAACACCAAAAGGCTCCTCATCTGAACAGGAAAGAGAATGACCATGGAAGAGGAAAAAAATGCCAGAGATGCTCTTGAACAACTTAGCAATATTGCCTAAATCCGATATCAAACAACCCAGGAATTAACTTGAAAATTTCACCGTTTAATTTACGCACATTACACACATATTCTAAAACCACATGTCATCACTTTTCCAGTGGGCTGGGTGAGAGGAGGTGAAGGTGTGACATATGATGAGAGAAATCTTCAGGTCTATCAGATCAAACCACCAGCATAATACTTTCATTGCATTGCAATATAGGTTTTAGTATGTAATTGAATGTCAAGAAACTACAAGATATTTGTTGGAGAAGAAATATACAGTTTTGATTGTGATCTTGAGTTGTCGGAAATACGTTAAAATAACTAGCACGTATGTGAGTATGTAGCTTTATGTTCATGTGAATTCATCATCCATATTCTTCATTGTGATCAAGTATACTGAAATTTCAATTAATAGATTGGCAGGTAGGACCTTGATAAAAAATAATTAAATGTTACAAATTGTAAAAGGGGAAAAAAGGGAGATAATACCTGATAAAGGTTGCAGGCATATATAGTGTTCTTTAAAATGTAAGAGAGTGAAATAAAAGCTGGTCTTATCTGCTCTTAAAAGACCACAACAGCAGAATCTTTCCTTTCCTGACTGAAAAGATCAGTTCGAGAACTGAGAACTGCATGCTTCCTAATTCTGTAGGTCACTGATTTTATTTAAGAAACAGAAAATGAACATTTCTGCAATGCGTTGACTCAAATTTCTTTCAATATAGGTAGCAATTATTATACATTATTAATTTCAGTTGGTTTAAGTGTTTTCTTGCTAATGGTATTACTTGCAAAAGTAACTACTGGGTTAATATTTTAACTCTCCCCAACTATTAATATATAAGGATATTTAAAAGGCTTCATATAGAGACAGACCTTTGGGAATATATTTCTATTGTTTTATAACAAACATTTACTCTATGTTTTGATGTAACATAAACATAGTTGTCTTCATTTTTATTTTGTTCAAAGCAAGGGGGAAAGTCCAGTTTTTGTGTTAAGTGTACTTTCTGGTTTAGACCACAGACTAGTCACTAGAGACATAACATTCTGAATGAAGCAAGTTCTGAAGAAGGAAAACATGAATGGCAGGCATCAATAAGCAATCAATGGTTGATGACTGTCAAGAAAGCTTTGGCTAAATGATACCAACTTGCATTCACTGTTAGTTCTCAGTAATCACCAAGGATTGCTCAATAATCACTCTCACTCAAGTGACCACTCATCAAGAAAGTAAAAAACTTCTTTTTAGCACTCTGTACAAGAAGTCAAACTTCTATATTAAAATATCAGTCAGTTTTCATTCTCGTTTTTCTCCTCTACAGTGAAGTTTGACTTCTACAGCGTTTGCATGTGGGAACAGGGCATCATGTCTTAGATACATAATAACGCCAATCTTTTCAAGTTGTCATACACTTGGCAGTGATAAATAATAGTATGTAAACCTATGTAAATTCCCATGGGATTACATATCATTGGAAGATTTTAGACATGAGTGCATTATGTTTGATCAATATCAGACCCACATTCTTTTCCCTATAATTTTTTCCATATCCCTCTGACTTTCTCTCCCAACTTCACATGCTTTATGTATGCTTTAAACAGACTGCGTGCAATTCATGCTGCCTGCTATGAGCATGGATGTAGGACCAGCTACTAGAGTGTGAGTAGTCTTCAAGGGCCACAATTCTGAACAAATATGTCTGCCTCCTCTAACAACCAGCAATTGGCTTCTCAACAAGGGGGGGGGACTTCATGAAAACCTCCCCTGTCTATTATTAAGTAATTTTTAACATATAGAAATATTAAGTACTTTTAAAGATATACCAGTGTCTAAGGATCTATTAAGAAAATTGTTACATGCAATCATATATTTTATAATACCCAAAGACATAATAGTAGCAAGGGCTTCCTATTCAAGACATCATCACCTCATGTGGATCTCAATTTCCAGTGTTTTATTTCTAGTATACTCCAGGTCATCTTGTTTCTCATGTCATTTATCACTAATTTATAATAATCAAGGGTTTCAAAAAATATGTTTTTCACTTTTCTTTACAAATTTTCATGATTCCTTGGGCATCGATTGATTTAGATTCTGACTATGTATCCATATTCATTGCTTCTTCTTCCTGCACTCTGACTGGTCAGTTGACTGTCAGCTCTTATCCTGCTGTCCCAAACCCATTATATCAGGAAAATAAATTGTATTTCTGTTCTTATCTTGAAAGATAGATGTATCGCCCTCTCTATTCATCTTACTTATTGAAAATTAATTGTTTTAATGTAAAATAGGAGAAATGAACATTATCATCTTGATTCAAATGAGAAGAGAAATGGAAGAACGTGACCAGCCTGGGATTATAGCCAGCCTGGGCTACAGAGTGAGACACTCTCTCAAAACAGCAATGAGAAGGAATAGAAAGAAACATCGAAAGTTTCTTGGCATCCAATAAAGAGAGAGCAGAATTTTCCCATGATCATTGTTACTCATATTTTCATACACATATTTGTTTCAGCACATGACATTTCAGGACATCTTTAAGTTGTGGTGTTACTTCAGCAAACAAAATAGAATTCTCTGTCTTGAGACTTTTACATCCTCTTTAACAATATTTATTAAATGACCAGTTTATTGGTATCTGTGAAGAATTGGGTAATAGGAGCTACATTTTCCCTAAGCTCATCTGAAAGGGAGATTGGTTTGCAGTCAATGTCAAATTTATAAGCAACTCGACTTCAGCAACTTTAGAAATATCTGGAAATAAAATTATGTTTTAAAATGCTATTATTTGACAATTTTGGATAATGTGATTTGTTTTGTATCTGCTCCTCGTACATCTCTTCTCAGATCTCCCTCCTCATTCACCCAATTTTGTATCCTCTTTTTAACCTCATTAAGACAAATTTATGCTGAGCAAATATTCTTGGATGTGTGCCCTTCCACTGGAGCATGATTGACTCACCAGGGCTACAGCAATTAAAGAACTCTGATACTCCTTTTCTCAGCAGATAGTAATTGCCAATAGCAATTATGAAATTTCACGCCCATGTCCCTCTCTGTGTAGAAATTTGCTCTGACTTGAATCACACCGGTTCTGTATATGCTGTCACAACAACTGTGAGTACATATGTGTAGCTGCTCTGCCATGTCCAGAAGATAAAGGCTCCCTGTAGTGAGCCACCAACTTTGGCTATCACACTCTCCATGTTCCCTCAGCAACAATGTTTTCTGAGCGTTAGTGAGGATGAAATATTTGTCCCTTCAAGTACTAATCATTCTTCAGTCTCCTCATTTCTGTGCCTTGGCCTGTTGAGGGTCTTTGTGTTAATCATCATCTATTAGACCTAAACTGTTCTTTGAAGAGGGATGAGAGAATCATTCTTGTATACTTATAATGACAAATGACTAGGAGCCAGTCTAATGCTATGTCCATTTAGCAAAATAATAGTTGTAGGCAATTGTAGTTTCTAGCCCAATTCTGAATGGTAGTACTCTCTCCAATCCAAGGGAACCAACTACAAAAAAAAATGATTAACAACGATCAGTTGGAAATTTTTAAAAGATGCTAGATGTCCTGGTTCTATATTTGCATTTATCAAATATTTTCTTAGCTTCCTCTTTACAACCATTGAATAAATTTAAGCAACATAAAATGTAATATTCTTCATTTGGAGTAGCATTACCACACTCACTTATCTGTTTTTATTAATTTATCACTCCTACTAGAAATGTACTACTTGAGTTCCTATGAGGAGTTGAATTTTACACATTTATACATTATACATTACAGGCTGGTAATGTGGGGAAATGCTTCCCCAGCATGCACGACTGCTTGGGTTCAATCTGTAAAACAACATTAAGACGGGAAAAACCATAATCACAGCTTTTGGATATAGGGGACACATAGACCAGAAGTTCAAGGTTGTTTGCCTTGGTACCATTGTAACTCAGCTTGAGGTATATAAGAACCTCTCTCAGATACAGATAAATAATTAACAATAATAAATTTCATTTAAGGATAACATCTCCATTATCTAAATATTTATTATGGCTGTTTCTATAAGTATTTTCCTATCAGTTAGCATACTAACAACTGGATGAGGGTTTTTTTTTTTTTTTTTTTGGATGATCTTTTTTTTTTCTCCCTGATTATTAGTTATCAGAAATACATGCCTGACACTGTAATTGTCAGCAAAGCATGAGAGATAATATTTCTCTTGCAAACACAAATTGAATTAATATTGAAAACATTAAGAGCTACAGTGAAAGTGAAGCTGTAATATCATTACTTAAATATAACCCTCCTATCATCCGTCTTTCACTGATAAAAATCTTTATTGGATGAAAGTCTTAGTGAAAAACAAAAGGTGCATTTGACATAATCCTGGTTCATCCTATTTACCTAAATAGAGCTAAAATTATCATGAGATTTATTCAAGATAAAATGAACTGACTTTCTTGATTTTATTTAAGGTATCTTAATCATACTTTAGTCTATAATGAACTATGAGATTTTAGTGCTAATTTAAATTGTGTTTAGAGTTTTCTTTTTTCTTCCAAAGTCAGCTCTGAATTAAATGCTTCACCGAGAAGTTAGACGGCTTAAAAGGAAAATTATAGCCAGACAGGAGGTTTGAGGTCTAAAGAGAGTGAGTTCCAGGACAGTCAGCGCTACACAGATAAACCTTGTCTCAAAAAGCAAAAGCAAAAACAACAGAAATAAAAATCATAAGACAATGACAAGTACTATATTATATAAGCCACTATGAATAATTTATATTAGAAAAGCTGCTCACTGTTTTATTAAATTAACTGCACTCTCATTGCTTATGATAAAGCATAGCCTTAATTCTGTATCCCAAACGGATCACTGATTCCATTTCTGCAATGCCAGAGTATATGATTAGCGAGTATAGGAACCCCATGGCAGTTACAGGTAGCAATGCATAAAAACAAAGCAGACTGATTATTTAAATATTTTAAAACTTTCATTCATGAAGACAATATGTATGAAAAACAGGGACACATGAACATAATTAAGTGTGTTTTCAACTTCCTGGACAATATCAAATGATACTATTTTATCTCCATTTCCATCTCTAGGAGAAGCTCTGTAAATAGGCAATAACTTAAGCAGTTCCATGTTTATAAGGAGAAAAGATAGCAGAGCTTCGTGACTCTCCGTTTGCATAATACCATGCATAACACTAGTCGTTTGTGTACAAAATTCTTACAGTGACTGTTATGCAGCCAACCAATATTATTTTAAAGATATTTAACTGGCATCCTTGCTTTAATTGTTCAGCTCCAGGATTTACAAATAATTGGGTCAGGTGTCAGAGATGCTTATTTTTAACAATGTTTATTGTGAAAATGTGTGGGATGTGTGGCCAACCGCAAAGAACAGCGAGGAAGCTTTCCGTGCCAGTTTCCAGTTTACACACTAGAAACAATGTTTCAATTTTTTGTTTTAAAATGCGCAGAATTGGTTTGAGATTCCAGAATTGGTTTGAGATTCCTCTTCTAAAATATAGCAGCACCGCTCTCCTTGAATTAATAGCTCTGAACTGTATTTGGAAGTACCCAAAAATGTGGTCAGACAAATTTCAAGGGGAGACATACTGAACAGTGCTGGTTGTATTTGAACTTAAATGCTGACATTTTCGATTTCGCACTCACTAAGCATTTTAGAAAGTGAGAAAACTTACAAACCCCTTCGGAAGGGTAAGTAGAAAACTAATGGCAGCAGAAACATGAAGAAAGAAAGAAAGGAAGAAAGGAAGGGAGGAAGGAAGGCAGGAAGGAAGGAGGGAGGGAAAAAAGGAAAGGAGAAAGGAAGGAAGAAAGGAAGGAAGGAAGGAAGGAAGGAAGGAAGACAGGCAGGAAGACAGGAAGGAAGACAGGAAGGAAGGAAGGGGCCAGGGAGGAAGGGAAGGAGGCAGAGGAGGGAGGAAAAGGTCTCTAAAACCAGCTTTAAAAATGAAAAGATCTTAGAAGACATAATTTCAGAAATAAGTGTTCTACCACTACACTACTATAATAAAGAAAATATTGGTTAATTTCTTGTAATCTCCAACATTATTAAACTAGTGCAGACTGTCTCTCTAAAGATAAGATATGGAGTTGGATAAAGCAAATAATTCAGGAGCTTCCTACGAATTAACAGCATAAGCAATTAGTTTGGAAATATTTGCAAATAAGTCTTTGCTTCACCAGCTGTAAGAGGAGATACAAAGTTCTAGGCAGCAAGGCTAAGTCTTGCAAAGTCTATGGAAAACAAACAAACCAAAGATCTCAAGGTGTTTGCTTATGACAACTAATTGTAATATAAAAGGGAATTAGCAACTTTAAATTCTCTCATTGTGAGATCTAGTGAGTCATTAATCTTTGCAGAGACTGATTTTCTGAAAGGTAAATGATGGGTCAAGAGTAGGCGACCTTTAGCGTTCTTAACCAGCTAATAGCCAGGATTCCATAGCTGCAGTCAGTTCTGCAACTTGCTGAGGTCTCTGAGCGTGGTGCTGCCATCTAGTGGCTGCTAAGGTGATAGCTTCGCATAGTCAAGACTACTGGAGAGGGCGGGGCATACCAGTAGAGAAAACTAGTTGAAGACAAATGTGCAGTCAAAGAGACAGTACATATTTATTTAATTAGGATTAATCACCAAGAAGTAATAAAACATAGCATCTAACCATAAAACAGCTAGAGACACTGAAGAGGTTAAAGGAATATTTTTAAATGCTTTGAATCGCCCCCAAGAAGGTAAAATATTTACTTGAAATGCTTCATCCATAAGTGGTTATCAAAAAGGAATTGACTTTTTTAGATGTTATCTTGTTCACATCAGCAGCCATTCCCATCGTGGGTGCATACCAGTCAACCTTTCCAGAAGTGAAAAGCGTGAAAAGTTTTTTTTTTTTTTTTTAATAGCACAACTAACATTTCAAAATAAAGCTAGATATCTAAAACTGATTCTAAAAACTATGTTTGATATTATTAATTCTTTTCAATTACCTTGTGAGATATAAAAGTAACATTTATTCACCATTTGTAATGGACATGTCAGAGACTTACTGCTGAATAGGCTCTTTCTAGTTCATTCCAAACTCTGGCTGGCTGGTTCAACTCAGCTGCTTTGGCTCAAAACTCCTCTCCAAACTGACTGATCCAATCTCGTCTCTCCATCTCCCTCTCCATTTTCCTCTCCCTTTTCCTTTCAGTCTTCCTCTACCTCTCTTTCCTGTCTGCTCTCATAAGAATTGGCATCTATGACCGATCTCTGTCAAATCTTTCCCTGATTTGGTCACTTTTCTTTCAGTGTTCTACTATCCACTATTAAAAACCTAAGGGATTGGATTAATCTAATGTCAATTTAAAGCACAATAACTTTTATTTGTCTAAATTAAAGGAACAATCTGATTCATTGTTGATTAATTGTGTGCTTTACTGTACACATATTCATGATTTAATATTCGAGTCATGTTGCCTTCATATTTTAAACTACTTAAAGTATTTTCTTTAACACTAAATATGCAACTTGGGTTTCTTTTACATAAACTTAATAAAATTTTTAGCCAGTATTAGATCTATTATTTATACAAATCTATTTCTAGATAGGTAACTGAAATTTTATTGGTGACTGCCACTTCAAACCTCTTTTAAGTAACAGTTTTCATTTTATAGGTAATTTACCTATCAATTACCTATATAGGTAACTGACTTTTATGAAAATTTATTCCTTGTTCTCCAGTTCTGGGAAAGGATTTCTACAATCGTTGGAATAGATACACAATTATTTGGTAGCTTGCAAGGACATATTATTGCTTGAATGGAGACAGAAGGGTGTAAAATTTAAGCTAAACACTTTACTAGACTTGACAATTTTCTGCCTTGCCTGCTATCAGTTTCCTAGACGATTTCTTTAAGTTTTCATTGTATTTGACTTTATCAGTTGGAAGTTTTCAAGACTAAGACTAGCCATGTTCCTATATATTATTAAGAAACATACAATTAGATCTCAAATGTAAAATGATTATTAACATTTCACCCACTGGCATGAGCACATTCAACTCAGAGACTATATTGATAGAACAGGGCTATGCTTACAGAGGAAAAAGATGTTAATCTTGTATCTTCTAACACATCTAGACTTAGAACCCAAATAATGTCATAGTCAAAGGTAAGATTAAAGGTACTAGTGAACAGTCACAGACTGTAAATCCCAAGAAAGAAGAGGTAGGATTTTGGCAATTCAGAGCTCCAGAGCAAGAGTTACAAACCACTGGGCTCCTATTTTATATCACTCTTTATTCCCATCTTTAAAAGGCCATCATTAGTGATGGCATTGTTGCCATACACAAAAGTTCAGATTTAGGTCATCTACAGAGTGAGTATATAGATCAGAGAGAAAAAACGGTTACTCTCTCTGGAAGAGATGCCTGCCCATCAAGAGCTTCAAATTTATTACTAAATAACTTCTTCCTCACAAAGTGTGAGCAGAAACAATCTTTCTTCTCTTCTTTGTGCATGGCAACCCCCACCCCAACATACTTTGGTCTAGAGTACACATATGAGGGCTTTGGTCCTACTGCGTAAAGTACAGCACAAATGTTTTTATGGGCATGTGAACTCATGTATCCAAAATTCAAATTCATGAAAACTCTGAAACAAGACCCCATATTAATTACAAAAATACCTAAGGGAAAGAAACACCTTTAGATTGAAAGCAGAAATTAAAATACCAGGAGAATTGGTAGACCACATGTGATGTATATATTCAGTCATGCATTTCCCTTCTATAAGGAGATTATATGATTACTGACTAATAATATGTAAATCAATTACCCAATTTATTTTATTCTGTTATTATTAGTACCAGAGTTTCCTAAAATATTTTCTATGAGAGTCTCCGAAATTTTCCTTTGTTTATTATGGCACTGTTATAATGCTGTGCAAATAACAAAAAACGTGGGAGAACGACATACTCTCTCTGAGTCTAAACACGGGAATGCTTCTCCCAGTCGATTTTTGTATGCATAGTGATATGTAAAGGAATTCTCTATTGCCAGTGAGCATTTCTAGCTAAAGAGATGAAAAGGAAAGGCAGGTCAAGGGAGGGAGAATATATTTGTTTGGTTCTACCTGTCTTTTCTATGACTATTATGCACTTACATGGTTTTGCATTTGGAAAAAAAGAATGAACTTCATTTGTTGACTGTGGTGTTGGCTCTCCCCACATCATGCAGCAAAGCCCACCAACCACCGGCCTGCAGAGAGCTCCGTGTCCACTGGCTCCTCGGGCAGCAGCGTTGGCAGTGGGTATAGCGTGGACAGTGAAGGAAGCAGCTATGTGACAGGGGAGCCTAATCTACTTCCTATCCCAAGGATGTAAGTGGTACTTTTATAAAAACAAAAGTACAATTTTAACAGCATCATGAGTAATTCATTCTTAACATTTCACAGGAGAAAAACAAGGTAATTATTCAATTCTGAGTCACTGTCCCTGGATGTCTGGATGGTTGATGCCTATGTAAGAGTGTCCTGCTTGGGGATGACTGGTTTATTTCCATTAATTCTACAGATGAATGTAAATTGCTAGCACCAGCACCACCTGCATTTAACACATAAAATGCTGTTAGAATAATAACTGAGGCAGGCCAGCCTGGAGCTCAAAGCAGCACACCAAACAGTTCATCACTCAATGACCAGACACCAGCTTTGCTATTTGACCTTAGCATAGGTTGATTTTCTTCAAATCAGGAAATTTCCCCTTTGAAGAAATCATATCCTCTTGGACACAAATGACAAAGCTGAACACCCATTTAGACTTTTCTACTCTAAAGTTCTCTACAGTTAAAAGGGAAGATTCTGGAGTGTCTTTCCCCTTCCCTATGATTTCTAGAACTTGTTCTAGAGATGGGCGTATAGCTCATCCGTAGTATACTAAACCCCATGGCAATAATGTTGCAACTTATATGCAAAACTAAAGCAGATTGTGATAGAATGGATTTGGATAAAATACATTCTTATCTGTTTCAGTTTCAAAATCTAAAAGTTCTAGACCTTTTGTTTTGCTTTCCATGATTGAATCAGTCGGAGAGAAACCACTGGTAGTATATCCAGACCTCTAACTAGGCCACAACATGTATGGCCTAACGGTATATTTTCATAAAGACCTTGAACCATGCCTTTGGCTGTTTCTAATGTTAGAAAGGAGAATATTTCATGACATATGGAAAGTATATAAAATTGTCTTTTATGAATAAGCTGCACTGGATGCAGCTATTCCTGTGGACCCTCGCTTTGCCCCTGGCTGCTTTTTGCTACAGGGCACAGTACACTTGCTGAGAGAACACCTAAAAGAACAGTGAGAGGTCTTTTCATGTTTGCTAGTGGTGTGAAGACATCTCAAAATGGGAAGAATTCTTTGGAAGAGGAATTTATTACTTTTATACAAAAAAATGATGGAAATATTTTCTTTGATCCCCAGGGTAATGCTAATAGTTAAATATTAATTCGTTTTTTAAAAGTAAAAAGTAAGAAAACCATATTCTTACAGTGAATAATACATTTATTTTTATAGCTTTCAGTTACAATTTCCAACTTAAAAGAATTGTTATATTGTTAGCAGTTCATCCGAGAGATTTTTCTTATATGAATCTGTCTTCGAAATTTAATCTGTGGATTTAATAGGAGTGGTTAATCAGTTCTGTCTATTGGAAATCATTTCTAAAGAAAATCTGATCTAATTAATATTTTACCTATGATGGTTTTGCTAAAATAAGCAACAGTAATTTAAGAAAACTCATTACATGTGTTTCTAGGCTGTGAATATCATAGGAATTTATGTAGACTTCAGACTATACAATTTAACACTCATGCTTAAAGTTATAATTTCTAGAGGAAAAAAAAAATCTTACTTTCTCAGTGCCTAAATGTTAGAGATTAAAGTTTACCGTATTTCCAAATTGGATTGGGTGTTTTTTTCACCTTATTTTTTTGTTTTTGTCATTAAAGGAATGTCTTTTAAAATTGTATGGGAGACAATTATTTCACATATGAACACAAAAGTCACCTTTAAAATCACTCCATGATAAATATAACAAATAGAATTTGTTACTTCATTTTGGTACCTCATGGTACCTTACACAGTTGTTATTTGACCTAGAACAAGTGTTAAATGTCTATTCAGTAAATGACTTAGACATTTTGAGTTGAAGGAGGTTGCTAAGAATTCAGGGAAATTTCCTGCTTCACACAACTCATGGGCACATCTCCTCTGGCTCTCACATAGCTCCAGTGTGTCAGAGTGCTCCAAGAGTGTCATAATGAGGACGTACTGAACATTTTGATAAATGTTTTAAATTTAAAGAGTATTTTCAGGCATCACCATTTAAAAAAATAAAATTGATGACTCAGATTTCTTTTTAATTATTGACATTAATAAAATTATAACAGGTTTCAAAAACTTTGATGTAATATAAAATAGTCTTTTTTTTCAGTACTCTGCAATGTTGGTAATAATAAAAGAATCCTCTTTTTTTAAACTGGGTTTTATTTAGTAATAATATATATTTTAACATATTCTCCCAGCATATATACAGTAGCTAAGTCCTACACTTTCCTTTCCTCTAACAGTAACAGAAGAAACTGTATGCATTTATTTAACCTAACTAATTTCATCTTAATAAAGCAATTAGACAAACTGAAGCTCTGTACATGGCTGAGCAGGAGACATAGCCTAGTGGTAGAGAAATTGCCTAGACTATCCAGAACCCTGGGATTAATTTTTGGTACAACATAATTAAAAAATTAAAAATGAGTTCTATATGTTTTTAAAAGGGACTGTGAATTCATATGAAGCAAATCAACATATACATATAGATTATGCACCAATGTACATACATAAATTCATACATATATGCATGCATACAAATGTTAAGAATTAAATACTCTGTATACATGTATATAGTTTCATATAATCATTAAATAGATTTCTTTGCTTAAACACTTGGCCTAAAATCTTTATAACAGAACAATAAAATGGCTTTAAAAATAAAATAATTTTGGTTTTGATTTTTTTTTTTACTTTTATTTTATTTTATTGTTTAGTTTTGATTTGATTTTCAAGACATTCTTTCTCTGTGGAGCTATGACTGTCCTGGAACTTATTTTTAGATGAGGCTGGCCTTGAACTTATAGAGATCTGTCTGCCTCTGCCTTGCAAGTTCTGCCTACCCAACCATGTTTTTTTTTCTTTTTCTTTTTCCCTTTTTTCTTTCTTTCTTTTCAAATTATAGAAACACTTAAGCTTCTTGTCTGTAATAAACAGGAATAGTGACAAGAAAAATCCTTTTTAAGCAGTTTCTGAAAAAGAAATAATTAGATTCTTACAGTTACAATTTCTGCCAATCAGAAGCTTCTTGAAGAAACAAGAATTGTCCATAGATGTTCTGTATCAGAATTACTATCTATAAGATTGAGTATTAACGCATTCTTCGATTTATGCTTCCTTTTAGCATGTTTAAGTTTTATATCATCATCCTGTATTGGAATCTAAGTATGTTTAAAGGCAATTCCAAAATCCACTGTATACCATGAAACAAAATAAAGCCTTTTGGCCAGTACCCAGCCAACATTCTAATACCACTGTTTTTAAGAACTGAAAAGTCTGGGCTTGGTCAAACCTTTGAGGTAGAAACTAAAAGTCAGAGATAAATTTTTGGCTAAATTCAAAATTACTGTGTGTATTATTTAATTATCAACACTATATGCTTACTGAATATTTCCTTGCTCAGGCACAGAGCTCAGTTTTTACAGGCATATCCCATCGCCCTCTTGAGAAAGAAGGCTGAGTCCTATCATTTAGACTCATGGAGAGAGTCAGGAGACTATAAGCAAAGAGCAATCAGTGTGGTGTAAAAAATGAACCAGTGTGTTCATTTAACACACATACAAACACAGAGAGAACCTAAAATATTAATGGAATAGAATGATAAGTCTATTTTATTAAAATTTATTAAGGTGTAGGTTGTTTTTATATTTTCCAAATGACACAAAAGTGTACCTATTGGTACAATTCATATAAAATTTGAGTAAATGTATACAATGTGTAATGTTTAAACTAATCTAAGCATAGAGTTTTCTCAAACATTTTTTAACTCTTTGTGGTGAAGAAATACAGAATCCTGTTTATAACTTTCTGGAATGCCTTCTTATTTTTAGCTACATTCAGATTGCTACGTAATATCATACTAGAACGTACTGATCTGTAACTGAAAGCCCATTAGGAATCTTTCCTGTGTCCTTCCTACCCTCACTCTGCCAGCCTCTGGTAATAACATTCTCACATATGTCAGATAGATATTTTTAGGTTCTAAAAATGAGAGAAATCTTGTTAAAATAGTTATTTTTCAGTGCCTAGATTACTTCCCTTAACTGGATGCATTGTAATTTTGGCTGCAAACAACTGGATTCCATGCTGTCTGTCATCTGTGATTGTCATTTACATGTATCTATGATTAAATAGACTCCCTGCTGTGCATCCAGCATGTTTTCTTTATGCATTTGTACAGAATCTTTTGCTGACACACCAGTGGGTTTGACACTGATGTCTATGCATTATAGTAACCAGAGTTACAGTAAACATTGAAGTGTAGATATCTACAACATATTGATTGTATTCCCACTGTACGTATAACCTCTGCAAGATCACGTGGTAGTTTGACTTTTGTTCTTTATCAAGTGAGAAAGTCTTTATTCCAGCATTAACTTCGGGATTTTTGTGGTTGTCACATTTTTATACTATTTGTGACAGTAAAGCTATGTCATAGCCAGAAAATAGCATTTTAGAGTATTTCTGCCTATCTGGCTCATATAGACTTCTAACCCTACTTGAAAAGAGTGAAAGAGATATAAAATTTAGGGCTAGTCTCAGTCCTTTGAGGTGTTACGAGTCTTTGCATTGACCATGGCACACAGATGGAATTTACTTTTAATTTTTAATGAAAATTGATACTGTACACAACCCCAATGGCTACATTGTTTTAAATTCCCAAAATAGTGTATATGTTTATTTGATATGTTGACACATTTCTAGTAGAGTAAAATAATATCTCACTGCTGTTTTGCTTTGTTAGCTGGTAATTAGTGATGTTGAATTTTATACCTATTAGTCACTTGTTTTCATTTAAGAAATATCTATTTAAGTTAAGAAATTATTCTCTTGTGTTATTTAATTGTTTTTACCTTCTTACTAAAGAATGTGTAACACTTCATTTTTATAAAGATATAGTTTCTACTTATGTTAAAAGTTAAAAACAAAAATAAATGTATAAGATATATTTGATTACATTTAGTGAATGTGTATATATGTACATATATATAATCATGTAGTCTACTGCTAATGTGAACATTTTTAAAAATTGTGTGTTGAAAGATCTTTTTTTAAATGGGAGAAATCTAACAAATGCATGACTTCACTATTTTTAGAAATGATTTTATAAATAAAATGTGTTAATTTTGGTGATATTATGTTTAGACTGACTGGGAATATTAATGAAGTTCCCATTCTAAAATTAATGTGACATAGCATAATTAACTACTTGCATATTTGCCATACAAATGATCCACTGTTGACTCTGAATAAAAGATGTCATTTTATTGCCTCAAACTAAATCCATTTGTATTTGAGGGATTGTAATCAAAGATGCCATATGTTTTTCTTTGAAACAGAGGAAAGATGGGACAAAACGGGCAGGACCCTGTGAAGCAGCCAGGAATGGGAGTCGCAGACACAGAGGGTAAGTCACACTGACGTCCTTGTATTGTGCCAGAATCTAAATGCTACATTACAAACTCATCCAGAGGGAAAAAAATGACGAAAGCAGCCAATTGTAAGTCATTACCTAATGAGTAAGAATAACTTCATGTTTAAGAACTACTTGTCCAACTTCTTCAGTTATATTGAACTATTCTGCCCTTGGGGCACAGAAGCTTTAAAGAGGATCGTGAGGGACAGGCAAGGGAGGAGAACAAAAAGATTAACAAGGTGTGGTAGAGCACACAGGATTCAGTCCATGCAGTTACAGCCAGACGAATCCTTTCAAAGATCCAAAAACATACATTGATTTAAAATGCCTGGTGCTAGAAAATAATAGTCACATGGAAAACAATGGAGCTAGATCTGTCCCTCACCCTGCACAAAAACTCACTCACGGTGCATCAAAGGCCTTCAAGATGCATCAAAGGCCTGGATTTGAGACTGGAAGCTCTAAACTGTCAGAGGGGAAATGAGAAACAGAGCTAAGATACAGGCCCAGATAAGGAGCATCCTGAAGAGTTTCCCCTCAGTCTGCTTCTCCCTGTCTCCTGAACACATACTCCATCTCCACTTTCGCCCAGATCCTCTGTTCCTGTTTCCCCTCAAAATGTGCAGGCGTCCCAGTTTATCACCTGAACACCACATAACTAACCCCCACAGCAAAGGTGGATAACTTAATGCAGTCAAAGAAAAAGGGTCCCAAAAGTCAGGCAAAAGAATCAGAGACATGTCTACTCCCTCAAGCAAGCATACATTTTAAAGTTTTACCTTGTCTTTAAATAGTTCTAAACAAGTCTGAAGTCCAGAGAAGGTATTTTTAGATATACATCATGGATTTTAACAATATACACCATTTTATCTCCTGTCCGGTCCCTTCCCCTCCCCCACACTTTCCCCCTTTGACACTAATTACCGTCCTTACTACAGTTTCCTGTTAGCTGTTTTAATGGTGTGTGTGTGTGTGTGTGTGTGCGTGTGCATGCATCTGTCTGTCTAAAAATTTATAATTCACAAATGAGAGAAAATATAAATGTGTTTAAGTATTGGGTTTGTTTTATTTGATGTGACAACCTCCAAATATTTGCCAACATGAGACATGGCTTAATTATTTTATGTGGCTGAGTATAATGCATTGTTTATGTTCACTACATTTATTCGTGTATTAATAGTCTGCTTGATACTCGGGTTAATTCTTTAACTTAGTTACTTTGAGTAGTGCTTCCAGAAACATGGACCCTGTGCTACATTGATCTGACCTTTTTGAATGTGTATATAGGTAGGATGTGATATGACTGGATTATGTGATAGTTCTACTTTTAATTTTTCACAACCTCCAAACTGGTTTCACAGTGTCTTGACTAATTTACATCATCAACTGCAATGTTTAAGCATCTCCTGCTGTCTTGTATCCTGCCCAGCATTCACTCTTGTTTGTTTTGTTCTGATGGTACTCATTCTGACTGTGGGTCATAGGAAACTCAACTTTTCTTTGCTGAATTTCTCTGATGGCTAAAAATGCTGAATATTTTATATATTTACTGGTAATTTTACTTTATCATCTGATGAGTATCTGCTCCTATTGTTATAGCATTGTTTAATTTAGTAAGTTATATGGTAATTAAACTCTAATATCTATTATCCTCTATAAATTGTCCCTGTCAGCCATTTTTACTCTTCTAAATATTTTATACCACTCAAAGTACATTTTAATGTATTAACTCATTTAATTATTCAATCACCTCTAAGATAAAGAGCTTATATTACTATTATATTAAAAGATATCAAATCACAGCATACGTGAGGCTATAAGTGAATTGACCCTAGGATAAAACACCAAATAACATTCTATAAAAAAGAAGAGTAATTGAGCCATGGTGTCAGGAGACCATGAGAAGATATGAGTACATCCAGACCTGTTATGGGATGTGTAAAATGATTTCTCTGTCTTCAAACACCCTCATTCTGTAAATCTTGGGAGCAAATGATAGTTTCCTGGTGCTATTAGAAGATGCCACATTTCCATGGTTTATCCAGAAGATTTCTTTGGCTCATTTAAAATATTCTACCTGCTGCCATGTTCCTCAAAGTTCCATCTAATCCCTGGTCCTGAACCATACACACACACACACACACACACACACACACACACACACTAAGAGAGAGGCAGGAGGCAGAGAGGAGAAACAGGAAGAGAAAAGGGGAGGAGAGAAAGTGACTCTGCAACTCTGTGATATGTATTATTCCCAAATCCACTCCCCCCCCCCGTGACCTAGAATACAAGCTCATTAGAGAGCACACTCAGGCATTTATGTCCCACCTGAAAAAAAAAGGCAACAAACAAACAAACAAACAATGTACCTAAAATAGGCTATGAATACAGCTGGGTACCAATCTAATTAGTGGTGTGAACCTAGGCGCGTGGGCCTAAAAATTAGGAGGGCTAAACTCTCATGCAATAGGCAGCTTTATTCAAAGAACTGGAAAATGAATGTATACTCTGAGGGTCCACAGGAGTCACCGAAATAAGATCTTTAGTCCCAGGGGCAAACCACGTGTGGCAAATATCTGTTTCTCCACAGAAGCAAACTAAAAACCAGAGCTGATATAAACTCACCCCTGTCTGCTGTGCCTGAAAGGGGCATGAAAACACTTCAAGAACAATTGTGTGTTTGGACAAAACTATGGTCACAAGACTCTTGTTTTCTTGGGGTTTTCCCACAAGCACTCAGAATTCCCCCACATGGTGTTCTAAGATACAGCTATATAAATTAATAGATGAATATTGTGTGTGTGTGTATATATATTTGTATATATATGTATGTATATGTGTGTATACATATATATGCCTTCTAGAGTTCAAGTGTAAAAAGAAGCACATTGCAGGTATAATTTTAGTTACTTACTCTCACCTTTCTCTTATCCCTCATGCTTTTGCCATCTGCCAGTGAGACGCTGTTCATTCCGCCCTGCTTGCTTCCTTCTTTCCCCTCAATCCCACACAAAAGATGCTTGTTTTCTAAAAAGGAGCCAATCAGAAATGGCTTCCTTTTTATTTTATCCTGTCAGTCCGCCTAGGCTTCAGTGAACTGACCCTGACCACCCATGAGTCTCAGATTAGCTGTGGACAGACAGAAGGATGGGGTTGAGGGAGAGAACGGGAAGGATGTGAAAGATTTATAATTATGTCTCCTTTGGGGCTAGCAGAACTTTAGACAAGTTGGTTTGCTCTTAGTTAAGACTGACCTTAAATAATCAAATTTCTAATTTGTATAGCTCTACGAAAGTAGGCCGCAAGAGATACATAAAAAAAGAATAGAGAATATTTGAAGAAATTCACAATACTTAATATAGAAATGGTCAGTTAAGGTTATACAGAGTGGAGAGAAAATTATTAAGTGCATTTCTTCTCAGCAGATGAAAAAAAGCCATTAGTCTGACATGAGCACATGCACACAGACATGAAATCACCTCTGTGTATATGTATTATATGTATAGGTATATATGTATATATTATGTAAATATATGAGTATATATGTACATATGTGTGTGTATATACACAAATGTGTATATATATGTGTGTGTATATACACATATGTGTGTATATACATATATATAAAGTGTTACATAAAAGACACCTGTTAAGTAGATTTAAAAACACAAAGTTCAATGTAAAGTATAATACATATATATGCACATATATATATATATATATATATATATATATATATATATATGTTTTTAAAGGCAGATTATTGCAGTCTTTTACTCCATCTTGAATACTTAGCATTTCTATATAAAATGTAATTGTTTACAAAATAGAAGGTTTCTGTGCAGACGCTAAGACCTGTGTTATTGTTGTATACAAAGGTGTACCCTGTGTTAATGCTATGAGGGACAGAGGTATAGGACGAGATACAAGGCACTTAAGTAGAAATAATGTAAACATAAGAATATCATAAAATATTTTTCTTCTGGCATTTTAAAATATTTTTATATAGACATATATTATGTATACTACTACCGTTGAGTAGTGTATGGGTCTAGTCTAGCTGAAAAAAATACACTTAACAAAATGCAAAATAAAACGTAGGTCAGAAGTTACTACTCTCAATAAGCAAATAAAAATCTAGGAACAAGTATTTGAGTTCTCTACCTTTTTTCAAGATAAAGAAAAAGACATTTTCAAAATTAGGTTTTCCAAGTGTTTCTTCTCTTAAATAGGAAAGACAGATGTGTTACATAAAATGTACAAAATTTGAATGTAAAGTTCAATGTAAAGTATTTATTTAATGTACTCAAGCCATTATTTTTTGTTGAAAATACGATTATTCCCCTAGCATATCTTCTGATTATGGTTCCCCTCCCCCAACTCCTCCCAGCTCCTCCAAACTCTTCTCCCATGCGTACCCACACTCTTGGCCTGCCTTTAAAAATGGTTTTTATCTCCCAGTTAGATTATTTTAAAAGGAACTCTCAAGGAGAAAATAAAAATAAAAACCATTTTAAAACTCTTAATCAGAGCTTAATAACAGTTGTTTGAAAGATAACCAATAATATACCCCAAAAACATGTGGTTTCTTCTTTATTGTGTGAATAACCACACTATCTTTCATATATTCCCTACACTGGTTATTGTTAAAATTAGCAAATATATTAGGCGTAAGACACGGATAAGTAATTGGCGACTACAGTGATCAGGTCGCCCTGGCTAGTGATCTGAATGATTGATGCAGTACAACACTAGCTCATGACATCCAGGAAGCATCCAGGTGTGCACAGCATCTGTGTACACGGTTCGTAACTCTGCCATACTTGTGACTAGATGTTTTAAGAGTTGCTCTGAGGAAGTGTTTCCTATGATACAAGGCAGAACTGTTGTGAAAATGCATAGCCAAATACGTGCTTTGGAGACTGCATCCTTGGGAATCACTGCGGAAGCTTACGGACATAAAGATGGGGGCATGGTTTGTGGAACAGACAGTAAGCAGTGCCTGCCCTGAAAAAAATGCAAGAGGCCTAGATGTGTGTTCATGGGAGGAGCCAATTTAAAACTGAGGAGCCATCGAAGGGGAAATAGAAAGAAAGCGTCCTTGTTTGTTAAAAATGTCAATTTGACAGAATCTAGACTCGCCTGGAAAGATCTTCCCTCTGGACGAGTTGTTGGGGATAATAGTGAATAGATTCATCACTGTGCAGTGGCCTGTCCTGTGAGTGGAACCACTCCCTGGTAGAAAGTAGAACAAAGAAGCTGAGCCCTAGAGTGTGCGCATTAGTTGTTCTCTTCAGGGTGAGGAGAGGACCTGGTACTTCAAGCCCATATATGGGAATACAATGGAACTACAATTGAAGGTGTAGGTCTGACTTTGAACAGAGAGTTCAGGATGGTGATATAGTAATATTTGTAACTAACAGAAACTTGACACAGTAAGGACCATTATAACTTTTAAGTCCTACCTACCAGATCAAAGAAACATCTAGGTGATACCGTGTCGGCCGTGAATTCTTGCAATTCACACAAAATGGAATCGTGGGTCAGAAGGTTCTGCTGGTTTTAACAGCTATGTGAAGCTGCAAATCCCAGCGTATCTGTTTCTGAGGCCTGAGTGTGTCATTAGCTCACACCTTGTATGATCAGAGGTAAGCGTGTGTTTAAAGTTATTGAGAATCACTAATAACAACAGAAAGGAGAGAGCATGGCACTGCAGTCAGGTCAGTGAGTGTGCAAACAAAAGGTTGAGTTTAATGCCTTACAAAAGACATTTGAAGCTGTGGCATTCCTTCACAAATGTCAATGAAAAATAAGGTTAAAATTCATGTATAACTCTAGGATTGCTTATTTTAAGTCCTTGTGTATTCCTTATCTAGATAGGGAGAATTAAAATGATAATTATTCATATCACATTCTAGTCCTCTTGCGGTCTAAAAGAGAACATTTCATAACTGAAATGAATTTGTCAATCTTTTCCGTGTGAAAGGCAATTATTAGTCAAGTTTCTTGTAAGCTCTGTTTGAACAACCATTCATTTTCTCACCACTCTGAAATAACACGTCAATCAGAGTGAAAAGTCTGAAGTAGGTTTGTATCCTGTATTATTTTAGTGACTCTACTAATTGTGTTTGTCAATGTTATTTTCATTTTGTTATGTAAATTTTATTTCATACAAACACACACAAGTACACACATGAAAACTGCCTTCAACACATATTCACTGATCCCGATGTATATCTATGAGGCAACAAAAGAACGTAAGGGTGAGGAACATAAATGATGAGATAAGAAGAATTTTTAGACTATAGCGATTCCCCCCCTCCAACAAAATATGAATCAAAATCATGGGACTGTCTCTAGTTATTAAAAAAGTTTTAAAGTTGAAATTCATTTGTGGTCTAAGAGACTCTTTTTTCACTCAGTAAGAAAATACCAGTGCTAAGGCAAAGGCTTGGTTGAAGTGGAGTAGGTTACCAGAGAAGCAAATTAGTGCATATGTGCACATAGCAGCCAAGCTGTAACAGGGTGCTCACTCACTCACCCATGGCTCTGCTTTGCTCATTTCATGGGAACCGTAGTTACAGAGTACCTGCCTGAGTGCGGTCCAAAACCAGAGTGAACAATATTTTTTGTGTGCAACAGACCCTTAGCTGAACTTAGGCACTCTCTAATGTAGAACCACAAAATATATGTATTGTGGGTACACACAAATAGATAAGGCCATGCACAGTAAAGGAAAGCAAAAGCTATGGGAATTAGAATATCTTCTTTTTATCTCATTCAAAGTGTTATATCATTCACATTTTTGTACAGATTTGAGAGAGTCAGGCTATGAAATGGGTCCTGAGTCAGGAGAAGAGGAAGGAAAGAGTTAGGGTTAAGATTAAGGTTAAGATTAGAATTAGGGGGTTAGGGATAGAGTTAGGGTTAAATTAGAGTTGAGTTAAGGGTTTGGTCAGAATTAGGGTTAGGTCTAGGGTTAAGGTTAAGGTTGAATAAATAATGTGTCTGACAAAACAACAAAATGAAACACTACTGATGGAAAAGCTGGAACCATTAAAGATAATTACACAAATTCTGAGGATTAATAAAAACTTAATTGGGGGGAAGAATCATAAAGTCCCACACCTAATGTGTAGCTATATTAAATTAAAAGCTACTAGGGGATAAAAAGAGTTGATTTCATTTTTATTTTATCTTGCTTTCCTTTTTGCTACTGTTGTGGTTTGCTGAATCTTTTTGATGCCTTGTTTTGTTTTCTCCCAGATAGGGTTTCGCTGTGTAGCCCTGACTGTCCTGGAACTTGCTCTATAGAACAGACTGACCTAGAACTCAGAGATCTGTCTGTCTCTGCCTCGTGTGTGCCAAGGGTACAGGTATACACCATTACACCTACCTTGGAAGTTAGTTTTCTTTAAGTGTGTGGCCCTGGTAGGTGGATCTCACTCCAGTGGATGAGTGACCCATCCCCAGGAATATAGTTTGCATGAACTGAAATATATAGGAAATTTAAAATATAGGAATACAAAGTGTGGATAGGGATTGAACTGAGGATATATACATAGAAAAATGTATTGAAGAAAGGTTGAAATTATTAGGATAAAACACACTCAAAAAATCTGTGTGCTAAAAATCTACAATTAGAGAAGTAATTAATGATTTTGGTAAAAAACAAATAAATTTAGTAAAAATTCATTTTTTTTCATTGTCTCAGCAGTGGGAAAAAATCTTCAAGCTACTGTAAATGCTAAATTAATTAAATTATAATGTAATATCAGAAGAATAAAAAAGATTAGAACAAGGCTTTGAAATAATTTTTTAAGCAAGCAATACATTTTAAGGTAAATTTACATATACATTATATAAAATTTCATTGAAAAATGTAAAGGTAGAAAAACACTAAACCATGTTAATAGGAAGGTTTTATATCATTTTTATTAATCAATTTTTCTTTGCAATTTTACTCAGCATTTAACAAAATGAACTATTAAGATGTGAATTTTGATATTTTTGAGGAAGTTATCTATATTAAGTGATGTATGGGGAGATTAGAGGATCAATATTGTGAAATAGGAAAAGAGCTATTACATTATCACAATAAATAAATAACTTCTCAGTATCATCCTAAGTCATGTGGCTATCCAAATTTTTAAAACTTATTAGTGGTGGGTTTTGCAACCATGTACTGTCATTTCCTTTGGGTTTTTTTTTTTTTTGTTTTTTTTTTTTTTGTTTTTTTGGTAGTGGAGGTGGTGGTGGGTTTTGTTTTGTTTTGAAATAGAATAACACTGTATAGTGTACGCTGACCTAGGACTTGTTTTGTAAACCAGGCTGGCCTTGAACTCACACATTTCAACTCACTTGCTCTGCCTCCATTCCTATAATTAAAGGCATACCTTAATGGGCTCACTTGAGATCTCTGACCACCATTGTTTGACAGAGGATTTTCCCTTATAAAAATTCTGACTTCACATGGGTACAGATAATGCAAACCCTCTGGAAATGGAGAGCATGTGTGGTGCAAATTATCAGCTTATTTCTTTGCACTCCAAAGTAAGAGGTATTTATAAATATTGAGAACAACGAAGGTCAGAATTCTGGACATGCTAAAGTTCATTAATCTAAATTTGCTCTCTCATCACTTGGACTACTATTTTCTCTGATTAAAATATTTTTTTTTTTTTACTTTTGTTGCTCAGCAAGTCTGGGAGAATTGCAGTTTTCTATAAAGGAAAATGTTTTATCTATGAGAGAAACAAACAAACAAGCAAATAAACCTTCATCAACCAGTTGTCCTACCTCCTAAAGCCATTTTTCAGATAATCAATTACATGGATATCAGATAATATCCTCAGAAGGAAGCATACTGCTTGTGTGTTACCTGTTCATATACTGCTTGTGTGTTACCTGCTCATATACTGCTTGTGTGTTACCTGCTCATTAGTCTCCAATGCACTATTTAAGTCACTGCATTTGAGAATTTCACTGCACTCAGCAGATGCAGATTTATTCTGTTTCCACCCAAGATGTTTTACTTATCCAGGAAATAGCTCACCCGTGTGACTTCTGTAATTTATATTGTACTCTGAAGCCCAGTCAACTTTCACTGATGCTATAGAATACTACTGTGACAGGGGTCTTCCTTACAAGCTTCGTCAGGACAGTGTTGCGGTTGAACTGTGTTCATTTTACTCGACGATTCACTGTTTTAAAAAGTTATGCACACCTTAGTAACAACAACAAAACTTACATAGATGCCACGTATCTACGAACTATTTTGCTAGGGTCATTTTTTTAAAAAACTATAATGCACCCCACCCCCACCTCATCACAATATATCGTTCCTAGTACTCAGCAAGGAACTAACACAAAATATTTACTTGATCAATGTTTTTGAACAAAATTGAATGTAGAATCCATAACTGAGCTAAACTAAAGGCAGAACAAGCACTCTTGTGAAACTGACACAAATATTTACACCCAAGTATTGAGAATTTTAAAGCAAAATGCTTTAACGCCTAGCACACCAAGGATCTTGAGAACCGATGGGTCTCATATTTGCTGATGCATGGCCTTTAAGGGGTCCACCACATAAGACTTGAATAAAAAAGGTTATGAACCTATTTATAATTATATAATTGGCATTAGTAATCTTTAAATCTTCACTTTTGTGTTGTGTAATTTTCTTCATAGGCACAGTACGAGGTGGCCAATGCTGGGTTTCTTCCACAGACTTGTGAATAACTAGGATATAATCTCTTAGAGATAAATGCACATTGAGTATTAATGTATTCTGCATTTGAGCGTAGATTGTGAAAGTTTTTCTGGAAGAAGAAGAATTTTCTTTCAGGTACCTTTAGGAATAAAAACATGTGTAGTGTAACCAGAATTCTACCTGGACATTCAAATAAGGAGGAACTTCAAGGACACAGACGACGCAACATGAAAGGACATGGGGCACAGTGAGCCTCACCATTCCGCGGCTTCATTAGTTTGTACTTTTGTACCAGAGGAGGTTGTGGGATTCGGGGCTCACAATCAGACTCAGTTCTGACAATTTATAAAAAAGAGATGCCACTGTCAAGAACCAGTCTTCACTTGGAGAGGAGTCCCTGAGAGAAGCGGTGTTTGAGAGCAGCCAGAAAGACAGTTTTCTCTTGCTATTCTAAAACCTCTTTGCATAGCTCATTTCTTACAGATCAAAGCCCAGTGTTTTATACACATACCAATTCTGTCAGTACTCCACGTTCCCTTTTGATTATCCCATGAGTCAGCACACCACCTAGCCAGCCCCTCTATTCTCTGAGACCGTGAGTACATTTTTTATATTTCAAATGAATTTAGAGGTCTGCCTCTCTTAGCTAAAACCAGACAATAAACGATTGCATGAGACCCAAGCTTAAAATTACCATTTCTGCCAAGGTTGGACCTGAATATAAACACCCTCTGTCCCAGGCTGACCTTGAACTCAAAGAAATCTTCCTGCCTTTGTAAAGCACAAACAAAAAACGTAGCTGGGTGGAATCTTGCCCTCAAATCACCACTATGATTTATGAAGTAAATGTATTCATTAGGACATGAATATCTATGGGTTCCCAATGACATGTTCATTATTGTGTCTAGTTGTAATTTTCTGTGGTGGTCTCTATTTACTATGGGAAGTCTCTTGGATGAGGGGTAATAGCCATGCTTATCTATAGGTAAGATTTAGAATAACGATGTGAGAGTAATAAATTCTCAGGTAAAATCTGTGGACTCAATACCCCTGGGATTTTGTAGGATTCTAGACCCAGACATGGTTTTTCTCCTATTGACTGAACCTTGAGGGAATGCTACCACTGCACCTTCATGGATACCTTGCTTTGCATGTTGGTCATTGTTCTGGTTCATAAGCATCACAGCTGAGTAGGACTAGTAATTGCTTCCCTCCCTCAACAGTTTGCATAGCACTTTCTGATACCACAGAAGTTAGACTTTGTAGAAAGGAGCCTTTCAGGTTAGACACAGCACAAATGAACTCGGTCCTACGTTCTAAATGTGTGTATCATCAGAAATATGGTCTTACCTTAACTTTTGAGATGCAATAAATGACAATAGCAACACTATATTGTCTAGAGAGTCTTTATACTACACTAACCAACTGTAAGGTCCATAATTCACTGAAGAATGATGCCCCTGACTGAAATGGTATGTAAACACGGAGTGTTTTATTCTGCAGAAGTCCAGCATGCTGGGGTCTCCCATTACCAAGACAGAGAGACAATGAAATGACCTTACAGGCCTGATTCTTACAGGCCTGATTTAAAGTGCATTAGGGCAACTCTGGGTTAAGTGAACTTTGTCTTACTCCACTGTAGACATTTCAGAATCATTACCAGGGCATGGTGGCTGGAAACTGTTGCTGAGAAATCCTGGTGTAGGTAGGCTTTGTCTTTCTCTATCTCTAATGGCATTCTATTACCAAAGCTTGGGGGTTAGCTGGGAGCTGCTGACACATTGTCCTTGCTTCAGGCCAGGTGGTGGGGCAGTTTCCGAGTAGCTGCCTGAAGCCTGGGCTTCTAAGCCGAATCTCCTGAGCTGCCAATTTGAAGCCTGTCATAGTCTTCCTGTCTCATCACAGCCACTGGAAAAGAGG
Organism: Micromys minutus; assembly: GCF_963924665.1. Classification (NCBI taxonomy): domain Eukaryota; kingdom Metazoa; phylum Chordata; class Mammalia; order Rodentia; family Muridae; genus Micromys; species Micromys minutus. Next base: position 18,503,584 of record NC_137958.1, on the reverse strand, counting down.
TTTTTCTTGTGTGTTACTGGAGTTTGTGTTAGTCTATGGTTCTTGATGGAAACGCAATAAACCCTAGTGATGTGACTTCTTTAAAATGAATGTGTGTGTTTGTGTGTGTGTGCATGTGTGAATATAAACAGATTCATGTTCATAGCATATATACATTGTGTGTAATTTTATATAAATATAAAATAATAAGATTCATTGGAGGTTTATCAAACAACCTTAGTATTACTTGCCCTTCCCCTCTCCTTTTGTGCTGACTTTCTTTCCCTGTTGTTTGAACCCTCTTCCTGCTCACTCTTCCATATTTGGGTTCTTATCAGCTGTATCCTGTTATTTTCTCTCTGCTCTCCCACACACCAGATTTCTGCCATGCCTAGGCATGGTTTTCTTCGGGCTTTGGGAATTATTTCAAAATTTTAAACATTTAAAAAGTTATGTCCACTTCTGTTTTCCATTTCTCATTTTTTGAAATTATCTGGTTGTTGTCTCATACATGGTAATAGCTGAATTCCAATTAAAAAAGATTTACAAAGAGATCTTGGCTGTTTCTCATCACAATAAAAGAGACCTTTGTCAAAGGACTTCTTTAAAACTATTAAAAGCATAAGAAGAAATCCATCAGAAATTCATAGTTTTCTTCTATGAATTATGTTTTCTGGGGCTTTATCTCAGAAAGAAAAATGTCATCACAGAATGTAGAAAGACTCTGTAGGCTTAGCCTACTTTCCCAAAACTCTTAAATCTGAGTAGGTCAAAAATAATACATGCTTATTGAATGATGTCTCTATTTTGTTGATTCTGGGTTATTGCAAATAAAAGCTTTTATAACAGCTCACAGAACTATTCTTCCTTAGAAAAATAAAATTAGCGAAAATATGACAAAATAACTTTTCTCGGTTCTCATCCTCAATACAATGAAAAGTGTTAGAACTCATTTCATAGTGTCAGTAGTAGTGGCTCTTATTTACAGAGCTGTGATGATTTGGATATGCTTGGCCTGACTTGGCACCATTAAAAAGTGTGGCCTTGTTGGAGTAGTCAAGTCGCTGTGCAACATTCCTGCTTCGATGCTGCCATGCGCCCACCTTGTTGATTAATCAATTAAATGTTGTTTTAGCATTAACATGGTCATGGTGTCTGTTCACAGCAGCAAAACCCTAATTAAGACAACACCCATGAAAAGCAAAGAAGACAAAAACATGACTAATCTTCAATAGGCCTGGAAAGAAATAAAAACATCTCTCAGTTGTGCCCTCAACACAGTAAAAAGAAAAAAAAGATAAAAATCCAGGTTTTGAATTAGATTAGCTAACCAGCTTTCTTTTGATTGAGGTGGAAATGGTAATTACCTCTTTAAGCCTCCAGAAACAATTAGAGAGGTTAGACAAATCATCTCATATACCCTTGGTGTTTTCTCTGTGATCTAAATGACAAAGATAATTCGTCTTTGTACCCTAAAGTCTATGGACTAATGAATATACAAGATGCCATGAACACAGCCAGAGTGTTGCTTGGATGATATTCAGTGCCATTCAAATAAAGGAGTCATTTATAAAAATAAATTAATATTTGTGAATCAAATGGGTACATATTTATCCCATTTCCTAGGTTTTTCCAGGCCACCCTCCCAACACATCTTGAGTTCCTGGTTTCATATCTATATACACACACACACACACAAAAATGCAGTGTTTCCCCTGAATCTCAGATTCCTTATCTCACACATGATTATAGAAGAGTATACACAGGACAAGAATTACTATCACATGAAATATTTTATCACAAATTAGTAAATAAATATAAGCTGTTTTATTGATAACTGTAATAATATAATGCATGACGTTTGCAACTTAGTCAGCCTAATATGTACATTGTCCATCTTTTTAAACAACAGTATCAACAACTTCTACAGATATTAGGGTATTATTACAAATGAACAGGAATTTACATGTGTGTGCACATGAATATAGAGGTATTATCATTATTAACATGTTTTATTTATGTGACTACATATAAATGTAAACAGTGAAAAACTACATTAAAGTCCTTGATATAGTGTGAGGATGAAAATGCTTTTACTTTTAAAATGAAACACAATGGTGATCCTCTTAAGAAATTTGTTTTCTCATATCTCCTAGATGTTCACTAATTCTATCTGATGAATTGTCTAACTCAGGCATCAGTAGAATAATCACTGGTCAATAATCCAAGCTCTTGTTTTAAGAACACATTGTTGTTTATTGTTTGAATATGTGTAGAGGCATTTTCCTACTATGATGCTTGTGTAGAGGTCAGAGGGCAACTTTCAAGTTTCTTTTCTCTTCTTTCACTATGCAGGTCACTGCGATCAAACTTAGGTCCTCAGTCTGAGTAACAGACAGCTTTATCCACTGAGACATCTCACGAACCACTCTGCACAAATAAGTAGTCTTTTGCCCAGGGTCTCTTGAGAAACCTTAATACATTTCAAGGATAATAGGCAATGAATTCAATAATATTTATCCATATATTCTTGAAAATGTTTCAATAGCCTTTATTAATGCTATAACCATCAATCAGTTAATATTAGCAGAATTTATTTTAAAAGAATTATTTTACTTTTTAAATAGCATTTATCAGTAGAAAGTACTGAGACCCAACAGTCACCTCTTGGTTATAAAGATAGAAAGGGAACTAGATAGTAGAGATGCACCCATATTATGAATTTACTGTGAGACTATTGGGAATTGAATTAAATAAGCTAATTGCACTCTGTTTCCTTTATTAAGCAAACAAAAGCTTACTAGGATAAGTCTTCAGAAATATCTCATTTTTTGTATCTTGTCAAGAAATGCATAAATTTATGTACATATGTATTTATGTATGTATATTACACGAAATAGGTAAAAAAAAATGTCAAGAAAACACGTCTCTAAGAATGAAACTTGAACACTTTATGGCGGCTTTAATAAAGCCTCCAGAAAACTGTAAAACAAGGTCATGAAATTCAATACAAGTAAGATTGCCACAGTTATTTTAAAATCTTGGAACTTTTCTAACTACGGGAAGATATGGTGAAAAGAAAAGTGCTAATTACAGATAATTGTTGAGTTCCACAGTCTAAAGGATATGGAACTTGTTTAAAAGGATGCAAACTGTGACTTTTGTCCTGGCAGGCAAGATTACTACAGCCTCTAGGGTAGCGTTAGCACACCTGGCTGGAAATAATGGAAGAAGGAGGGTTGGCAGAAGGAATTAGTAGGCTTCTTCCTCTGTGACAGGTTCAGTGAGGCAAAAAGGACTTGTGTTTCTTAGGAAAAAAATTGGCCTTTTTCTCTCAACCCTCTGGGTTGTTTGCTTTTTTTCTTTTTGCCACCAAATCTCTACCTCACACTAGCAAGTCACAAACCCACGATGACCCCACGATGACCTCACAATCAAACACACTGACATGGAAAATACAGGGCCTACGTACATCTACACAGGTCTTCAGTGTATCCTTACGGTTGTTAGCTTGATGTTTCTGAGAGGCTGCCAAATTGGGAGCCGGTTTGTCTCTGACTCTTCTCCTCCTATTAGGTTGCCTTGTCTAGCCTGGATATGAGGGCTTTTGCCTTGTTTTATGTTGTTTTGACCTGTGTGGCTGTTGTTTCTTAGAGGCTGGCTCTTTGCTGAAGAGGAAACAGGAAAGGTGTGGATCTAGGGGAAGTGGTGGTGAGTGGGTGGCAGCTAGGAGTGGAGGGAGGAGAAACGGGTTGGGATGTATTGTATGGGAAAATATATTTTCAATACAAACTGAAAAACACATTCTTCCTGTATCAAATCAAAATAGGCAAAAAAAAAGGATGTGACAAATGTACTTATATTTCTAAAATGTAGAGTTTTTTTCTTTAAAATAGATAATTTATAGACACCTTATATTAATTCACTTGTGGCTTAAGCTCAATGTGGATTACGTTTTACTAGCATCTTTATGGTAAATTGTGTCTGCTAGGCATCAAACACCGAGAGTGATTATTTAAAATCCTATGTATAAGGTATATTTCAAACTTTTAATGCCTTAAGATTTGCTGTTAAGACATTTGACAAAAAAAGTTTCAACTTTAAGTGCTGACATATGAATATTTCAAAACATAATTACCTTGTTTTGTTTTATTTCTTCTAAGTGAAAAAGCAAACAAACCTAATGGTAAACACATGTTTGCTGGATTTAAGTTATCAGTTAATACTAGATCTGATTTCTCATTGCCTCAGTAGTACTGGGAAGTAAACTCTAGTATATGAGATGCTGCACTTCATTAACCTTACCAAAAGGCTTCGTGTCACCCCAAAAACTCAGAAAACCATTTTTATCGACTAAAAGTAAAATTTGTGTCAGTCTTGGTAATACATAGCTGTATGTAAAAATAACTTTCATTTGCCATACGTAATTGCTGTCTTGGAGGCTTACTTACTCTCACTCTTTCTAGTCCTTGCTGAACTCTGCCTTGCTGGTCTAACTTAGCTCTTCTAATAAACTCCTCTCTAAACTGACTGACTAGTCTGGCTTCTCTCAGTTTTTCACTTAATTTTTCTGATTGGCCTGAAACTAACTTTGGTAATTTATTCGAATCTTCTGGCTTCTTTTACTCCAGCTTCAATTGTGTCTGTTGACCTGCACTGACATGAATTCACTAACATATTCAACTGTGACTCCCCAGTTGACTCCTCTCTCTCTCTCTCTCTCTCTCTCTCTCTCTCTCTCTCTCTCTCTCCCTCCCTCCCTCCCTCCCTCCCTCCCTCCCTCCCTCCCTCTCTCTCTCTCTCTCTCTCTCTCTCTCTCACTGAGCTTTTCTTAAATAGCTTCTCATGCGAGTTGAATATATCCTATCGCTGACCCACTCTGTCAAATCTTTCTCTGGTTCATCACTTTGTCTACCCCTCAATAAGAGTTCACATTCAAACTTGGCTGCTTCCTTCTACAAACTAATTTCACCTTCAGAATGTGTACCAAGGGCATGCCTATACTCTAGCCAGAGGCGTTAAATGTGTATGGCAGACATGTCTCCAGGATACAGAGATCTAGGTTTTTGAATGTGATTCCTTGTCAGGGCAGCCATATTGCTGGATGTAAATTTCTCTATGCCCATAAACAGAACTGCAGAAATATAGACGCAAGTTCAAGGTTGGCCTCAGCTACACAGTAAGTTCATGACTAGCCAGGTCTACAAAAAGCCCTGCTTCCAAACACCATAACTATAATATAATATATAATTTTTTAAAGATGTAATAAATGTCATAAAGTGCAAACAATGAAAGCTTATTAGTTTTTATTAGAGAAATAGTGTCAATATTTTACTTGAATAATATTAAAATTTACAAAACAAAAAATTACATATATATGGAATTGATACAGAATAAATAATAAAAAGTAAATGTAATAATTACTATATGAGGAACTTTACATCACTGTTGACAAGTATGAGAACATGAATGAAAATTTTCATAAAGATTGGAGATTAGAAAATATACAAAATTATTTAGGACAGAAGATATTTGAAATTGGAGACCCAGAACTATACATCTTAAGAAAAATCAAAAGCTTAATCATAATATAAATATAAAATAAATTATAAATAGTAACATTACATAATTTTACATTATGTAAGTACTTATAAGCTTCTAGTTTTCATTGTGAAACGTGATATATAGGTTGACTTTAAATTTTATGCTCATGAGGAATAATTCTAAACCCCTACATCTTCTCCCCCACCTTCTAAGGTCTAAGATCACCTACACCTGCCTGTACCCCCACACAAGGCTCAAACCATAGAACTAATGTGGTGCCTGCCACCTCCCTATGATGGAAGGCAAAATTTCTTACAAAAAAATCCATCTTAATTTCAATAAGTGTAATAAGACCTGTTCAGCCTAATAAGAGTTTCTTCGCTTTGGTTTCAGTAATGAAAGGTAGGTGAAAAGTTAGAGCGAATACTTTTCTATGACACCAATTCTAACTTCATTAACTGGCACCTGTAATCTGTTTCACTGAGAACTAGCACTTATTAATAAGTCTTCATGTTACAATCATCCCTTTAAAAAATATCTATCCTGTTATTTATTTCTTTTCCATGTTAGTCACTTTCTATTTATTAAAACATTCCCAAAGACAACTTTGCCTACAATGATCTTGTATTGAGAAAAGTTGCAGGGGCAAAACTAAAATTGCATGAAGTTTAGTTAAGTGTTAAAGATTTGGAGACTCTAACAATGTGATTTCAAAGGAATCTTTTCTCAGGGACTGGAGAGGTGGCTCAGTGGGGTCAAGAGCAGTAGTGATGCTCTTACGAAGACCCAACCTCAGTTTCCAGCACCCAATTCACAGGCCTCACAGCAGCCTATAACTCCTTATCCAGCATCCCGTCCCTCTTCTGGACTCCATGGACAACTGCGCTCACCTATGCACATACATGCAGACACAAATGCATACACAGAACATGTATAACATATCCTGGAACTTACTATGTAGACCAGGGTGGCCTCACTCATAGATTTCTGCCTGCCTCTGCCACACCAGTACTGGGACCAAAGGTATCTGCCACCACACTTGGCAGTTTTGCAAAATTTTCCTTTATTATTGTTGTTGTAGATGATGATGATGTTGTTGTGTCTATACCTTATGTCTCTGACCCAAAGTACTCATGTGGACAGCTCCTTTAAGGGGACATTATCCATTCTTTAAGCCACATAAAAGCTTTCCAGCTGAGGCTTCCCTGATTTACTAAGTCCAGTATATGGCTTAAATAAACCACAAAATCATTTTATTCTAACACATTTTAAAGTGTACCTTATAAATACATTTTGTAAAGACATCTTGCAGTGAATATTTCCACAAATATGCCAATGTTGTGACAATCTTACTCACAAAAATGTACAAGGTGTCTACGAGACACAGAACCCTAGACTTAATTTCTTAAATACACAAAAGACATATTTTATGCAATGGTGATGATGCCTACTATATTTCTCCTTTTGGTGTTAATCTTAGTGGTTTACATTTTCCTAAAATATAAATTAAATATTTTTGCACCTATATTAATGTGAGCACACAGATATGACAAATACACATTTTTCAAATATGTGTGTAACTTTTTCAAGGGGAGAAGTGGGAAGATCGCTGCATATTTTAATGAAAAGAAAAACACCTCAGAAAGTGCTAAAAAAAAACTGTTGAAAATAGAGATAATTTAACAATCACACTACTTGAAGCATGATATCTTGCTAAAGAGATAATAGGACCCAGTTTTGCCAAAATCAAATTATTCATTCTCTTTATAAATATTAATTTAAATGAAAAGAATATATTAATGTAAAATACAGGAAAGAATTAATTTCAATAAGTATTTTATACCTTAATTTATTTTTAAATTTTCACAGGTTAAGAAACTGAATTAAATATTAAGAGATTAACCATGAATCATTTTAATCCATTATTTCAATTTTAAATGCTACTGTTGCATTTAAAGCTTGAGGACCTCTGTTTCTTATCCATCCTTCTTCCACTATAGGATTTTATTACATGCCTTGTTTCATCCTTTAGTTTTCATCCTTCCCTCCTTTCTTCCCCTCCTCCCCTGCTTTATCTCACCTCTCACCACTCCCTCCCACCTCTCATCATTCTCTCCCTCCCTCCCTCCACTTCTTCCCCCCTCCCACTCTTCCCCCTCCTTTCTTCCTTCACTTGCTCTTTTCCTTTCTTCTCCTTGCTTTATTCTCCTACATTGTCTTTTGACATATTAGATGTTCAGTCTTTCTTTTCTACAGCAATGTACTCTCCCCCAGGACTTACTCTTTCCCTGTTCATTCTTCAATCACAGTTTTTCCCTGTGAAGTCCAGTGAAATGAGCTCCATCAACATGTAAGCTCATCAGTATTTCCAGGATTGTGCAATACTGGCTTAGTGTTCTATTGCTGCAAAGGGACACCATGACCAAGGCAACACTTATAAAAGGTTTCAGAGGCTTAGTCAGTAATCCTCATGGCAGCTTGCAGTCAGACAGGGTGCTGAGGAAGGCACTGTGAGTTCTACATCCAGATCTACAGGCAACAGAAAGACACTAGGCCTGGCTTGCATACTTGACAAGTATATGGTGCCCTGGGACTCAAAGTTTCATCCAGGTCTAGAGCAGGTGCCCACCCTGTGAAGACAGCAGACACTCTGATCTTTTTATCTTCACAGAAGCATCTGCTTCAGGAGAAAAATCACTCAAAAATGCTTTAAGATGACTTCAGTAAATATGTCCTTTGTTCTCTTCAGTTAGAAATATTGTAGAGCAAGCTGGAAAACCTTTGAACAGAGCAAATCTTGTCAAACACTTCACAAGCATCTCACCGTGAAGGATGTGAAGTTAAGCTTTCAAGAAGGAAGCAGATAGTGTGATGACTCAGGAACTTTAATTAGCAAGCGTTTCAAAGTGAGAAGACCAGGAGACAACAGACCATTGGCTACTGGCGTTTGGGCCTAGAAAAGTAGGCTATGACCTATAAAAATGTATTCCCATGGAGAAAATGCTTTGGTATCTTTAATGCAATCACTTTTGTCTACTTCTATTGGCTCTAAATAGTGAGAGGCCCTTGCTTGACCAGTTATTTCAGAGTGAGAATTCTGTTTTTAAAGGAGAGGTAATGGGGGGGCGGGTATGGGAAAAACAAGATTATGGGAGATGCCTGTGATTCAGTGCATTTCATATATATTATGTGTGTGTGTTAAATATACATATATAATACATATATATGTATTAAAATGTGACCATAAAGCCCAATTTTTTAGAGTTATTATATACTGGTAATTATTTTTAAAAATTATCCAACACCTAATCTCAGGAATGGTTTGATAAATGGAGGATACATGTCTGTCTCGCTATAGCTTTGTGGACATGGATCCAGTCACTTGGTAATCAGTTTACCCTCCTACTCCAGTTTGGTTTCACTTCCTCCTTTCAGACAAAGTGGTCAGTCCAGCAAACACAGAAATGTCTTCGTACTCTGAAGAGATAAGGTAACCTCTGTGAATACCTTGGATGTGATATTGGAGTTTCAGCTGTTGGTCACCAAGACTCTTTATTCTGACTGCTGAAACTCAGACAACCCCGAGGTGATGAACTAAGGCTGCCAGCTCAAAGGTTTAGCCATGCTTCCCAGGGCTGGGTGTGGGCTGTGCTCAGTGCTCAATCACTCAGGGGTGGGTTCTGGAATCCTCTTAAGTTGGCCAACTCTCCCTTTTCCTTGTAACTTCTGCATGTCTGACATGGTCATGGATACTGCTGAGCTGGACTTTGCTGAGATCTGTCTTCATATCACTAAACATCTGTCCCTAGTCTATAGTTTTACGATTAATAACAATTGGCCAAAAATATTCTCCTTTTTTCAACTCTGTAAGAAAAAATGAACTTCACATACTTCGGTGATAAAAATATATCATAGTGGAATTAATGTAGAAGTTATGAGATTGCAATTGTTGTCTAGACAAGCATTTTGAAAAATTAAAAAGTACATAAAACAATACACATTTACTTATAAATATATTGTTTTCATTCAAGCTGGAAGAATGGTTTAAAATTCTTATTTATATTTTATTTTTAAATTAGATTATAAAACTCTAATGTTGATAAACATAATCCATATAAGCAAGGCTCTTTTAATTTTCTTTTTTTAAATTTTCTTTAATGTACAATTATATATCTTGAAAATCAATGTTTGAGAGTACATTGTGTTTAGAGACTTTCAATAAATTCCTGTGAACTGAATGTGGAAGTAAAGTTCTTATGTGGCCCCAGTAAACAGTGCCTTTCTGCCCTTCAGACCTGGATTTTCCACATAACAATCTTATCTGCTAATGTGTTATTTCATTTTGTTAACAGAAGAATTCCTTTTTCCTCGCATCTCAGCCAATCCCCGCCCTATCTACATCCCTAGCTCTTTTCCAGGAGGAGCTCTGGTGTCACATTTTTTTTGAAACTGTGATACTATACTTCAGAATTGTTCTACTTAGTCATGTAATTATCTGTAGAAATATCTAGTTAAATTATCTTTTCCCAATAGGTGAAAAATCCTGTGAGTATGTATTAGTGGTTATTTAAAATAACATAAATTTATATTATTTTGTAAACATGGCTGACAACAATGTATTCCCAAACATTTGCTTTCAGTCTATATTTATACTGTTAAAGAATCAGGAGGGTCCCGGTTATGAAGATTACATCGATCAGAATTAGAAATGTAAGATTCTCATTTAAAAATAAACATATATTCATATTGATTTATGCATTTTACACACACTGTATTCATCCTGTTAGCAGGATATTCAGCCCAAAACAAAAAGATGAACAGGTTGTGTGTCAGTGAATGAGTCCACGAGTTAATAGAGAAATGGTGGAGTCACACAGACTTGATGTGTCACGAAAAGATCCTTTAATAATAAAAGCTAAAATTCTAGAAGAAATTACAATGAACTTGTCTACATCACTTACACTTTTGTCTTATGCAGTTTTTTTCATTATACATCACTACTGTCAATATTTATAAAGGAATCAACAAATAGAAACTCTATCCAGTAAAATTTGGGTATGCTGCCTTACAGTCTTGATCAAGCTTGGTGGTCAACAACTGCTGCCAAACAACATACCACATTTTAAAAACCTTTGTACTCCCTATTTATTGTATCAGAATTTCGTAATTTCCATGTTTCTTTTTCTTCCTCTAATGTCATCAATTATCCCTTCAAACTTAAGTCTCTACAGCTGAATACCACATCTACCTACAGTTTCTTTTTCCTGTCCTCATGTAGAGCATGCTTTCTTAAGTATCAGGATGATGTGATCTTCACTCCTTAAGGATCTGAACTGTGCATTATATCTATAACATACAATAAAGTAAGTTTAATACTTAATTAGATGTCGGTAAGTGAACATTTGAAGCAGGGATTAAGATAAACATTGAATAAGTGGCATTAATTATTCTTCAACTCATTTTTGTTGAATTCTTCTAGCTAAAACTCAAGTAATGGGAGAAATCAAGCTAGCACTGAAAAAGGAAATGAAAACAGATGGTGAACAACTGATAGTCGAAATTCTCCAGTGCAGAAATATTACCTACAAATTTAAGTCTCCGGATCATTTACCAGGTATCCACTTTCATAATCATGATCAATGAAGAATAGCTACTAGTTTTCTAGGACCATCTCTTAAACATTACAATAAATTTTAGGTAAAATTTCACCAGTGCATGGACTACATTAGAAAATGTGTGAAAAATACTGTAATTTAATTTCCACTTTAAGGATAAAATCGTTTTCCTAGACTTCAGCTAGATTTTTCAGCATAAAAACTAGAGTGCTACACATTATAAACAATAATTAATTTAAGTAAATCTAATTTAAATTTATAAGGAAATCATGTACTTATAATCACTTTATGTTTTCTGCAACAAATTGTACACAATTAGGCCTGAATAGTACATAGGGAGATCATCAGCATACAACAGAAAATGTTGTGATTGACTGTCGTGCACTTAATGGACTTATGTCTGTTTTTCAGATCTATATGTGAAAATATATGTGATAAACAATTCTACTCAAAAGAAGGTTATTAAAAAGAAAACAAGGGTATGCCGACATGATCGAGAGCCTTCCTTTAATGAAACTTTCAGATTCAGCTTAAGTCCTGCGGGCCATTCGCTTCAGGTAATTCTGTTATATAAGACTGATTTACTTTTCTATCCCTATTACTACACTTATTGTTCATTCAGTTCGTCTGTGTTTACATACTGAACATATACAATATGATAGTTAATCACTAGAGGTATCACCAGAAGAGCCCTATAAACCCCCTTAACACACTCACTCTCTACAGTTCCCCACTGGTTCACAACTGTTTTTGCTACTTTGGGTGGATTGCTCTTGTTCTTGTGGTCACACTCTAAATCCTTTCGGCTCTCTACCTACTATTTACAACCTTTTGGTAATCCACCTGTTCTTCTCACAGATGCCCATCTCTTAAATTCACCACACTGCGGTCAGAGTTATCTTTACCAAACACCATTTGGTTTCCACTAAAGCCATTTGATGAAACAGCATTTTCTTGTATTATTCAAGGTCCTCCGAAGTAGGCTTTATTTATAGTGATTTGGTCTCAGTTCCTTGTCACTTTTCTGTATTCCAGACACATCTGAATCTTTTTAAATTACATTAAGCCTTGAGTTTTTTTAATCATATTTTCCTCCCTTTCAAATCTTCTCTCATGCATCCTCATAGCCCATCTTCTAATACACACTTTTGCTGAAAATATAATTCATAACACCGTGTTCACTATTTATCTCACATAGCACTCCACAAAGTAGAGTTTCTCCTTTTCAATAATTTATATATTTACATGTTACTGTTCGCCACTGGCAAGGCTGAATTTTCATTAGCTTTTCCTCTGTAGCCTAGCAGAATAATTATCACATGTCATGCCTTTAGTAGTCATGTGAGGAAAGGAAATGTGGGTAGAGAAGAACATATGGAAATAGATAAAAACATTCTATGATACCAGTACTTAATACTTTGCAATGGAGATGGCTCTATATTACAAGTACAAGTTTTGTGGTTAGAGGGATAAATCAATGTTTAAAACTACATACTATTCTTCTAAAAGACCAAGGTTCTCCACCCAAGGCCCACACTAGCTGACCCTCAACCTCTTGTGTCTTACTTAGGCTTCAAGGGCTCTGAAATTGTCTTCAGGAATCTAGCAGACAGACATAGATATAAATTAAAATTAAAATATATATTTATATACATATATTTGAAAAGACAAGGTTAGGCTTCATTTACAAAATTAGTATAAATCACTAAAGACAAAATACTCTAAAGCCTACACAAACAAATGTATCATGCAGAGATAAAGAGAGGAAAGCCACAAGAATGGAACATTGTTAGTTCTCTTGAAATTAACTTAATATGAAGATAGGATAAGGACTTGAATGATTTAAAAATTATGTGAAGTTACAAACCTAAAACTGAAAAGTATTCACGAAATTATAAATTTTTCCTTACAACTTTATTTGAAAATGAGAGATATATGTACATATTTTAAGGGCATTTTGGCATAACACTATATGAATATATTTATTTCAGTACTTAATTACTTTAGAGGTTTGATAGCATGCTTTGAAATCCCACTAGTTACCATGAGCATAAAGTACATGTAGAAAAGAACATAACATGGAAACAGTCATAGTTTTCTTGGTGTGTGTAGATTAAACATAATGGTCTTTGAATGCCAAAAGTTGCCACAAGGGTATATTCCTAGTTCTTGGATTATTAATTATTTAATAATCTCTGAGAGAGTGGTATACACTTATTTTTTCCTAAGAATAACTGAAGTTTTCACTTTTTGGCCTTTGTTTGTCTTGAGCTTCATATGGCTTGTGAGTTGTTTCTGGGGTATGCAGAGCTTTCCTCCCCAGCATCTGCTGTCATTTGAGTTTTTGATCTTAGACATTCTGACTGTTGTGAGGTGGAATCTCAGGGTTGTTTTGATTTGCATTTCCCTAATGACTAAGGATGTCGAGCACTTCCTTAGATGCTTCTCAGCCATTTGATACTTCTCAATTGAGAATTTTATGTTTCACTTTGTACCCTATTTTTTAATATGGTTGTTTGTTTCTCTGGCATCTAACTACGTGAGTTCTTTGTATATATTGTATATTATACCTCTATCAGATGTGGGGTTTGTAAAGATCTTTTCCCAATGTTGGCTGCCGTTTTGTTTTCTTGATATTGTCCTTAGCCTTAGAGAAACTTTCCAATCTCATTAAGTCCCATTTCTCGATGCCTGGTCTTAGAGGACAAGCCATTGGTGTTTTGTTAAGGAAATTTCTCTTGTGCCTATGTTTTCTAAGGTTTTCCCAACTTTCTCTTCTAATATTTTCAGTGTACCTGGTTTAATGTGGAGATCTTTGATCCACTTGCACTTGACCTTTGTGCAAGAAGATAAGAAAGGGTCTATTTTGATTGATTCTTCTGCATGCTGAGTGCCAGTTGCGCCAACACCATTTGTTGAAGAGGCTGTCCCTTTTCCATTGAATGTTTACAGATCCTTTGTCAAAAATTAAGTGTTAATATGTGTGAGGGTTAATTTCTGCATCTTTTATTCTGTTCCATTGATCAATCTGCCTATCTCTGTACCAGTACCACGCGGTTTTTAACACAATTTCCTTGTAATATAGCTTAAGGTCAGGGATGGTGATTCCTGCAGATGTTTTCTTGTTGTTGAGGATGAATTTCCATATTCTAGGTTTTTCCAGATGAATTTGCAAATTGATCTTCCCAATGCTATGAGGAATTGAGTTGGAATTTTGATGGGGATTGCATTGAATTTGTAGATTGCTTTTGGTAAGATGGCCATTTTGACAATATTGATCTTTCCAATCCATGAGCATGGGAGATCTTTCCATCTCCTGAGATCTTTTTAAATTTTCTACATCAGAGATTTGAAGTTTTTGTCATACAGGTCCTGCTTAGTAAGAGGCACACCAAGGTGTTGCATATTGTTTGTGACTATTCTGAATGATATCCTTTCTGTAATTTTTATTGGTTTATTGTATATTGCTTTTATTGTGTTTAGCTATGGACCTTGGATTCCTGTTCTTTCCAAGACTTTTAACATGAAGGGGTGTTAAATTTTGTCAAATGCTTTCTCAGCATCTAGTGTGATGACCATGTGGTTTTTTTTTCTTTGAGTTTGTTTATATGGTGGATTACGTTGATGGATTTCTGTATATTAAACTATCCCTGCATCCCATGGGTGAAACCTACTTGATCATAGTGAATTATCATTTTGATGTGTTCTTGGATTCAGTTTGCAAGGATTTTGTTGAGTATTTTTGCATCAATGTTCATAAGTGATATTGGTCTGAAGTTCTTTTTCCTTGTAGGGTCTTTTTGTGATTTACGAACAAGTGATATTGTGGCCTCGAAAACTGAGTTAGGTAGTATTCCATCTGACTCTATTTTGTAGAATAGTTTGGAGAGTATTGATATTAGGTTGTCAATAAATGTCTGATAGAATTCTGCACTGAACCCATCTGGATCTGGACTTTTTTTGGTTGGGAGGCTTTTGATGACTGCTTCTATTTCATTAGGTATTATGAGATTATTTAGATAGTTTACCTGGTCCTAGGTTAACTTTGGTATCTCCTATCTGTCTAGGAATTCATCCATTTCCTCCGGATTTTCCAGTTTTATTGAGGATAGGCTTTTGTAGTAGGATCTGATGATTTCTTGAATTTCCTCAGTTTCAGTTGTTATGTCTCCATTTTCATTTCTTAGTTTAATTTGGATATTCTCTTTTTGCCCTCTAGTTAGTCTAGCTAAGGGTTTATCAATCTTGTTAATTTCCTCAAAGAACCAGCTCTTGGTTTTGTTGATTCTTTGAATGGTTCTTTTTGTTTCTATTTGCTTAATTTCTGCTCTGCGTTTGATTATTTCTTGCAGTCTACTCTTCTTGGGTGTATCTGCTTCTTTTGTTACAGAGCTTTCAACTGTGCTGTCAAGTCGCTAATGTATGCTCTCTCCAGTTTCTTTTCGGAGGAACTCAGAGCTATGAGTTTTCCTCTTATTACTGCTTTTATTGCATCCCATTGGTTTGGGTATGTTGTGCCTTCATTTTCATTAAATTCTAGAAAGTCCTTAATTTCTTTCTTTATTTCTTCTTTGATTATGCTCTTGTTGAGTAGAGCATTGTTCAGCTTTTAGTGGGCAAGCAATAACTTCTGGTAGCAGTGACTCAGCTCTGTCTTTGTGGTCTCAAGTGTAGGAGCTCTTTTGAAGCTGTTCTGGTAGCTCTGCCCTGTGCCCACAGGTCCTGAGTACTACTGGCAGGGACCTGGCTCTTTTCTAGGCCAAAAGGGACCTTTTTCCAGATAAAACAATACTTTCTGCTCTCTGAGAACTCCTGGTGTGTTCTTCCTAGGCCTATGTGGTCCCCTCTGGTCCAGGTGTAAGAGGGCCTGTAGAGTTGAATTTCAAGTACTGCCTTTCCCAGGCATAGCCCGGGAAGGGTCAGTGCCTTACTGTGGGCCTGTGTATGTAGTCTGGTCTGGGCAGACCCAAGTCCCTCTGCCAGATGTCTGGTCCTACTGTTTGCAGCAGGCACAAGTCCTCTGTGAGCTCCACCCTGCCCTCTCTGTGCCCTGGTCACTCATGGCACAATGTCACCATGCCTGTGTCCCTGGATCTCTGCTGCTCCAGGTGGCCAACATTATAGATTTTAAACATGAAACTTTTCATCAATTTAAGAATATCTAATGAGAATAAGCATATTTATATTATATTATATTATATTATATTATATTATATTATATTATTTGCTTATTCAGATTGTGTGATTTGGGGATATAGTAACATTTAAGGAAGACTAGTGGAAACGTTGATCTGAACTAACTTGTATTAAGAGATATTTCAATCATGTTTCTGCTCTTTTTCAAATGGATGCAACACATCCTCACATCTCCCTCTTTCCTGGTTAATTTTTCATGATAAAACATCTTTGAAATTGGAAAAAGTTCCTATGTGTATCTATGTACATATAATTCTGACTGTGTTTTTTTCAGATTTTACTCTTCTCCAATGGAGGGAAGTTTATGAAGAAGACTTTGATTGGAGAAGCTTGCATCTGGCTTGACAAAGTGGATCTGAGAAAAAGAATTGTCAATTGGCACAAGTTGTTGGTGAGCCCCACTCAAACACACTGAAGACTCCTCTGCTCAGGGTGAGGAAGCTGAGCTCCTTAGGCTCAGATCGATATTGTAGTTGGACACTACTGGGCTGACCTATGTTTTCAGGAGGCAAACCTGAGATTGCAAACGAGAACCAAACAGCCTTGCTGTGGAACACAACGAGACTTTAAAAGTCCATGTGGTCAAAGAAAACTGGTGAAAACAGACCAGAGACCATGGATTTCTCATAGCTGCGAAGAGAAACTGAGAAAGATTCGATTTCTTAAAGATAAATGTCCTTGACCAGACTGAGCTGGAGCTGAAAAGAAAAGGCACAAAGGTTGGTGGTGAACTGTAGTGTGAAAGCAATTGCTTATATGCACATAACCTTGTTGGGGGGGGGGGGAAACTTATGTAATGAATCTTAGTTTTCAAAAGATTAAAACTCATTGTCTTATATTTAAAAAATAAAAATCTTCCTGCTTTGGAATTCTGACATGAGATTCAATTCTGAGTTGTCTACAGGACCAGAAAATGGCTGTGTTTATGGGGAAAATTAAGCCAGGATCATGAACAGTGACTTTTAGATTACACGGTGCATGTTTTCCCTGTATCTACATTAGAACGTATACAACAGTAGGTCTGAATTCTATGTGACAAAAGCACATCAGTTTTGGTGTTATTTCAAATAGTGAAGAGTGAAGATAATAGTAGAATAAAAAGAAATTGTATTTATCTAGAAATAAAACAGAAATTAGAGACTGAATATTAAAGAAGAATGTGAACCCACAAAATATGTACCTTGGTTGAAAACATTACAATATCCATAATTTACATCAAGTCAAGGTGTTCTAAACTGTACACACCATGGTATCTAGAGTCAATGGTGTGCCCTAAGAAAATGGTTGTTCATTCTCTGAGGAACTGCTATTCCATGTATCATATTATTACATATTTCCTTTCTCTTGCATAATGTACTGTCGGGGATGTAAAATTATTGTTCTGGCAAACAAGTGATATTTGTCATATGACATTGATATTAAACTCTTGTCATTTCCTGATTTTCCATGTTTTTCTCTAAACTTAATGACTACATAATGAAAATTCTGATATCAATGTCATGTTCCTTCTCCTATTCTGCCTTCTTCCTAATGATATCAGAATTAGAAATAGCATGTGATGGGAAAGAATGTAAAAGCCAATACTTGAAATTAAAACATATTTGACTTATTTTAATAATATAGACTCAAACAACCAATATATGGATTATTAAAATGAAGCATTCTTTTCCCCATCAACCACCAATGTCAATAAAGAAAGTGACAGAAATTGGGGAAAATACAATCCACTGAGATGAAAATTCTGGCTTCTAGTCTTGATTTTACTACTTACTTTGCACATATCACCTTGTGAATGTCATTTAAATCCACTCTCTCCAGAAATAACGATGTAAAAAGAAATATACAAGATTGGAAAGCACATTTGCAAATATAGCTTTATATACAAACTGAGAGTTAACTATTATGCAGCTTTTTGATTCTCAAATTTTATATGCGAGAAAAAGTTCCAAACTTTGGTGAGCATTAGCATGGAGCAAAACAGTAAATTGTTCTAAAATTCACTTGTATTTAACTATAAACTTCAATTTAACATGATAAATTAAATATTAAGTTAAAATTATTTGTCACACCAACTTTATTAAAGGATATGGTTATAATCCAATTTGCAAGCCCAACCCAAAATAAATTAAAGCGCTTCATTAAGTTTTGAACCTAGAAATTGTTGCTTTATTTAAGATGAAATTCTAGTAGAATTATAGGAAATCATCTCAAAATTACTGATTGGATATTGAATTTTCTCATATTTTAGGGAAAAATATTAAATTTGAAAGTAATGTAAAATACGAGGAGTAAAGACTTTCTAGTATATGAAAAACTATACATCTTGCACTGATTAAAAAATATATAAATCCACATTGGTTGTCCTAAAATACCATCACTCTTTTCCCCCCATCTTTTTTCCCTCCTCCCAGACAATGAGATGGCATTTACCACTAATAATGACCAATGGGAGATGTGAAATTTCAAAGCTAGGATATTGCTACCATTTTAGTTTTAGAGACTACTAGATCTGCTGGTGGTTGCCATGGATATTTCCAGCAGACAATCGCATTTGAGGAAGCCTATAATCAGTCACAAAGGCAGGAGAAAGAAGTATAAGAGGATCTTCTGACATCAAAAGGCTCTGCCATTTACTCCTTACAGTAGGGGCTGGTTGATCCCTGATGCTGTTCTGCAGGACTCCAAGGGTTCCTTGGAAGGTTGTATAGCACAGCATGGTAGCTCACTTCATTCTAGTTACACCTTACACAGAGGGACCACAAGAGCAAGATCATCCTGAGTAGCTAGCTATTAAGCATCAAAGAATGGAAGGCTTCCTAATACAGCTGCCCCTTCATTCTAAGAAACTCGCGATGGGGTTAGCTCCATCCGACCAACCAAAAGAATCAGTGACAGAGCTTCTAATCATGCACCAGCATTCGCTTTGAGAAAGCAAAGATCCTGCCAGTGTGCCAAGTTTGCAGCTGATGAGACTCCTAGGTTGTAACTGGAATTGCTCTATGCAACACCAATTCTTATATGAATGCACTTCTGAGGGACGCTGATTGCCCTTGTCACAAAAAAACTATTTCTTTTCTAATTGCAAATAGGGCTTAGTGTTTTTTATGTTTTTGTAAATAACACGATACATGATTTTCCATTTTTAATTTCATTTTATGTTATTAGAATTAGCTTTTTTATCTTAATAGTAACAGTTTCTAATCTCTAATTACTAGATTAGTAATCTTCTTACAACACTTAAACCTTGAGAAGCATTTCATTTCCCTACTAGTCCACTGAGTCATCAGAGATGAAAGTTACTTGTTGGTTTAAATTTAGTATTAAGAGTCTTTCAACAGAGAAGAAAAAAAAGCACAGAGAGAATTTTTATAAAAGATGGGAAATTATAGAATCATTATTATAGATACAGATAACACTAGTAGCAAGAAGTTGGTGTTTTCTCCGATTTTACTTAATATTAAGAAAAATTTTGGTGACTCTGAACTCATTTGATTACCATTTGTGTTTTAAAAGAACAATACTCAACATTAAGGGATAGCAATTGCCCTTGATCCTTAATATGGTCCATATTTTAATAGATCATGATAGTTAAATATACATTCTCTGCATATCTATGAGGTTGACTGGGGGAATCACACACTAGAATAGTTGTATCCTGGGAATATTATAGCTGGTAACCAGCTGATATTGATTCTCACTATGGAATGGTTGTTATGATGTTGGTGGTAGTCATAGTAACAATAGTGGTGGCAGTGATATGGGGTAAAAAAATTATTTGTTACTATATTGTGCCCAGTTTCTTAGAAATGATTTAATCAGTGCTTAATTTCATCAAAGTATCATAAAGATGTTTATAGTATTTTTTTACTTTATTATTTAAATCATAACTAGCAATATTTTTAAAAACTTATTTTAATTGCTATAATGTTGATAGTCCGAAATTAGCCAACTACAGCTACACGTGTTGATAACTATACATATGACAGGCGTGACTTTCTCTCCTTTTTGAGTTTGAAATGAAAGTGAGAGCTCAGTAAATAACCAGGAGCTTTTCCCTGAATAACTATTTGCCTTCAGTGTAACACAAGAATGAATGAGTGAGTTAAACCTACATTCTCATTGACTATGGCATATTGATGTTTTCTGTGTGTCTCCTGTGACTACCATTGAAGATTCACCTTAAACAAAAAATCATTTAATCAAGTCCTTTATCTGATAGGTAGACTGAGAACATTTTCTGAATCTGTTACTGTATATAACTAGACATTTGGTATCATAGCAACTGTAGAGCTAGTCTCATCCTTTGGAAGTCAGCATGTGACTGTGATTATCATTTGACTGTGTCCCTGTATTTGTTCTGTGACGTGCTCAGGTGCTCCCACTACTGATTAATGTGTGTGCTAATATCTTAACAACACATCTGTTTAAAAATGGTGTTTGTTGTCTAAGAAAAGTTTAAAACCTAATAAAATTTATTTCCAATAAAACACAAAGTTCTTGGCGATGTGTCTCGTTTCTGACGATATGTTGCATGCTTTCTTGGTGATTTGCTAATCTTTTTTTCATTATTTTCTTGTATATTTTTCTTGGGCTAGTGATTGTATAAACTGACCTGAAAATAAATGAGAATCATGTAGAGACAAAATGCTTGTAAATCTGTCTTCAGTTTTATTCTATGTAAAAACATGTCTTGGTTTTGTGACTGTACACAGTTGTATCTTGATAACTTATGTAAGCTGTGCTGTATAAAGGCTGTTGTATCAGCCTTACTAATAAATATTGAAAATATCAACTTTGACAACATGTGGTTATCAATGAACTTTTCAACCCAGGCAGGTGTATATTTATACACTGTGAGGCAAAGCTTAAAATTACTAGCTTATTACAAAAAAAGTAAGGAAAATTCATGACATTGAGTCTCAGTACTAGCTTCTGTATGAAGAGGGTTCAAACAAAAGAATTTTTTTTTCTTGTTTATTATTTTCTTGATGAAATTGGTGTGAAGTAACCCAATGGAAACTAATGGGGATTAACAGTTGGAAGAGAGGAAGAGAGACTTAAATTGGTTCTCAAGCAGAAAGAGTAGAAACTACAGCTGAGGGAATACTGTTATTGCAGTGTAGGAAAAGTTGTGGGTTTACTCCCTATAGTCTCAGGGGCGCTTGACCAGTTTTGAACATCTGAAAAGAGTGGTCTATGAAGAATGAGAATCTGGTCTCATGAGCTGCCAAAAATTGCAGGGCAGTAAAACAACCAATGTATTTAAGCAGGGGCTACATTTAGTTTTCTTTCATTTATCAATTAAAAATGCTGCAAATGAAATATGTGCAGCTATTTTTTAAAAACTCATGTTTTGTAGTTTTGAAAACCAAAAAAAAAAAAAAAAAAAAAAAAAATCCTTATTTCTTTTCAATGCACTCAGAATTACACCTGGGTATTTAAAAACAATAATTCAAAAACAAGAAACAAAAGATAGCCAAATCTCTGGCTGTGTGTATGTGTGTGTGTGTGTGTGTGTGCAATACTTTACCAGGATCTTAGAAACACCAGAGTAGTCAGATCAAGTTCAGTTTTCAGTAGCTGGTAGGTTTGCTCTGGTAATCATTATCATACCATTTAGACTAGTGTGGTTAAACTTTGAATAAGTATTTGAAAAACACTGTTTGGAATAAAGAATGGTTGGGCCTCAGACAGTTTAACCCTAAAAGAAAAGCAAGTATCAGCTATAAAGTTAGTATCCTAACTTTCCTTGAGATAAAATAACTTAAAATATATGTTTTTTAACGTATATAACAATGCAAATTAAAGATCCATTAATAAGAAGGGAGGGAGTAAGAAGAAACAAGAAAAGGAAAGGAAGGCTTAAAGTGCTTAAAATAAGGCGCTAAAGAGAACACTTCCTTCTTTCCTCCCCCAGAAATAATGTATTTCTGGTATCTTCAAGATGAAATATGGTTTTTGCAATTAGGAGTAAGAAAACTGAAGCTACATTTCTGTTCTCACACAGAGAGCAAGGCATCTCCTAAAGTCTCCGGTTCTCTACACGGAGACTGGGCGATTGACGCCATCTTCCCAGGTACTTACAGTTCAAAGAGGTCCCTGAGGGCATGTGTCTCTGGGTTGTTAAGTTGACTTGAGGTTTTGAAGAAGAGCCTGGGGACTGGAAGTCTGTGTGTCTAATGTTTGGTCCAACTGAAGAAAATGATAAGGCATTAAGTATTTCTGTCAATGAGTAAAATATAAAATCACCATTACATCTTACATAGTAAAAGAGTTCCATAAAATATCTCAGGACAGCTAGAGGATTGATTGAGAAAGAAAATTATTCTCAGATAACTCTAATACATTGCAATTGTAATCTCATTGCAAAATTAATCAAAGTACTTGAAAAAAATCCAAACTTACAGAAAATGAGCATGAAGCCTGATTAGGTAATGCCCCAGAAGCCGTGTGAAGTTTAGAACCTGAAATAGAAAAAACCCTGGAAGTGAACGGTTGTCACTGAATTCACAGAAAGTATTTAAATCTCAAGCGAGGGCCTAAAATCAGAATGAGAAGGAAACTGTCCAGATGTTTCAGCTCACTTTAAGAAATTAAATGACAATTATAAAAGAAAAGGAGGAAAGAAAAGGAGAAGGAGATAGGGGGGCAGAATGTAGGGAAGAAAGGTGAGAGAGAGGAAGGGAAGGGAAGAGAGCACGGGTAGGTAGAGGAAAGAAAAGAAGAGAAGGATGGAGAGAAGAAAGCAAGGAAGAGAGAAAGAAAAACCAAAGGAAAGTAAGCAAGCAAGCAGGTTGTAATAGATTAACTAACGGATCCTAAAAGGCTCCATTGTGCGGTTTTCCAGCAAATGGCTGAAAAGAATAAGGAGTAATTAGGGGTCTCTCTCTCTCTCTCTCTGTCTCTCTCTCTCTGTCTCTCTCTGTCTCTCTCTCTGTCTCTCTCTCTCTCTCTCTCTCTCTCTCTGTCTCTCTCTCTCTCTCTCTCTCTCTCTCTCTCTCTCTCTCTGTCTCTCTCTCACTCACTCACTCATTTACTTTTCTCTATTACTACTATTTATCTTAAAACAAGCAACAAACAAAAAACCAAACCAAAACAAACACAAGGGTTGTTCAGAACATCGACAACCACAAAGACAAATTAAGGATGTCCTATTGGCAACCAGAAGATGGCTCAGTTAGTAAATGTGCTTACTGGCAAGGTTGGTGCCTGAGTCCAGTCCCCAGAACCAATGTAAATATAGAGAACAGATACCCAAAGGATGTTCTCTGACATACACAAACATAGGCCATAGAATATATGAGCCTACATACACACATACACACTGCATACATACTAATGGTAGTAACAACAACAAATTTCAACAGGAAACTGTTAATGGAATACAATGGGACAAGGAGGTACCTTTGGCTATCTTAAGCCTGCGAAGTCATCTACATCACTACATCATGCAACAGCTTTGGTGTTTTATTGGAGGAGCAGAGAAGAGGTCTCGGAGAAAGGGCAGAGGCATGCTAGTGAACATGTTCACAGGCAAATGGGAGCAGAGCCAGTGGGCAGAGATAAGCCCCACCACCACCACCACGCAAGTGTTAGCATTGTGTCTAAGCTCCACCCCACAGTTACCTGGCAACAGCCAGGTATGCCTGGCACTATAAAAAGGGCTGTTTTCCCCTTCTTCACTCTCTTGTTTTCTTGCTCCTCTTGCTCTTTTCTACCCCCACCCCACATGCTCATGGCCAGCCTCTCCTCCCTTCCCCATATCCTGAATAAACTCTATTCTATACTATGCCGTCATGTGGCTGGTCCCTCAGGGGGAGGGGATACCTCAACATGGGTTCCCTGGAGGCACCCCTTCCTCCACACCTCACCACACCTCCATAAAACATATCTCACCCCTCTCTTTACCTTTTCATAAACACATCAGCGAGGAAAAAGGGAGGGCAAGCTTGGAGAATAAGCAGGGGGCTCTGCAGAGGACACAAGGAAACAGGCAGACAGAGAGAACGGGGTTGGCACACACCTGACACCTGGCAGTGGTGGCAGGGAATGGTTTAAGCAGCTGCTAGGTCCCCGAGGGCATCCAGCAGAATCGCCTGGAAAATAACATGAACCAAGGGGTAAATTTACTAACCCGTTCCTCCAGTGGTGGATGATGCACTCTGGTTTTAACAGACAAAATATGAGGTGGGGAGGTAGATGTAAAATACTTGTAAAATTTAAGAATGCTCCATTTAAAAGCTGTTTCATTTAAAAGACAAGGGCAGATTGATATGCAGAAGTATATAATCTTAGTCTTGCTCATGATTAAATACCAGAAATATGGGAGGGTCACTGTTATTTATGCCCAATTTGCGAGAACCCCAGGAGACTGCCAGCAATCACAACTCCGATGGAAACATACAAGAGTTTTATTCAAGTACCAACTCAGGATGCAACCTTCCCTGCACCACAGGTTACGAATATGGAATACAACAACCCAGCTCTAAGGGCATCTGGGGTCTAGGAGTTTATATTTAAGAGATGTATGAGCTGGAGCTTTCGAGCCTTGGCATTACATGATTGGGTAGGGAATAAAGAAATTCTATCTTTCAAAACCGATAATGTTTGCTCAGACAGCAAGGCAGGACCATTCATCTGGAAAAGGACTTATTTGACTGTTATCAGATACGAGTGCATTTTTACGAGCCTGCTACAGCTTTCTGGTAATACTTGGTAGTCTCTTTCCCATAACTCAAGAGTGGGAGGGGGCTCATCACTGCAAAGGCATTAATTTTCTGCCTCCTTCAAAGACAGAAGACATCTGCACTATGAGGGCAGTTCTGGCTGTTTAATGCGGTGCTGGGACTAACAGGGAAGGGAGTGCTAGGCTCTGAGCCAAGGGTTTAAGTGGAGAAAAGAGCCGGCTGCCATTTTGCTTGGCACCGAAGGCTAATGCAGAGAAGAGCTGGCTGCCTGAGTGGGCTGCCTTTGGTCTCTTCAGCCTACGTTCAAGTCTCTCTCATCAGTATTGGAATGTCAGTGAGAGGGGTAGCTAATGTCATCCTACCACATTATTCTATCTCCCTCACTGGCTGCTTCCTAGTGACTATTTCTTGTCAGTGTTAGCATTTCCTCTAGGCTCTGCAGAACAGTTACCTACCAGGTAGGAGCCTTCCTCTCTCCCTTCCTCCCTCCCTCCCTCCCTCCCTCCCTCCCTCCCTCCTTCACTCCCTCTCTCCATCTCCATCTCCAACTCCCTCTTTCTTCCCAGGTGTCTCCGACCAGCCTCTTCCCCTTTCTCTTTTCCTCTCTCCTCTCATGGTTGAAGGCTCAGAAAACACCTTGGTGTGGACCCACCCAGGCGCTCCCTTTTGTTGCACTGTTTTATAAAATACAACAGGTCTCCCTGTATGTTTAACACTTTCCGACCCAGAGCCAATCCCGTGTCCTTCCAAGATGTCTTGTTTCTGGTCCTTTAGTTACTCCTCCTTGGCTTTCTGAATTTGCCACGTGGAGCCTCACAGAACTGTCTCCACCTCTGCAAAACCCCTCGGCAGTGCCCTTTTCTACCCTGGATCTCAGGGTGCAAAGATTGGATCTGAAGTCCAGCCACTGTCTTCATTGTCTGTACTTTCGTTGTTTTTATTTTTAAGATTTATTATATATGAGAACACTGTAGCTGTCTTCAGACACAGAAGAAGGCATCAAATCTCATTACAGATGGTTGTGGTTGCTGAGATTTGAACTCACAACCTCTGGAAGAGTAGAACTCAGGCTCTCTTAACAACTGAGCCATCTCTTCAGTCTGTACTTTCAACAAGAATCTCAATAGATCTTCCAGAAATTGTCCCTCCTTCTCTGATGCAAGGCTTAGAAAATGTGTCAGTATATCTTAGTTTTCAGTAAATATCTCAAGTACATGTAACCAATAGACCCCTAAAAACTTGGCTGAAATTAGTTTTCTCAAGTATGTGTTTAAAAGTGCAAGAAACTACTAGCCAGCTGGATGTTTTGCTTTCCACATCAGCATATAACACTCATGTATTACTAATAAATCAACATGATAATCTTTGAAAGATAGACTTGATTTTAATAATACTGAGTGACTAATAGTTAATGCAGTTCAGTCCTCAGAAGAAGCCTTGAGTAAATATTGCCATCCATTCTCCATATATATATATATATATATATATATATATATATATATATATATATATATATTCTCTTCTAAATTTTAAATATTAATTTCCAAATCTCATATCTATAAGCACTTTTCTAAAACCCCACTGTTGAGCTTCCATAATACTGGTTGGACCAGGTCTGAGGACCCTCCTAGTGACTCCTCCATCTTCTACCAGGAGCTGTCACCAATTCATTATGAGGGTCTTGATGAGTTCTAGGTCTCTGGGGCCTTTCTTAAAGTACAGTCTTCTTTTAAGACTATTGCTATTCCACATAAGTCACATACCTGAGCCTTTTACTTTCTCTTTTGTAGTTGACCTATTAGCATCAGATTTACACTTAATTCATATAAGACAAATGATATCTATGAAAAACATTAAGCCAGTGAAAAAGGACTGACAAAATTTAGTATGCACATGAAAATTTCACAATAAAGCTCATTTATATATCAACCAGAGAAATTAATTTAAAAAATTAATCATTGCAGAGAATTCAAGGCATCAGAAACCTGAGGAAGCTGGTCACGTCTCATCTTCCAGGAAAGAAAGATTAGTGAAGTAATGCATGCATGCCACAATGCTACCAACAGTGCACATGTCTTCCTACCTCAGTTTCCCCACAGGCCAATCTACTCTAGACTTTTTTCACAAGGTAATTCTAAACTGTCAAACAGATAATTAAACTAATCATTACAGAAACTTTCTTGGAAATGGCATGGCTCAGCCTCATTGACCGCTGACAATGATTTCTTTGTGTCTATCCATTCAATTCTTGGTAGACATGTAGGCTGGATTACTTTCATATCTATTTAGTGCAACAGCAAACATGAATTTCTAAGGATCTGTGTTTCTATCCTTCAAGTAAATATCCAAATGGTAAATCTATTTAGAGTTTTTGAGAAAGGTCCAGTGATTGATACTGTCTACTTGATATTATCTAAAATCACCTGGAAGGTGGCCCTCCAGGCTTGCCTACTGGAGATGATATGGATTATGTTGATTTATGTTCAAAGACTCATCTTAATTCTGGGCAGGGCCGTTTTGTGCACAGGGGATCCTGAACCATGTAGAATGTAAAAACTAAGCTGAGCACTGGCAAGCTTTCATATCACACTACTGGGAGTAAATGCAATGTGACCAGGCAGCTTCATGCTCATGCCAGTAGGCCTTCCTTGCCACCATCAAGTCTTCCTCACCACAATCTGTAAACCGAGGACCAACTCTTTCTCCCTCAAGTTCCCTTTTATAACGATGCTTTGTCACAGTAGTGAGAAAGTAACTAAGGCACCTTCATGCCAACTTGCATAGTGGCTGCATAGGTTTACAATACCTAGCAATGTGTAAACAATCAATACCCAGCAATGTATAAATGATCTTTCACGCTCATGCTTTCCAGAATTTTTGTCATGTTTTTCTTGGATAGCCACCCTGACTAAGGTAATATGGAAAAAAATCTCAAGTCAAGTTTAACTTCATCAGGGAAATGAAATTGAGAGAGGCTGAATCTATGACAGGCTTCAAACTAACAAGCCAGGAGGTTAGGCCTAAGAACTGGACAATTCCAGGCAAGTCAGTTACTAGAAAAAACCCACAGGGCTTCAGGCAGCTAGTCAGAAACTGCCTAACCATCAGAAGCTCACCAGCCTATCAGGTCTGAAGCAAGGAAATGGGTCAGCAAGTGTTTTCAACCTCCCAAGCAACAGTTTCTAGCCTCTACACTTTGGTAATGAAATGTACCTTATAAATGGAGTATGATAAAGGCCACCAACCCTGGACTTCCTTAGGAACAGTTTCCATACCTCCCCAGCAATAGCTTCCAGGCCCCATTCCCCAGTAATGGAAGGTCTATAGAGAGGGAGCAAGATAAAGGTCCCCTCCAGGAATCCCCTAATGTGCTTTAAATAAAGCCTGGTTATCAGCCTATCTTTGTAATAGGAGACCCCAGCATGCTGGCTTCTGAAGAATAGAACAATCTTTATGTTGACACACTATTTGAATGCAGTATATCATTTGTCGGTGAATCATGGACCCTTACAAAAGAAGCTCTAAAAATTAAAAGGTGGGGAATAGATTGTAGGACAAAGTTTAGAGAAACAATTGATGATTAGAGGTTTTCTAAAGCAAACAGTCTAATAAGAGACTAATAAGATAAGCAGAGAGGTGAAGTGTTTTCTACAGTCCAGTGAAGCTGAGGACTTTAGTTAGGATGCCTTGATGCCAGTTACTCAGACATTAGCTGTTTATCTAATAGGATTCCAGTTCTCCCCAAGCACAGCTGCCATTCTCAGAGAATCCTCATTGGATTCAGAACTTTCTACTCTTTATTTAATGAAGTTCTGTTATTCTACATATTTCTTCTACTACAGAAAGACAGCGCTTCTCTGTTAACTTACACAGGGTCCATGTGACAGCTTTAATATCTAACTCTGGCAATTTTTACTTGTCCTCAATTTATTAGGCATATCTCTATAAGTAAGAAATATCAGGCAGTGATGAAGTAAGATCTACTGCCTTTGAGGTATTTATCATTCTATACCTTTCAAATGCTTTACTCATACAGTCCAGAAGGGTGATCTTGTCTGTGGAGAACGTTTTAAAGATTCTATTCCAGAGCTGTCAACAACTGTTCTGGTTTTCTAAGCAGGTGCTCTCCATGTCTCACAATTCCCAGGGCGCCTTGTCATCTAGACCATGAGTGATCTGGTCCCTCAACACCATTTACCACCAACTTACTTCCTTAGCTCCCCTCCACTCTAAGTGGCAGTTATGGTTCTCCACATAGATAGCATGATGTTCAAACAATCAGTAGGGATGCTGCTTCTAGAAGATAAAGGAGAAGGAAGCACATGGAGGGTTCTAAGATGGACCATTGGGGGTGTGGTGAGCACTGAGCTGGAAAGGGAGCCGGCAGCTATAGAAATGTTGCTTAGACTAGAGCAAGTGTAGGGGCATTGGTACATTCTAGGAACTGTTTTCCGTTGTTCTTCTGAGCCTGTTGCTGGCAGCAGCTGTGTACTGGAGGTGTCCCTAACCACATAAATATCTGCTCCATGAAAGGCTTTCATGCAGAGGCACAGATAGCTCATATGAACAGCTGGCACATCAAACTATGTGCAAAATCTAGCATTAAATACAAAATGTGTGTGCTAGGACATGCATTAGAATTAGAATGTAATACTGTAGGACACATGTGGTGGTTAGGTCCTGAATTAGGGAGAAGTGTTAGCTCTAGTTCACTCAGTGACCCTCCTGCCTTTCAGGACCATAAACCAATATTCGTCCAGGAGGGAAATGGACAGTGGTGTGGTGGGGGTGGGTTTGGAAGCCCTGTGAGTATGTACAATAATAACAATACAGTGGGACCAGCTGCAGAGAGACGGGTTATACAGTTTGGGCAATGGAGATGGGGTGGGAGGAGTAGAAATATCCAGGAAGAACAAGGGTCCCTGGCTGAAGGCTAAAGGTGCTAGCTGAACAGGTTCTTATTGGGAGAAAGGCAGTTGAACCTATATTGTAGCTAAGGAAAATTGATATTTTTCAAGTAGAGGTGTGTGAAGGTTAAAGCCAGAAAAGGAAAAGACCTACTGATAAAGGGAGTCGGCCATTTGCACCCAGCCCAGAAGGCCATCTGGACAACGGTAGACTTTGACCTTAATTAGCAGGACATCACCACCCCACTCTGGAAAATACTAAGCATTGCTTTTCATGTTGTTGTTTTTCCTAAGTATAATTTTACTTTACTCCAAGAATCTATTTCTTGTATTAAATAAAATAGTGTGTGAAAAATTGGTCCTTTACATATTTATACCAAGGTAGCACTAAAGATTGGTAGAATAAACTAAACACAAGATTAGCCCAGAAACTTGTTAGCCTGGGAATAAATAAGCACAGACCCTTTTTAACTAAATTATTGAGGTTAACTTGATATTCTTTTAATGTGTATAAATAAATAAATAAATAGATAGATAGATAAATCACTTAGCTCTCCGTAAGCATGCTTTGGGCCCCTGATTTTAATATCTTACTTTAATGATGGTGTGGCATACTTTTAGCTGCACTAGCAATGCCTCCTCAGTAGAGACTTCAAAGGAAATCTCAGAGCTGCTGTCTCCCACAGTAGTTCAGGATTTTCAGGAAGTAGGATATAAAAGTGTGTCTACTCCCAGGGAAGAATAAAGCCTAGACCCAGATACATTTAGATATGTAATTGAGCTAGGAGGTGCTTTGTTCACACCAGGGCTGAACTGAAATATGGTTGGCCTTATTTTGCTTGCAATTGATCTATTTTATATATTCTGTTCAGTTCTTCTTTCCTGTTTCTACAGTGTTCATTTTTGTCATCATTGTATCTAACAACTGTCAGGCATAACCTTTCCAAGTACATACCTTCAGTATGTTAAACATTATCCAGTTCAGTTCAGTATAGTTTTGGCAACTGTGTAGTCACAAGATAATCAGGACTAAGCGCCAAATTAGTTAAAAAAGAATTAAAGCTGTAATCACATCCAATATCATAAAACATAGAAACACATTTTCAAACATGACAGCCAAAGCTCGGGATCTTAGGTCAGGAGATAAATGAACAGGGGAAAAGCTTACAAGAAAAAGTGCCAATTATCTGCCATAAACATTAACCTGATTTGGATGTAAAAAAGGAGTGATGCTTATCGAGGGAATATTTACAGACACTGTTCTGAATCAGGGGAGGTAGAGTAAATCTGAGGATACAGGTCACTAGATCCTTGCATTCAAAACAGCCTCAGTAGGACATGAATATTCTTTACTTCAGGAACACTTTTAAGTGCAATACAGAATTATAAGTCATGTACCTAAGAAGCCAAGGTTATTATATATGAGTTGTATTCAAGGCACGGGCATCTAGAGCACATTTTAAGAAACTGTAAGCAAGCTGTAGGTGTCTACTCATCATGGTCCCTCTGTCTCTCATAACCTGGCAATATAAAATACATCATATGTGAGGGCTTTTTTTTTCCCATGAGATCCAGACTCAATAAAAAAAATCTCATATGAATAAAGGAATATACATTTTTTACAATTTGAATTAAAATGTAATATTTTATCCATCCATCCATTTTGCTTCAGGGCCCCAGAGATAACTCTGTGGCACAGCTCACCATCTCCTAAACCTGCCTGGAAAGAACTGGTCTCCCAGGAGTGTTGACACATGTAAGCCCACAGGCTCACAGGAGGGACAAGCACAAGTCAGAGGCAGAAAGACCAGCTAACACTAAAGATAACCAGAAGGCAAGAGGCAAGCACAAGAATATAAGCAACAGAAGAGAAGGCTACTTGGCATCATCAGAACCCAGTTCTCCCACCACCGCAGGCCATGGTTAACCAAACACATAACACTGGAAAAGCAATTTATGATTTAAAAATTACATCTCATGATGATGACGATAGAGGAATTTAAAAAGAAAATAAATAAGTCTTTTTTAAAAAACACAGAACTCATCTGGCATAGGAACTCAGTTTCCACCTGGAAAGCCTGTGGGCGTGGCTCATTCACCATGATCAAGTAGGCTTCATCCATGGCATGAAGAGATGGTTCAAAATGAGGAAATCAAGCATTGCAATCTGCTACATAAAAAAACTCAAAGAAAAAACTCACAAGATCATTTCATTGGGTGCTGAGAGAACATTTGGCAAAATTCAACACCCTTTCATGTTAGAAGTCTTGGAAAAAAAACAGGAATTAAAGGCCTATACCTAAAAATAGTAAAAGCAGTATACAGCAAACCAGTTGATAATGTCAAACTAAATGAAAACAATCCCAGTAAAATTAGAGAGTAAACAAGGCTGCACACTCCCTACCTATTTAATATAGTACTGGAAGTCCTAGACAGAACAATTAGACAACAAAAGAGGTCAAAGTGATACAAATTGGAAGTGAAGAACTCAAAATATCACTTTTTGCAGATGATATAATAGTAAACTTACATGACCCCAAATTTCTCCTGCAGTTGATAAACAACTTCAACAGAGTGGCTGTATATCAAATAAACTAATACACATCAATAGTCCTCTACTCAAAGAATAAATAGCTAGAAAAGAAATTCAGGAAACTATACCTTTCACAATAGTTACAAATAATATAAAATATTTTGGTGTGACTCTCATCAAACACGTGAAAGATCTGTATAACAAGAACTAAAGTCTCTTAAGAAAGAAACTGAAGAAGATCTCAGAAGATGGAAAGATCTCCCATGCTCATGGATTGGTAGGATTAATATAGTAAAAATGGTCATCTTACCAAAAGTAATCTACAGATTCAATGCAATCCCCATTAAAATTCCAACTCAATTCTTCATAAAGTTAGAAAGAGCACTTTCCAAATTTATTTGAAATAACAAAAATTTCAGAATATTAAAACTATTCTCAACAATAAAAGAACGTCTGAGCGAATTACCATCCTTGACCTCAAGGTGTATTACAGAGCAATCTTGATTAAAAACAAAACAAAACAAACACAAAATCTGCATGGTATTGGTACAGATACATAAGGATAGATCAATAGAATAGAACTGAAGACCCAGATGTGAACCTAACACATATGGTAAAGTGATCATTGAAAACTACACAGTGGGGGGGAGGGGGAGACATCATATTCAACAAATGGTGCAGTTTTTTTTCCTTTATCTGGTATATACATATATGTGTGTGTGTGTGTGTGTGTGTGTGTGTGTGTGTGTGTGTGTGTATTACTATTTATTTCTCTCTTACAATTTTATTTTTATTTTTTATTAAAAAACTTTATTTCAAAAAACAAAGATAAATGTACAAATTTTAAACATTTTTGCATAAAGTATACAAATACATTTTTGTCATTGCTTGGCTTTTTTGGGGAGGTTTTAAATAGTGTGCATTAATATCTTACTAGTTAAAATAAGCATAAAGTATGGGTAAAACAGGATGTAACCTGGAATTAGTCAAAGTTTTCTTGGTGTGTAAGGACTAAACATAATGGTTTTTTTTTTCTTTCTTTTTTTTTCTCTTGAACTTCACAAAGTCTGTGAGTTTTTTTCTGGGGTGTTCAGAGCTTTCTGGGGTTAGTATTCAATTATCAGTGAATGCATATTATGTCTGTTCTTTTGTGACTGGGTTACCTCACTCAGGATGATATTCTCTACATGCATCCATTTTCTTAAGAATTTCATAAAGTCATTGTTTCTGACAGCTGAGTAGTACTCCATTGTATAAATATACCACAATTTTTTTTATCCATTCATCTACTGAAGGATATCTGGGTTCTTTCCAGCTTCTGGCTATTATAAATAGAGCTGCTATGAACATTGTGATGCATGTGTCTTTGTTGTATGTTAAAGCATCTCTGGGGTAAATGCCCAGAAGTGGAATAACTGGGTTTTCAGGAAGTACTATGTCCAATTTTCTAAGGAATCACCAGACTGATTTCCAGAGTGGTTGTAGCAGTTTACAACCCCACCAACAGTGGAGAAGTGTTCCTCTTTCTCTCCATCCTCGCCAGCATCAGCTATTCATCTGAATTTTTTATCTTAGCCAATCTGACTGGTGTGAGGTGGAATCTCAGGGTTGCTCTGATTTGCATTTCCCTGATGGCTAAAGATGTCGAGCACTTCCTTAGATGCTTCTCAGCCATGCACTATTCCTCAATTGGGAGCTTTTTGTTTAGCTCTGTACCCCATTTTTTAATAGGGTTGTTTGATTCTCTGGTGTCTAGCCTCTTGAGTTCTTTGTATACCTTGGATATTAGGCCTCTATCTGATGTGTGGTTGGTAAAGATCTCCCACTCTGTTGGATGCCGTTTTGTTTTCTTGACAGTGTCCTTAGCCTTACAGAAACTTTGCAATCTCATTAAGTCCCATTTGTCAATCTTTGCACAAGCCATTGGTGTTCTGTTCAGAAAAATTTTTTCTGTGCCTATGTGTTCTAAGGATTTCCCTACTTTCTCTTCAAATAGTTTCAGTGTACCTGGTTTAATGTGGAGATCAGTGATCCACTTAGACTTGAGCTATGTACAAGGAGATAGGAAAGGGTCTATTTTCATTCTTCTGCATGCTGAGTGCCAGTTGGAACAACATAATTTGTTGAATAGGATGTCCTTTTTCCATTTGGTCCTTTGTCAAAAATCAGGTGACCATATATGTGAGGGCTCTTATCTGGATCTTCTATTCTATTCCATTGATGCCTATTTCTGTACCAGTACCATGAAGTTTTAACACAATTGCCTTACTTGTAAAATAGCTTGAAGTCAGGGATAGTCATTCCCGCAGATGTTTTCTTGTTATTGAGGATAGATTTTGATATTCTAGGCCTTTTGTTATTTCAGATAAAATTACTCTTTTCAACTCAATGAAGAATTAGGTTAGTATTTTGATGGGGATTGCATTGAATCTATATATTGCTTTTGGTAAGATGGCCATTTTTACAATGTTGATCCTTCAAATCCATGAGCATTAGAGATTTTTCTATTTTCTGAGTTCTTCCTCCATTTTCTTCTTTAGAGGTTTGAAGTTCTTTTCATACAGGTCCTTCACTTGCTAAGAGTCAAACCAAGGTATTTCATAATTTTTGTGACTATTGTAAAGGGTATTTTTCCCCTAATTTCTTTCTCCACATGTTTGTCCTTTGAGTAGAGGAAGGCTATAGATTTGTTTGAGTTAATTTTATATCCAGCCACTTTGCTGAACTTGTTTGTCTGCTGTAGGAGTTCTCTGGTGGACTTTTTGGGGTCACTTAAGTACACTATCATGTCATCTGCAAACAGTGATGTTTCCACATCTTCCTTTCGAATTTGTATCCCTTTGATTTTCTTATGCTGTCTAATTTCTCCAGCTAAGACGTCCAGTACAATGTTGAATAGGTAGGGGGAGAGTGGGCAGCCTTGTTGAGTCCCTGATTTTAGTGGGATTGCCTCAAGTC
This sequence comes from Micromys minutus, assembly GCF_963924665.1. Lineage (NCBI taxonomy): Eukaryota > Metazoa > Chordata > Mammalia > Rodentia > Muridae > Micromys > Micromys minutus. The sequence goes on along the minus strand of NC_137958.1, from coordinate 18,468,165 downwards.
TCCCACCGTTAAGTTTGATGTTGGCTGTCGGTTTGCTGTATATTGTTATTTAAATTTATTTATTTATTTATATAAAAATTGCTTTTATTATGTTTAGTTATATACCTTGAAATTCTGTTCTTTTCAAGACTTTTAACATGAAGTGGTATTGAATTTTGTCAAATGTTTCTCAGCATCTAGTGAGATGACCAGGTGGTTTTTTTTTTTTTTTTTTTTTTTTGAGTTTGTTTATATGATGGATTACATTGATAGATTTCTGTATATTAAACCATTCCTGCATCCCAGGGATGAAGCCTACTTGATCATGGTGAATGATCGTTTTGATGTGTTCTTTTATTTGGTTTGCAAAGATTTTGTTGAGTATTTTTGCATCAATGTTCATAAGTGAGATTGATCTGTAGTTCACTTTCCTTGTAGTGTCTTTGTGTGGTTTAGGAATGAGGGTTATTGTAGCCTCAAAAAAGGAGTTAGGTAGTATTCCATCTGATTCTATCTTGTGGAATAGTTTGGAGAGTATTGTTAGTATGTTGTCAATAAATGTCTCATAAATTCTGCACTGAACCCAACTGGACCTGGCCTGTTTTTGGTTGGGAGGCTTTTAATGTCTGCTTCTATTTCTTTAAGTGTTATGGGATTATTTGAATGGTTTACCTGGTCCTGGTTTAACTTTAGGATCTTGTATCTGTCTAGGAATTCATCTATTTCCTCCAGATTTTCCAGTTTTGTTGAGGATAGGCTTTTGTAGTAGGATCTGATGATTTCTTGAATTTCCTCAGTTTCAGTTGTTATGTCCCCACTTTCCTTTCTGGTTTTGTTAATTTGGATATTCTCTCATTTCCCTCTAGTTAGTCTGGCTAAGGGTTTATCAATCTTGTTAATTTCCTCAAAGAACCAGCTCTTAGTTTTGTTCATTCTTTGAATGATTCTTTTTGTTTCTATTTGGTCTATTTCTGCCCTAAGTTTGATTATTTTTTGCTGTCTACTCCTCTTGGGTATCTCTGCTTTCTTTTGTTCTAGAGCTTTCAGCTGTGCTTTCAAGTTGTTGGTGTATGCTCTCTCCAGTTTCTTTTCGGAGGCACTCAGGGCTATGAGTTTTCCTCTCAGTACTGCTTTCATTGCATCCCATAGGTTTGGGTATGTTACGTTTTCATTTTCATTGAATTCTAGAATATTCTTAATGTTTTTCTTTATTTCTTCTTTTACTCTTCAATCGTTTAATAGACCATTGTTTAAATTCCATGTGTACATGGGCTTTTTGTTGTCTTTGTTGTTATTAAAGACCAGCCTTAGACCAAGGTCATCGGAAAGTATGCGTGGGAGTATTTCAATCTTCTTATATCTTCTGAGGCTCGTTTTGTGACCAATTATGTGGTCAATTTTTGAGAAGGTGCAGTGAGATGCTGAGAAGAAGATGTATTCTTTTGTTTTAGGATAATATGTTCTGTAGATATCTATTAATTCTAGTTGGCTCATAACCTCTGCTAGTTTTACAGTGTCCTTGTTCAGTTTCTGTTTCCATGATCTGTCCATTGGTGACAGTGGGGTATTAAAGTCTCCCACTATTGTTGTATGTGTTGCAATGTATCTTTTGAGCTTTAGTAGGGTTTCTTTTATGAATATGGGTGCTTTTGTATTTGGAGCATATATGTTAAGGATTGAGAGTTCCTCCTGACAAATCTTCACTGTAATGACTAAAAAGTGTCCTTCTTTATCTTTTATGATAACTTTTGTTTGAAAATCTACTTTATTCGATATTAGAATGGCCACTCCAACATGCTTCTTGGGGTCATTTGCTTGGAAGTTTTATTCCCAACCTTTTACTCTGAGATAGTGTCTGTCTTTGTCTCTGAGATGAGTTTCCTGTATGCAGCAAAGTGCTGGGTTTTCTTTATGTATCCAGTCTGATAGCCCATATCTTTTTATTGGGGAATTAAGTCCATTTATGTTAACAGATATCAAGGAATAGTGGTTGCTGTTTCCTGCTATTTTTGCCTTTGGAGGTAGAATTGTGCCTGTTTGTCTCTCTTCTTTTGGTTTTCTTGCTTAGGAGTTTTCTAGTTTTTACTAGGATGTAGTTCCCCTGGTTGTACTGGGTTTTCCATCTATACTTCATTGTAGTCCTGGGTTTGTGGTCAGATATTGCATTAATTTAGTTTTGTCTTGGAATATCTTAGTCTCTCCATCTATGATGATTGAGAGTTTTGCTGGGTATAGTAGCTTGGGCTGACACTTGTGCTCTCTTAGGGTCTGCATGATGTCTGTCCAGGCTCTTCTAGCTTTCATAGTCTCTGTTGAGAAATCAGGTGTGATTCTGGTTGGTCTGCCTTTATATGTCACATGACCTTTTCCCCTTACTACTTTTAGTATTCTTTTTTTTTTTTTTTTTTTTTTTTTTTTGCTTTGGACACTTGGTGTTTAGACTATTATGTGTTGGGAAGAATTTCTTTTCTGGTCCAACCTATTTGGATTTCTGTAGGCTTGTTTTATGCTCATGGTCATCTCATTCTTAAGGGTAGGGAAGTTTTCTTCTACAATTTTGTTGAAGATATTATCTTAGTTGATATTCTTCTCCCTCTTCTATTCCTATTATCCTTAGGTTTGGTCTTCTCATGGTGTCCAGGATCTCCAGGACATTTTGGGTTAGGAGCTTTTTGGTTTTTGCATCTTTTCTGACTGTTTTGTCTTTGTTTTCAATGTTGTCTTTGGCCCCCGAGACTCTCTCTTTCATCTCTTGTAGTCTGTTTGAAATGCTTGCATCTGTGACTCCTGATTTCTTTTTTAGGTTATCTACCTCTAGGGTTGTCTCTTTTAGTGTTTTCTTTATTGTGTCAATTTCCGTTTTAAATTCCTTCTTCCATTACTTCATCTCTTTGGTTCTGTTTTCCTCTATTTGTTTGATTTCTTTGAGTGTTTTTCTTGTTCCTTCTTTAAAATCTTCTAATTCTTTATGCTCTTCCTCCTGTTCTTGTTTAAGAATCTCTATCATCATCTTGAGGTATGATTTCGGGTCTGAGTTTTTTTTTTTTTTTTTTCTGGAGTGTTTGGCATTCTGCTGTTTGCTGTGATGGGAGAGCTGGGTTCTGGTGTTGTCAGGTTGTCTTGGTTTCCATTGCATAAGTTCTTTAGCTTTCCTCTTGCCATCTTGTTGTCTGTGTTTATACCTGCTCTTGTTCTCAGTTATTGGTTCTCCCCTCTCCCTTGTACCTGGCCTGTGTTCCTGGATCTCCTGCTCCCCGGCTACTCAGAACGCCTTCTCACCATGCCTGTGTACCAGGATATCTGCTGTTCCTGGTGGCTGATGGTCTGAGCGCCTGTACTTCACCTGAAAGCCTGCAGCTGGGGACAGCCCAATAAAGGGTTACTTGTTCCCTGAACCAAGCAGGGGGACGGTGCACTTTCTGCAAGCTCTGCAGAGATCTCTCTGCACTTCAGCTACTCAGAACGCCTTCTCACCAGTCCTATGTCCCTGGATCTCCGCTGTTCCTGGTGGCAGATGGTCTGAGCAACCATTATGCACTCAAAGTCCTCCGGCTGGGAACAACCCAATGCCAGGTTACTAGTTCCCTGAACCAAGCGGCTGGGGGAGTCGCACTTTCCGCTTGCTCGGCAGAGATCTCTCTGCACCCAGGCTACTCGGAACGCCTTCTCACCAGGCCTGTGTCCCTGAATCTCTGCTTTTCCTCACAACTTTATTTTTAAAAAAGGACACATATACAGATTTTTAAATGCATTTTGGCATAATACTGTGAATATTTTTCAGTACTTAATTCTTTTAGAGGTTGGATAGCATGCAGTGAAATCCCACTAGTTACCATAAGCATAAAGTACTCTCAGTCACCCTAGATGGAGAGACCAAGATATTCTGGGACAAAACTAAATTTACACACTCTCTGACCACAAATCCAGCCCTACAAAGAATAATAAACAGAAAACCCCAAAAATGGTGCAGTCTTAAGTGGAGCTCTGCATGTAGAAGAATGTAAATTGACCCTTTCTTATCTCCTTATACAAACTCAAGTCTAAGTGGATCAAAGACCTCCACATAAAACCAGATACTCTGACTCGAAGAGAAAGTGGGGAAGAGCCTCGAACACACGGGCACAGGGAAAAATTTTCTAAACAGAACACCAATGGCTTATGCTCTAAGATCAACAATCGACAAAAAAAAAAAAAAAAAAAAAAAAAAAAAAAAAAAAAAAAAAAGGATATGTTAATATGACCTATATTGAAATCTTCTAAATCTTACAGATGGAGAAGTCCATGAACTTCTATTTTATTTCCTATTCTCTGGCATGCAAACATTTTGCCAGTAACTCTAGGAGAGTTACTACTTATTGTCCACTCATTCCAATCAACATAGTGTTATGAATATAAGAAGTTAATGTGATGTTTGTGAAAGAGAAATGTTAAAAAAAAATACTGGAAAACCCTATTATGCCATATATATGGAACTTTGATATATCTCAAACAATGAGTGTATGTAGCCTGGCCAGCTAAAAGCAAACTGTTTTGTGTGGTTCTTATTGAAGATTATGAAGACAAAAAAAATTGTCAGATCTCTAGCTTCATTCCAAGAATCAGGGGATGTGTTGATATTTCAAGTGATGAAATCATATATGTTACCACAGCTGCAACTGGTGCTTCTACTTGGTAAAGTTTATGATGTCACTTTCATTCTCCACACTCCATCTGCCTTCCAATTAGACCAAATACCTGTGTTGAATTGCAGGGGTAGGGTAATCACCACAGCCATGTATATCAAGTTTCTGATGGTGGCAGGGCATTCTGAAATGCAGCCGGGAGTTTGGTTTAATGCCCTTCTCAGTAGACACAAGTCTACTAATTATTGACTACCAGGGTCCCTGAAGAAAGGCTGAGCACAGTAATTCTGTGCATCAGTGGCAGGCAATGGGCCTGTCAATGAATTGTGCTGCAGCCAAATCTGGAACCTGAAGATTTCTGGCTCTTGTTTCTGGCATAGATAACAACTGACTGTTCCCTGTTGGTTAGAGGAAAGCCCTAGGCATTGTGTGGCAAAACTGCCAGGTTGTGTATGGCATGGGAATTTGTAGATATCCTTCCACACTTTGTCTCCACTTGTCGTAAAGATCTCTTACTGCGTGTATCCCTAAAATACTTTCAGTGGTTGAAGATAACTACATACACTAGAAGACAAGGAGGCTTGTTTGTTTACAACAAAGCTTGATGTCTTGGAAAAATAAGAAATAAATAATGTACTGTCTTTTCTGGAGATCAACATAAGAACTCTAGCAATGGTAAAATCATAAATTATTGTTACAACACTATTAAGAAGACACATCCATAAAAGCTTTTTTAAAATATCTGAAATTACTCTACATAAAGTATGTAAACTTGAAAAGTCCTTTGTTACTTCAGAGGCATCAGAAGCTCATAGGATAGTCACACACTTCAAGAGTATGATAATTTGAAGGTTATTAATGTTAGTATGAGAAGACTAAAGAGATGCTGTGTGTGGATGTACCACTAGCTTATCCAACCATAGTCTTTAGCATAAAAAAAGAATCCCTCACCAACCCAAAAGACATGTATGATAAGGTCCATTTTGCTATCAGTACTATAGAAACTACAAACGTGACCACCTCGAAGACATGGTAGGAAACTATGGTAGAAACCTGGAGAAAGAAGACAAGCTTCAAGAGGTTTGCATGATTAAAATCAGCTGTAGCTGCAAAGAAATATAAGGCAGAAAGGAAACCAAAGAAGAGAAAATGACAGATGGATGCATTCTCTCTGTTTCATCCTTCCCTTGTAGCATTCCCAATCTGTATAGCAATGTTAAACATCTATTATACTATTTAAATGACAGAAACCTATTAATAGTAATTATGAGAAATACATGCAAATGCACACACACACACACACACACAATTTTGTCACCATTTAGTAGAACAGGTGTTAGGAAGAAAGGCAAAGAACCAAATATATAAGGGTCTAAATCTTATTAATCAAAGGTAAGAAAATCATGGAGCTGAAAAGATAGCTCAGTGGTTAAGAACACTTGTTGCCCTTAAAGAGAACCAGGGTTTTATTCCCAGTACCCACATAGTGACTCACAATTATTCATAACTCCAGTTCTAGGGGATAAGATATCATCTTCTAACCTCTTTAAGTACCAGGTACATATATGGTACAAATCCATACATGCAGGAATAAAACATGCATTTACATAAAATGAATTAGTTAATTAAATGCACAGTAAACACTGTCTATTTCAACTGTATAGAAATTAAGAGTCCATTATAAATACCTCAAAAAATGTGAAAGCTTCTTTTTCTAAGTCAAAAACCTATTAAATTTTGTGAATATTCCTAACTAATTCTTGACCCCTCTGGATAAATTATTGGCTATTATTGTAGCTTCTTACAACTGTAATTATTCTTCTAGTCATTCAAAGAACTACAAGAGGGGATCAAGTCAGCCTTACTACTTTGCTACCCCTGGCCACACAGCTCATTAGTAAAGATTGCCTGCTTGCTCTACATCTGCTGCCCAGGAGATCACACACCATACTTGCTCTGTGACCTGAAGGAGAAGAGCAATGGATGTTATGCTGGTAGGCAGTAACTGCCTGGGGGGAAAAAACTTACACTACAAGATAAAATATTATCATTTCTTCTATCCATGACTTGAATGGCTAAGTCAACCCAAGTTTCAAAGCTTTTTAATTTTAGCTTACTAGGAAATGGTGTTAGGTGGTTGGGCATTTGGAAGATAATTAATTTACAGGACAAAGCCTTATAGAATGGATTGGCTCCTTAAGACAGTCAGAGGGCTGTCTTGTTTTTTTCTCTCAAGTCAGCCCATGATAAACAAATGAACAGAACATTTATGAAGAGAAAGCAGGCTCTTACCATATACAGAGGTATGAGCACGGGAGGACTGGCTCTGATACTCCTATGCTATGAGCTGGTCTAGCAGAGGGGTAGAGGGCTTAGAGAGATGGGTGCCCTCTACCTCCTCATCCCTCATTATCTGAGGCAGTAGGAGAGCTGGCCACAGGGTCATGGAAGTGGATGAACCCCTCCCCAGTGGCAGCATTTAGGAAAGAAGACCTTGCACCTCACCTGGCCAGCATAAAGGGGTTGTCCCTGGTTGAGTGAGCATAGATAAACCAGCTCCAAGTGTGAGGTTAAGGGAGAGCTGCCCACCTCACTTGTCTTCCAAGAGGTAGCATATATGCAGGGTTGATATCCTCTCCTACCTCATCCCTCACCTCCTGAGGCAGACAGGATAGCTGGTCTTTGGGTCTTGAGAGTGGGTGAACTGTTCCTTTCCCTCACCAGCTACAGCACCCAGGAGAGTGGGTCCTGCACGTTGCCTGGGAAATACAGTGGAGCTTGCCTTGATGTCAAAGGCTTGGTTGAGCAACCCAGAGGGAGTAACAGCAAAAGAGCAGGCCCTGCCCCTCACAGGCTGCAGCCGCTGGGAACCCTCCATCCCTTGTGTTTTGACTGGGCAGCCCTACTTCTTTTTTTTACAGTATTGTCTTTGCTGTACTCTCGCTGATGGCTGCTAGAGCTGAAAATTTTTTGTTTGTTTGTTTGTTCTCCTATTTGATAATATCAGAAATTTTCATTTCATTTCTTCTGCTTTTGTTTGTTCTTCAGGTAACACTGGCACAGGAGCCAAGAATGTGACAGAAATGTCAAGTAAACACTGATTTTGTGCATTCTTTGGCAGTTCGGGGAAGAGCATTTTGTAACCACAAGGCTTTCATAAGCATCTCATTCAAATCAGGTGCCTATGTTTGTGATTCTCTAAACATAAGTATGAGTTGTAAAAAGGGTAGCACTGTAATAACACTCCTGACTGGAATTAGTAAGCCTGCCTCTCTCAGGATCTTTATGCTGCATTATAGGATTTTTATTACATAAGTTATATAGCTTTGGGAAAATAGCTCATATTGGACAGTATATAAAACTGTAAATGAAATATAGAGAGCAAATTGACTTTTAGACAACTAATTTGTCCTTTTATTTCCCCATCTCTGTGAAGAGACCTCTTATAGCAACATATTTTCTTATGTCTTCTTGCAGTGTTTTCCATGAACAGCCAGTACGTGCTATACTAGGTTACTGTTATGCAAATTACAGTCTTAAAGTATGTATATATACATATATATTACAAACTGATGTAGCTGTCTTTTTAAATAAAGGTATTTCACTCTTACTGCACTTTGAATATGTTAATAATATATGTTGAGTGTGTTAAGAATTTATGAGAATTGTGGGTTTGATGTATTACCATTTGGTAGAAAAAATAGCTCTAAAATTTATTGTTGGACTTGAGATGTTTTAACTTAAGTGTCAGAAGGATAACAAAAGAAAGTAAAGAAATTAAAAGATTGGGAACATAACCTTTAGGAACTTTTTTTAGTGTTACTATTATGTTCAGAAGTATTAGTCAATTACTGCAGAATGGGTATCTGCAAACTTGAAAATTTGATCTATCCGATTCTTGCAAAATATTTTCAAGCAAAGTCGAAAATATTTTGCCAGCAACACACAATTACTCAATTCAAATGCTGAAAATGAGGTGCCAAGATATGTGTCTGCCTCTCTACTGTGATGTGCAAGGGTCACCAGCAAGCCTCTCAGGGAGGCAGTCCATAATAAGGGCTTCAGTCTGTGTTTTCTCCGGTGGAAAACAGCAGGGCCTGGGACCCTTGCTGTGGTTCCCAGTCTCTTGTGTGTCCTTGTGAATTGTTCCGCAGTTTCACACTCCTCCCCGGGCATTCATGCTCCAGGCAGGAACCAGAAGGCAAAGCCAGTGATGGGACAGGAGATTGCAAGCCCAGGATGTGGGCAGAACCTGTTTTGGTTCCAAATTAGTGCCGGCTGAGAGTACAAAAAGCTAAGAGAAGGAAGGCTTCTCCTGGAGACCTGGACATAGCTCTTTAGAATGAAAGTCTTCCCCATTGCAATCCTTGATGAAGAACAGGGTCCTTGTTTGTCCAAACTATTTTATTTGATGGTGAATGTGAATAGCTTACTCGGGATGAACAAGGGATTAAATACATTTTGCTGGAAGGGATGGGCAGGAAAGAAAATTCATTGGCAGAACACTTGGGACCTATCTAGATACCTCATTAGCATGGAGAATTCCAAGTTTTATGCTACATGATTGATTGTTGAGGTCCTCTCAGTGGGGTGTCAGATCTGGTAGTATGGTAGTAAGGTAGTTCCACTTCTGCTGTTCCCAGATTCTCCAGGTTCTGAGCCTGCTAAACCTTACCAGTTCTTCTGTCTGGTGGCACAGTCTACTTTGCCCTCAGGATGAGATGTGGATATTGTAGAATAAAGAATACACCAAAATATGAGCAGTAATGAAAATCATTCATTGAGAGAAATGTATTGTCTTCGAGTAGTCATTATGAATTTAACCTTTTTTTACAAAACCTTAATAAATATTCTTACAAAATAAGCATGCAATTAATTGCAAAAGAAGAGCGATACATTTCTGGCCTCTTGCCATAATTGTTTTTCGAATTTTTCTCATTAATGTCAATTAGGCATTCAGAGAAAGTAGGCTTGAGAAACATTTTTTAGTTGATATTTGAATAGTAATTAACAGGTTACAGAGATTGCTGAAGGAGCAAGGACCTAAAGAATATTTTAAAAATGGCTCATTACTGGCCAAGCAATGCTTAACACTCTCAGAAGTAACTTCCCTCATGTAACTATGGTTCTATACTATATGTGATCCATATTTATTTCTTTTTATCAGTATCTTATAAGACTACCCAGAACTATATTTCCAATGTAGTAATTAAGGAATATGCTCTCAAGTGTCTTATGTGTACATTATATGTAACAAGTTTGTAATAATCTTGGAGAATAAGAAAAAATTATTTTTGCCCAGATATGGTATATCTTAGTTAGGGTTGAACAGCTACCATGATCAAGACAACTCTGAAACATTGAACTGGGGCTGTCTTACAGGGTCAGAGGTTCAGTCATTCTCATCAAGGCAGGAGCATGGCAGTGTCTGGGCAGGAAGGGTACAGGAGGAGCTGAGAGTTCTACATCTTCATCTGAAGGCCACCAGGAGAAGGTTAACTTCCAGAAAGCTAGGAAGGAGGTCTCAAAGCATGACAGACTTCTTCCAACAAGGCCACACCTTCTAAGAATACCAATCTCTGGGTCAAGCATATTGAAGCTACCACACTACTACTTGTCTGTAATCCCAGCACTCAAGACACTGAATCAATCACTTCTCAGCCTTTTGGCTAAGATCAAGTGTAAAGACTCTGAATTGGGAAGATTACAAGTTTGAGACTTGTCTGAGAAACATGGTGAGATTTATCTCAAACATCAATAAAGTTCAAGTAATAGGCATTAACTGAATTTTTTTTTAAATAGAGAGTAAAGCTAAGTGTTTAAGAAGTCATTAACCTTAGGGTCTCTGAGTGTTGGTAATTTAAATCCAATCATCAGGACTCCCAGGGCAGCAGGATGTTAGCAACCGTAAATAAGTAAATGAATAAGTATATACATACATAAATATTTTTAAGCCTTATATCATAGCATGAACCAACACCCTGACCAATGATTTTAATATTAATATTATAATTAATCTTTAAAAGTTTTATTTTTGGATGATGCATTTTAAATGAAAAAAAAATGCTACAAATTATATTATTCAAAAGACTATTGGAGATCTCAAGGTTCAAAAAAATTATGTATTAGCAAATCTCCACCCCATGTTCAAGGGTGTTCTTCTTATAATTGATAGCATGGTGAGATAGATAGATTAAAGACACCATTACTGATGTACATGTTAATAGAGTGATAATTGAATACCTGTGGGGTGAGAATTAAGTAGGAAATGTCAGAGTGTGTTCAGAAGGGTTTCATTAAAGGCTAACAAAAATGTGCTATGAAGCTTGTTATCAATTTATTATTTATTATTCAATGGGAAAGAGATTTTTGAAATTAATTTTAGCTGGTTAATGCTATTTGACAAACAAGTCAAAGAGTGACAAAATTTGCATTTGAAATGTTGAAATTTAAGAAGAGAGAGATGGTTCAATTCATCTTTGACAACAAATATCAACATATTTCATAAAAACAACATATCTGGTAATCATCTAATTTTGAACATTAATTTTAAACAGTTAAGTTGAAATCATGTTAAATGTTCATGAAATTTACATGGATTCAAAACCAATTCTACCCTCATTTGATGATATTTTGTTGCTATTGTATTTGCATGCTTCTTTGCAACAACCACACAAGATGTTCACTAGCAAGCCCTCAACATGGTGGCTCTGCATTTGGAGGATTTGAGATTCTCAAGTTGATAAAATTTACTTGAATGCAAGGAACTTGCCCACTTATTAATCATTTTGTTTATTTGAGTTTATTGGATAATATTTACAGAATTGTGATCACTTCCTCATTTGTGAAAATGACATTTTTTGCTAGATTTCTCAAATTTTTAATTTTATTAAAATATAAAATCATTGTCTACAAATTATTTTATGTCCCACTATGCAAACACAGCATCAAATACTCTTGTAAACTCCATGACAGTGTTAACAATTTTAGGAATTTTCAACAGGACATATAACAAGATAGATCGATGTAGTTCAGATTTTAGGAGTTCATTGAATTTTCAGAATACAAAGAAAAGCTAAGAGTCTAAATTTTCAGTAACTTTAGCATCTCGGAGTGTTGTTAGTTTAAATAGAGTTATGAGGAGTCCAGATGGATATTAGAGATCACGCGACTGTATAGGAAGACACAGAAACTCCACAGCACTTCAAGTGCTGCCGTCAGACAAATGATATAGCAACAGTTGCTGTTTCACAGCAGAAAGAAAGCAGTACGAACAAACTGAACACAGAGCTGCTTGTCCTATAAGAAATAAATATATAGATGCATGTACATGTATACATTATTTTTGAAATTCAAAGTGGTTAATTTGCTTTACTATCATATAAAAACAATCTCCCCGTCTTCAGATTACTAGGGACAAAAGTTCATTTTCCATATTCAAAAAAAAAAAAATTCACATTGTCTCTGGCAAAGAATCACATCTAGAGACCTTCCAGGTCTAAATGTGATTTGGCTAGAACACAGACGAACCCTTAGTACACACATTTAATCCCAAACAATGAAAGTAATGTTTGTTTGTTTATAGAAGGAAGTTGTCATGTTTGTAAGTGACATCTAATTGAGGGGCAGACAAAGGAATGAATCAGAGAAAGATTTGACAGAATGAGTCAGAGATAGGATATGCCCAACTCTCATGAGAATAGTACAGCCCTCATAAGAATGGAGAGGGGAAAAATGGTCTTAAGAGAATTGGGGAGGGAGGGACATTTTACAGAGACAGGTTACAGGTGAAGTCAGAACAAACCAGAGAATAAAAGCAACCAGACATAATATTAGAATAAATTGCTAGAGTTAGTTTGAGGCCAAACAGACTAAGACTAATTCAGTCAGAGGCAGGGAGAAGCCAGTTTGAATCAGTCATTTTGGAGAAGGATTTGGGCCAGAATAGCTGAATTGAACCAGACTGAGTTCAAAAAGATCTAGAAAGGATGAGCTTCTAAAATAACCATTACATCTGGTGAGTAAATTACTATTAGAGTCCTGGTGCTTCTGTTTACTTGATTATGATTTTATATATTTTAAAGCCTAAGACTCCTAGAATTGTGCTTAATTAAAAGCAAGTCCATGTTTTTTTGGTCTCCAGAAAGGACAGTTTGAACCCATTCACCCCAAACAGTGATAAAAGAATATCCTTATTTTAACTGGTAAATGAGAAAACCATAATCACCTGGAAGAGATATTCATAAAATGGAAGGATCCACAAAAATCCTACTCAGCAAACGGTTCTTAGGTTGTAATCTGGGAGCTCTGTGAGGTAGAGAAACTCTTGGGGAACTTGGATCAGATACAGACATGGTTTCTTAATGAGTTCTGTTGTCCAGGAGCTTGGAGCTCCTGGTTCATAACTAGTAGGTCATTTGGTTTTGTAAACAAAACTTTAACTGTGCAATAACCCTGCTCATTTATTTCTCTTTTGTTTGTGACAGCTTCTTCACACAATAAGAACTGAGTGGCTTTAAGAGATCTGTCACTTACTCTGCTCACTCACACGAACAGTTTATGGAACTCTCCAGTTAACTTAGATAGTTCTACCCTATTTATCTAAAATATTTTAGCAGGACTCCGGTGAATATACTGATTGACTCAGTAGTCAAATACCAGCTTTAAAGTAGCTCTTTAACTTTGGATAAGAAAACAATTTATTTTTAGCAGATACCTAGAAATGTCCATTGGAAATTGGGGGAGGAAGAAAAGAGAAAAAAAATGATTGCTATGCTCTGAATATTTTCATATTATTATGAAATTCGTATTAATGTACATCATAGATATGTATGTATGTAAGTATATATGTTTGTATGTATGTATGTATGTATGTATGTATGTATGTATGTATGTATGTATGTATTACAGGGCAGGGTGATGCTTCCTTTGGTCTCTAAAAATGCTTAGTTGGATGAAATCCAATTAAGAAATATGCAAGCTAAACATACAAATAGCTACTTTTTAAAATCAAATTCTGAATCTAAGGAGCCAGCGAATAATTAATAAGAAGAGCCAGGCCTGGTGGCACAGCCTTTAATCCCAGCACGTAGGAGCAGAGACAGGTAGGTCTCTGAGTTCAAACCCAGCCTGGTCTACAGCGTAAGTTTCAGGACAGCCAGGATTTCACAGAGAAGCACTGTTTTGAAGGAAAAAAATATAGGGGAAGTTATTGAGCTCTCCAAAATATACTTTTAGTACCCCAGGTGTAAAATAGCCACCATTTTTTAATGGAAAGGTAAAAAAAAAAAAAAAATTTAAAGACTATCTTTCAGAATCTAATGAAGTCTTTTCCCAATAAAGGAAGCTCTGAACTCTAGAAGTAGGTCCGGGTTATTACAGTTCAAGGCTCCACGTGTCAGTAACTGCTGAGGATAAAACACTGGGAAGGTATTTCCCAAACACAAGTTTATATAGGAGACAGGGTGCTCTCCCGCCTCATGAAGCTTAAAGGTGGATTTTTCCCTACTGAAGTTGAACAGGTAGATGGTACTATTATCTTCATGATCGTCGTAACCCCTCTTAGGGTCGGGAAGCTGACGTCACCTGAACGCTCATGCAACGTCTAATCGGAAGGCTGACTATAATTTCAGTAGAGGTCCTAATTCTCTTGGTTTTGACAAAGCATTTGTTTTTTGCCTCTTCTTGAGAGTAAAGACGAATCCATTTGCTCCATCACCTACTGGAGGTTCCTTTTATTATTAGGACACCAAAGCACTCTGTTACAGTTGCATTACAGAAATCCAGCCACCAGGTGGCGATATAGCACTTTGGAAGTTTTGTTTTGGTTTGGTTTGGTTTTGGTTTTGGTTTTTAAAGGCAACTATTGTCTGATTTTTGCCTCAAAACTGATTTTTTGTTTTTAAATACAAAATGTAAATACAGCATGCTTTTGTTTCACACTGTGGCCTCTATGCATGCCTGACAACTGTGGGGATTTTACTGAAAGAGATATCAGGAGCCCTAAATCACTCAGAGACAAGGAATGTAGCCATAGCAACCTCTGTGACTGGTCCATGCCTGCGACTGTGTCGAGCGTTTCACCTGTGTGTGCTGGATGCTGACAGTCCCATCAGCTCCTCGCAGGATCGATTTAGGAAAACAAGGCAGCTTCCGGTAAAATGAGGACGTTTATATATGCACTCATCATGTGTGAGCTGAGTCCACAGAGGCAGGAGTAAAGCTGGGCCATAGTCCAGGCTCGTTGCTGCCAGAGCATTGATCAACAATACCCTTAGTCTCCCCAAGCCACTGCAACCCAAGCAGGTTGATGCTGTATAGACAATAAAGTATCTCGGGGCTGAAGATACAACTCAGCGATCGAGACTTGTCTATCACACCAGAGGCCTTGAGCTTTATCTCCGGTAACTCAAGGTGGGGAGAAAAGGTAAAGCCCTCAAAAGAGCATTTTCTGAAAATAGTTACAGGCTCGATGGAGAAGACATTTATAAAGTGGCATTTCAAAAGAACAATGATAAGAAAAACTGTCAGCAGACGAGGAGGGACTAGTTCAGGCATGCAAGATTTAAAGAGAAAAGGCTTTAAGTGGACAATGCTATAAATAAAGTTAACATTTTAAAACTATTGGCGAGGATAGTCTGTGGCTCTCTATTGTAGTCACGCAGCTGGGAACAGTTTCCCCTATTAAACATGGTATCTCTGCTTCCGTGTATTTTAAGAAGTTTTCTCAATTCCTCACCTTTGATTGGAGATAGAAGTTGAGCAGAGGAGATAGCTCAATCCTAAGTGTTTCACACACAATCATGAGGAACAGAGTAAGATTCCCCACAAACCCACATAAAATGCTGAGACCGGTGTGGTCTCCTCTTATCTACCTGCTGGGGAGACAGAGGCAGAAGGGTCCCTGGAGGTAACAATAGTCCAATAGACAAACTCCAAGTTCCAGAGAGAAATTCTATCTCAAAGATACTCACTGAAGGCATTTCATCTCAGCACTTGGGTGGCAGAGGTAGGCAGATCCTTATGAATTGGAGGTCAGCCTGATTTGCATAGATAGTTCCAGGCTAGGCAACGATGCTGAATGAGTTCCTGTCTCAAATAATAATGACAGTAATAACAACAATAAATAATAATTAAAATGATAATAATTTGTTGCTGGCAGTTGGGCGGAACTAGAAAAAAAAATCATCCTGAGTGAGGTAACCCAGATCCAGAAAGGCAAGCACGGCATGCACTCAGCTGTAAGTGGATGTTAGGTGTAAAAGATAATCATGCTAACAGACCCAGAGAGGCCAAGTAACATGGAAGGCTTAGGGGGAGAGGAAGAACACAAGGATCTGCCTGGGAAGACGAAATAGAATATATTTTGATGGTGTCCTGTGGGAGGCTGGGGATGGGAATGGGAGGGACCAGGTGGAGAAGGAGGAAGGAAAGTACTGGAACTGCTGGACACTTCGGGAATGAGAGAAAAACGTAACACAGTGGAAATCCCATGTAACCTTCAAGGGTAACACTAGCGGAGACTCCTAGTAACGAGGAGCACGAAGACTGAACTGGCCATCCTCTATAGCCAGGCAAGGCCTCGGAGGAAAGGACTGGAACCCACCACAGACCCTCAGACCTACAGTTTGCCGTGCCTGCAGGGTATACTGGGGTCAGAGCCTGTCATCATCATCATCAAGGACACCAGAGGGACTTCATCCAGGAACTGCTTGAAGCAGATGCAGAGACCCACTTCCAAATGTCAGGTGGAACTTGGGGAGTCCTGTGGAGAACGTGGATGATGGATTGGAGGAGACAGAGGGATAAAGGGCACCACAAGAACAAGGCCCCTGAAGTCAACTGACCAGGACTCATGGGGAATCACAGAAAGCAGAGACCCCGCGTGGCTCTGTTCTAGGTCCTTGGCATCATGTTGTGGGTGTATGGCCTGGTGTTTGCTCTGAATCTTTTACTTACTTTTTGGACCCTTTTCCTCCTGCTAAGTTGCCTTGTTTTGATGGGGTAGTGTATGCCGAGTCTTATTGTAGCATGTTATGCTGTATTTGATTGATGTCCCTGGTAGGCCCGCTCTTTTCTAAGGGAGGGGAAGGAGGGTGGATCTGGGGCAAAACAGAGGTGGAGAGGAGAGGCTTGGGGGAGGAAAAGGACAGATTGTAATATATGAGAGAAAAATAAATAAGAAAGGCAAATCGTTAAAATAATGATAAATTGAGAAGTGATTGAGGGGACACCTAAATTCAAATTCTAGTCCCTACACAGACAGACAGACAGGCACGCATGCTTGCGTGTGTGCACACACACACACACATGCATACACACACACACACACACACACACAACCACAAAAAGTCAATGGTATACTTTTTTTAAAAGTTCAGCTGTGTTATGTCCCCTCCAAAGCCAGTCTGCCTGTCAACGTGGAGCTGACAAGCTCTCCTTGACTGTCACAGGCTGTTTCCTATGTCGCTGTTTGAATAGAATTCACGTTCTTTGGTGCATTCATTCTACAGAACTTTCAATGCCAGTGTGGTTTCTACTTCCTTGTTATCAGTGAGGGAAATGGTATTTGCTGCAAACAAATGGGAGGGCGACGTACTTTTATTTTGCTTGTTCTGCCAAGAATGGGCACTAGAGGACACCAAAGAACCGAATTTCTGAGTCACTAGAGGGGGAAAATGTTCAGAAGGCTCGGGAACAAAGCTTACAAAAAAAAAAAAAAAAAAAAAAAAAATACTAAAGTAAGATTGAACTTTGCTTTTTTTGTGATTTTTTCACAAAATGTTTTTAGTCGTCTATCTATTGAAAAGGTTTTTCCAAAACTGTGTTTTTTAAATTATTTTCTCTATCATGTATAACTCCAAATGAGAACTATTAATCCCAGGATAATATACTTGATATCAACCCCATTATTTTATTTACTTTTTTCCTGCTTGTTCATCAGGGAGTGGCACTATTTAGAGGTAATGTGGCCTTTTGGAGGAAGTGGGCCACTGGGGGGTGGGCTTTGAAACATCAAGAGCCCAAACCAAGCCCAGAGTTTCTCTTTTCCTGCTACCTGCTGATCCAGATGGAGAGCTCTCTAGGTGTGCCTGACACCACCAGACTCCCTGCCATGACAACAATGGACTGAATCTCTGGAACTGTAGCACGTGACCTGATGATGGTGTCTCTTCACCGCAATAGAACAGTGACTGAGCCTCACGGTTGTGTCTGTTCAACATGATTATGGGGAGGCCTTTTGTTCTTCAGCCATATGCTCTCATACTCTCAGATGTCCAAATGTCATGTTCTGGTCCTACATAGTTTATAATTAACAGGAAACCAAGACATGATTTCAAAGTTCACACCACCAAGGTCCGCTGCACATTCAAAAGCAGCGTGTAGCTAGAAGATGCTCTTTTCTTTCCTCGTAAGAAATGAGTCAGGGCACAGAAGAGAAGAAACAAATCTTGGGAAACAAAGGGAAAAAGATCTACGGAACCTGTTAGCAGCTACGCATAATTTATAAAAGGTGCCATTAATTAGTATTTTATTTAATGATGCAAACATATTATAGGTTATTTTTTTGTTCGATTTTTCTGAGGCCCTGGATTGAATGATAATGGAAGATACATATAGCTGCATATTACTACTAATATCAGTTCTACTGCCCAAAATATTTGCAAAAAATATTACAACCAACTGTCAAACATGCATTTGGACTTACAAATAATGACATGAATATATAAATATATCAATATCTTACCTATAGGTGCCAAGACTGTAGGTTTGGGATTTGGACCATATCTTCTGTTCCAGACTCTGAATTATATTAATCTTTCAATATTAACAATAGTAATAACAACAACAATGCTAATAATAATAAGTAATTTTCAAACCCTACGTGGTCGTTTGAATGTTTAGCCCATGGAGTGGCACTATTAGGAGGTGTGGCTTGTTGGAGGAAGTACATCACTGTGGGTGTGGGTTTTGATCCTAGCTGTCCGGAAACCACCTTCTGTCTGCCTTTGGATGGAGATATAGAACTTTCAGCATCTCCTGTGCCATGCCTGCCTGGATGCTACCATGTTCCTGCCTTGATAATAATGGACTAAACTTCTGAACCTATAAGCTAGCCTTAATTAAAGCTGTCCTTTATAAGAGTTGTTTTGGACATGTCCACAGCAATGGAAACCCTAACTAAGACACTTTATATATATATATATATATATATATATATATATATATATATATATACCCTATATCAAGTTGTTCTTGTTTTATTTTGAGATCATTTTGATTTATAGTCTATGCAATAACCCTTCCTGTATGTCTGTCTTCTGTCTTTAATCCCTGTTACATGTGGCTCAAGATTTAGGAGATGTGTTCTTATCATTTCAGTGTATTTCCAGGGATGGCTCTTTTCTCACTTACAGAACCATGTGATAACTACTCTGTCAGACTCTGTTCTGTCTCCCCAAGGTACTTTGGCTTTAATCATCCAGTTACTGTTTTTTCTTTCTTTCTGGATAGTATGCAAAAATTGTACTAAGAAAAATTATAGAAAGCCATAATTTCAATTTAAGCTCATGTACTGGAACTCAAAATCGAGGATAAAAATCAAAATAGTTATGCTAGTTTGAGCCACAAAATTAAGACTGTGTTGCTATCTGATCCTCCTAAAGTCAGGAAAATGGACAAGTAATAAATATTTTTTTTTAAATCAGGAAAACGAAAAAGGGTCAAATTTTCAAAACTGACCAGCCACTGTGAGATGAACTTCCCACTGTTTGATTTTGCAACCTTCTTAGTAAGTATGAGCAGGAGGAACAGGCTGAAGCTCTGTGACTGTAGCCAGTAAGCTTTGTTTCATTTGAGATCTCATTACTTCGTTTTCCATGCTATCCACAAAGTATCTGATGAGAGAACTTCAAGAGGAAAGGCTGACTAACCTTCCACACATCAGTTTTCTCTGCACTGTGACCAAATATCTGACCCAAAGCAACTCAGGGTTGGAAGAGTTCATTTTGTTTCAAAGTTTGAAGTGATTCAATCTGTCACTGTGGGAACAGCTTGATAGCAGGAGTTTGACATGATGAATCGCATTGTGTCTGTAGTCAAGGCAGAGATGAATAGTAACCTAGAGCTGCTTCCTGCTTGGCCTTAATTTTCTTTAGGAAGCCAGCCCATGAAAGGATGCCTTACACAGTCTGTGGTACGTGCCTCAAATAAACCACTCTGGGAACACCCTCATAGGCATCTATGGATGTATTTCCCAAGTGATCAATTCTGATGATGGCTACCCATCAGAATTATGTCAGCTTAGGGATTTCTTTGTGTTTTTCCGTAGGATCTTGTTATATTGTCCAGGCTAACCTCAAACTCTGTAGCCTCGTGTCCCAGCCTGCACTTGGCAACCCAGCGTTTTTCTGTACTTCTGTTTCCGTCTGCTCACCCTGAAGGAATGATGGGGCTCCAGTAACTAGCCTAATTGATTCCATTTTGGTCTTTCTTTGGCTCTGTTTTGTCTCTTTAAGATATTTTCTATCCTAAATAACTCCCTTATGGAGTTACCTTGGATTCTAGGAATGTCAGGACTGATTGTTACACATCTTTATAGCCGGGAATTAAGCCTGGAAGGACAAATAACCACATAATAAGATCGCATACCCAAGTGGGAGCAATTAATGTCTAATGGAAACAGAGGCTGCTCCAGTCATAAAGCAAGCACATTACTGAGGCGGCATTGCTCCTCTCAAGTCTTAACAGCAATAGAACTTTCTCCAGAATCTGGTTTAGCACCAGAACAATGACCGTGATCAACGAGACTACCAGCCTCACTTGAAAACCAGCTGTTCTCTCAGCGGCACATGTGCGCATGCGCACAGGCGACACACACCTCTGCTGCCTTGGTCGTCGTCGTCGTCGTCGTCGTCGTCGTCGTCGTCATCGTCGCTTCACTTGCACGATATGGATATGTTTCTTGCATTTTATCAACTTGACAAAGACCCAGTTATACCTGGGAAGAGGGATTCTCTGTTAAGGAATCAGCATCTCCAGGTTGGCCCATCAACATCTGTGGAGCATTTTCTTAATTATCATTGATGTGATAGACCCGATAACCCAAGGCATAGCTTAATGTGGGCACTTACATCCTTGCACGGCTGGACCTAGGTGTAGTAAATTAAAAAAAAAAAAAAAATGAGAACTATGCAGTTAAGTAGTTAAGTGGAATTTTCCTCGGTTTCTATTTCAGTTTCTGCCAAATAAACTCTTTCCTGCCCCAATATGCTTTGGGTCAGTGTCTTAGCAGAACAGGAGAGACAAACGGCAACGTTACTAAATCTCAGGCTTACTGAAAACACACCTAAGGTCACTCCGCTACAGCATCTGCTCTTCCCGATTAAGCTGCCTTGAATAAAGATTTCTTGCTGCTCACCTTGAGTTGTCAGGTTGGGATGGGTGGCTAAGTTCAGTCTACTGGGGTACCCTGTGCTGGAGTTTTAGCGATAACGTCGCGGGAACAACCTTACAGAGAGAGATGGTTTTGAAATTATCAACCTGTTCCTTTTCTATTTCGTTTGGATGGTTTGGTGTGGTTTGAGACAATGACTCACACTGTAACCTAAGCTGCAACTCACTCTGTAGGGAAAACTGATCTCAAACTGACAGCAATCTTCACTCCACAGCCTCCCAACTGCTTAGATTATAGGTGTGAATCCATACCTGGTGTTCATTCTGTTTCCTATTATTTGATGCTGTCTTTACCCATCCTTTCACTGTCTATAAAACCCACCTCCTGTTCATGGCCATGAGAGGACAGATTCTGCTTTACAGAATAAAGCCTTACCTAATTCAAACGTGTAAATGGAACCAGCTAAGATATTTCAACTGAACTTGGTGTAATTTTTTTTTTTAATCCTTGGCAAATAGGTGAAAGGAATGATTGTGCTTTGTTTTAATGTTTTGTTTTGTTTTTACTGAATACTGTCACACTTAACTCTAAATGGGCCACATGAAGTAAGACTCCCTACAGGAAATGCCACACTGTGAGTGAAAATGGGCACCCAAAGTACACCATCTCTGGCACTAGAGGAAGACCACCATAGCCCATCTCCTGGAAACTGGGTCCACAGACAACACTAGAGTGTGCGTATTTCTATCTTTCCTCCTATGTGGTGTGAAAGCGCTATGGACCTGGGGGAATATAGTTGAGAATGTCTTTCTCTAGTTATGGCCAAAACTATTTAGTAAATTCATCTGTCCATTTCCAATCCTACCATGTTGTCTCTTAATGAGTATGGGCATGTGGGTGAGATACCAGACCAGGGCAAGGGGCTCTATTAAGAGTATGCCAGACAAGGGAGATAGCTTCCTGTGTCCCCATACTGATGTGACCTTTCCTGTTTCTGCTGCCAGTTCATCAACACTGGACATGAGTGGAGAATGTAGTTCTTGCAGCAAAACCCCTGTGTTTTTCCTGGCATGTCCTTCCCCTCCTTTATCCAGCACCCATGGCCCTTTGCCACCATTGATGAAATGGAAAAGTGACTATTTTGGACTCTGCAGACTCAAAGTTTGTCTCCCTGGTGAACTCCTGTAGGCAGTAGACCACAGGCCTTGTTTTTCTTTTGTTTTCCAATTTGTGGCTTTTGGCCCACTTGTGGCTTTTCTGATGTTTTCTGGAGTCTTGAAAAAAAAGTGGTGCTCCTTTCCAGCTCTTTTGCAAGGCAATTAAGATGCTTTATGCTTTCTCTCTCTCTCTCTCTCTCTCTCTCTCTCTCTCTCTCTCTCTCTCTCTCTCTCTCTCTCTCTCTCTCTTTCTCTCTCTCTCTCTCTTTAATTAGGGAAGATATTAAGAGTCCGAGATTGAGATCAGTACTGTGGTGTGCTTGTGAACAGAAAGCACTGTCTCTAGTATGATGTTCTGTAGAAGCATTTGATTATGATTTAGGAAGAGAGGACTTTCCGCAGCATCTGACATGGCACCGAATGTGCAGGAAGTGCATCCTGAGTCCTTGTAGCTGTACTTCCAGAGGGAACTAGTTAGGGCATCCATGAACATGCAATCTCTGCCCTTTGAGTTCATGTTCTTTCCTGGGGAATTCACATTTTACTTCTGCAATACGTATAACTGCTAGCACATATACATACACACATCTATACACACACATATATACATATACACATACATACACACATACATACATACACACATAAATATACACACATATACATACATATATGCATATACACACATACATATATATACATATACAATATAAATACAGACACATATACATACATACACACATATACATACGTACACACATGTATACACACATACACCATATATACAAAAATACACACACATACAATTGGTTTTCAGTTTAGTTTAGTTGGGGTTCAGGGAAAGGTTGTTGTTTTGTTTTTGAAACAGCATCTGTCTATGTAGCCCTGGCTGTCCTGGAGTTTGCTTTGTAGACCAGGCTGGCCTCAAATTCAGAGATTCACCTTCTTCTGTCTTCTGAGAACTAGTAGTGGAAGTTGCATCTCCACACCAGCAGTTTGATTTGTTGGATTAAGTCTTTCAGACATTTGCCTAGTTTAATCTTTTCTGTTAAGATATAAAAAAAATAAAGAAAGAAAAGCTAGCCTATTATTCAAATTTACTCAGAAAATTGTTTTATAGTCAGTTATGGCTGGAATGTAGATATTAAAAAATCAGATTGTTTGAAACTGAAAAAAAATAGGATAAAACATTTAAGAGACTTTTTAAAAAATTTCCCTTTTCAAAATTGGCTGGCCCTTCATATGGCTCAGGAATCTTAAGGTTTAACAATATAAGTGAGTAGCTCAGCTTGTTTCAATTTGTCCTAAATTTAATTTGGGTTTAATCATGTGTCTATTGACCTATTTTTCTATCATCATGTTGTTTTCCCTTATAACTTAAATGTTCACGTCAATAGATCTGGGGAAATATGAGCACATTTAAATCTGGTGAGCGCAAGATGTTCAGAATAGTTAACACGTGTTGGTTTCGTTATTGTAGCTTCTGGGCCGCAGGTACAACAATTCTGGGAATTTCTGTCGGCACAGAAGGGACTTAGGAAGTGTTACTACTCATCTGGTGTCCTACAAGTCACAGAGAATCCAAGTGACTTGAAAGAGTAAAGAGAAATGAACAAAATTGGATCAGTTCATGGATATGTGGGGTACAATAGAGCCTCAGAGCACTCACAAGCTAACACAGAAAGCCCTGGGTTCCAGAGACCAGGTGCCCCAAAGGTCTGTGAAAAGACACTACTCGAGGATTAGTTAAGTGTGTTTCATAACTGTTGACAACAAAAACTTGCTTTGATTGACAATCAAGAGATATGTGACATTATAAGTTTGAGAAAAACCAATTTAGAGGGAAAGTAAGTACCAGAAACGAGGACTTTACGTACACTTCTATCTAATATAAGCCAATGCTTTAGTGGAAATGAGCTTTGAGCAATAAAGCTCTGAGCTGATTAAAGGTCATAATTGTCTATCAATTTAATTCTATAATTCATAAAAGGCCAACTCATTTTATAATTCAGTTATGAATCCGTCACCACCTATTGGAGGTGGCAGTCTGCCTCAGAGCTTCATGTTTCTGACTATCTAGAAAGACCTGCTAGTAAAGATTGCTTTGCGTAGAGTTAATAACTTCCACTTACTTATTAACAAGAGCAGCTCAATCTTCTACACTAGTGTCCCAGTTTTCAAGGAAGGTTCACAGATCTTCCCTTCTCTTAAATGGGTCGGCTGCAGTTTCCCCTGGCTGGGCTTCCCTCAGGTTCTCAGAACTGTGGCGTTTTGTTTGTTTTTGCAGTTGAAATTAAGAAACTTTTGAACTAAAAATCTCAGGCAACTCACATCCCAAATACAGTGCTTTTTAACAACTGTACAATGCATATTTCTTAGTGGTGTCCCTACTGTGTCTGAATTATGGATATAAACATGCAAAATCAAAGTTAATCCACAAAAACGTGGGAATCTATAAATGAGACGGCACTAAGTAGAGATAAATTGATTTTTAAGGAGATATTATCAGAATCTTTAAAGTCAAGTAATATAACTTTATCTTTGGAGGTTTTATTTTATTTATTTATTTTTTGTTCATTTAGGGTTGTTTTAGTTTGTTTGGATTTTTTGTTTGTTTGTTTTTCTTTGTTTTGGCTATTGTGATTTTGTTTTTGTTTTGGGTTTTTTCGTTTGTTTTTTTGGTTGGTTGGTTGGGTTTTTTGTTGTTGTCGTTGTTGGTTTGTTCTTTTTGTTTGTTTGTGTACTAATAAAGAAAAGACAGAAACTGTGATACAAGGGACAGCCAGGTACAGTGACTCAAACCTGTAATCAAAATCTAGGAGACAGAGGCAGAGGATGGGAAATTTAAGGCCAGCTTGGTGTACTTGACACTTATTTTAGAAAAAAAAAAAAGGAAGAAAGGAAGATAAGAAGCAGGGAAGGAAGTAAAAGAAAGTACTGGTACAATATGTACCTTACTGATTCATGGAATGTTGTTCTATAACAGGTTACATACCATGATTGTACTGTGAATGAATATTTCAGTGACTTATAAATCACAACAGGAGGCTGATAAAAGGTGAATCTCATAATTTTATATGTAATTATGTTGACTGTACCCCCAAAGTTTATTTATGTTTTTTATGATCAAAATTTAAACACAGATAAAAATCAAAAATCTAGAATTCTATGTTTAGAAAAAGTAAGATTTCTTTTTAAAAACATTTTAATTTGATATGTTTCTTCATATCATATATTCTGATCATAGTTTCCCCTCCCTCTTTACCTCCATGATCCTTGATGCCTTCCCACCCATCCAACACCACACCTACCTTCTTAGGAAACACACAAACAAACCAGAATAAAACAGAGCAAACAAGAAAAAAAATGAGGAACACATATACAACCCCCCATACACACACACACACACACACACACACACACACACACACACAGCACAGTAACACACACATACACACACACAGCACAGTAACACAAAATCAAAAACCATAACATATAAAAAAAAATAGGGTCAAAAAGCAGCCAAACAAAGCACTATGAGAAAAAACATCTTGAAAAATACTTTTGTGCTGGCAATCTACTTCTGTGCATGGAGTACCCTCTGATACTCCGTGGACAAAAACTGATTTTTCCTTTGCAAGTTTTTGACATTTGTTGGAGATAAGACCCTGTGCCCACTTTCCCACCCCAGAGCTGGAACTCCAACTGGCTTAGAACCTGTGTAGGCTCCTAGAGTGTTGGGTGTGTTTGTGAGTTCCTATGTGCTTCAGTCCTGCTGTGTCTGGAAGACATTGCTTCCTTGGGGTCAGCCATATTTTCAGGCTCCTACACTCTTCCCACTTCCACTTCTACACCGCTTCCTGAGCTCCAAGGGAAGGGATCTGATGAAGAAATCTCCTTTAGGACTGAAAGTTCCAAGTTCTCTTTCAGCACATCATCCAGCTGTGGGTTCTGGATTAGTTTCTATCTCCTGCAGGAGGAAGATTCTCTAATGATGCCCAAGCAAGACATTGATCTAAGGCTATAGCAGACTATTGTTGAGTCATTTTATTTCACTAAGTTCCTTTAGCAGAATGATAGCATTTGGTTTGTTACCCTGATTTTAACTAGCCACCAAAGCATTGTCAGGCATGGATCTTACATTGTAACGTGGCCCTACGGTGGAATCAGACAGTAGCTGGGTACTTTCACCACTTTTGTACTGTGGTTCCACTAGAGTATCATGCAGGCAGGTTATCACCACAGACTGAATGGTTTGTAGCTGGGTTGATGTTTACCTTTCTGCTCTGGTAGCAAGCAGAGTATCTAACAGTATCAGGAACACTAGTCAGCAGGGATGAAAGCTCTAGTTAGACACCAAACATGACTTCTCTGATATGTATCCCTTTAGCAATAGGGCTTTACGATTGAGAATTACTAATATGCTTTAGAATATTGATGTGTTCTTAGTAAGATTTACAACATACCTTCCACTAAATAAGTTTTTGGATATAAAGATAATATATTATTTCTTTCTATTGGGGTTTTGTAGTTTAAGGAACTTAACTAAATTAAAGTTTACTTGTTAATTGAATAGAGTTTGATCTATAACAATCTCAATACTGCTTTTTTGCAACTGTATCTTTTATACATACAAGTTTTTTAACATTTAAAAGCATGGTAGTCCTAATATAATACTATGGTGAACTTTGCCTTGACGGTCTATAAGAATAACTGGAGATGCGTTGCTAAGTTACTACCATCTCTGTGCAGCCTGACAGTCACGAGAGTTAACACGAACAAGAGTTTTACAAAACAGTAAGGGATCGTTTGTGTTTATTCATCTTCATTTCAAAGCAAATTTAAAACTAATATTTTAATGTAAGGCAGATAAAACTGTCAATTTCAAGGGTTTCTCAAGTGTACTGTTCATAAACACCTAAAAGCTAAGCCATACCACAGAACTCACTCAAAATGTTATCTTTGATTTATGAATGTTCTTACTTCTTAATCTACAAATAAGCAATAGTTCTTACAACCCATATTCTGTTAGTGTGAGCTTGTGATATGAGCCTAAAGAGTTCTACAGGTCCTTTCTCTAGATACAGAACAAACTCAAATGTCATGTACTTATTAGATGCTTTCCATGATATTATGTATAATTAAAATCTCAGAACCCTGTATTACATGTACTTTTTGTTCATTGTAAAAAAAAAAAGAAAAAGAAAAAAAAGCCAAGCACTGACACAGTTGTATTTGTATACATTTATGCAAAAATGTTTAAAAATTTTTTATCTTTGTTTTTTAAAATAAAGTCTAAAAAAGAGTTTTGTAAAAGAAAATAAAAGAAAAATAACTCAGAACTTTTTTCTAGATGCTATAATTTACATTGAGTATATGTTTACATTGTGTGCCTGAGTGTATATGTGTGCATATGTGCCTGAGTTAGTGCATGCCCTCCCCCTTTCTCTCTCTCTGTATGTGTGTGTGTGTGTGTGTGTGTGTGTGTGTGTGTGTGTGTGTGTGTGTGTGTGTGTAGAGGGCACAGAATGCATGAGGTCAGACAACTGTGGGAGTTTTTTTTTTTTTTCCCCTTCTAACATTCAGTTGTCAGCATCCAGCTCAAGCCATTGGTCTTGGTGGTGGCCACCTTTATGCACTGAGCCCTCACGCCCACCCAGAGTATTCTTAAATGCAAGCTTCTGAAAGCCAAAGCTTGTTTTGCAACAACGTTGTTTTAATCTTGTTACTACAGCAGATCAAAATTCTGTGTGCATGAGATGTTTTCTGTAAGATGTTAGCTGTATAACTTCTATAAATGTGGACTTCTGGGTAAAAATAGCCTGAGGATAACTCCTTTCAAAATTCTTTCTCTCACTTCAATTTATTTTATACTGCCTTTTCCCCTATACACATGTTCAAATTGAGAAGATTTGTGGCACTTTCCAGCCCTGATGTGATAGAGGGCGGGGGGGGGGGGATGTTCTGATGGATGAGTGAGGTATGGGGAAAGGGGGTGACTCAACAGGCCCATACTGAGGCATCCCTTCCCCCTGAGGGACTAGCCACACGACAGTATACTGTAGAACAGAGTTTATTCGTGGCCTAAAGAGGGGGAGTTGAGAGAGTAGTAGATGCAGAGAGAGAGGGAGAGAGAGTAGAGATGTAGAGGCTGACCATGGACATGTGGAAAGAGAGGGGAGAAGGGAATGGGGAGGGGGGCAAAAAGGGAAAAGTAAGAGAGAGAGGAGAAGGCAAACAGCCCCTTTTGAACTGTGTTGCAAAACCTAGACAAAATGCTAACACCCCCTTCACCCTCTGCCATACCTACCTCTGCAGTGAAGGACCAAAGTGCAGACTGATAATCAACAAAGGATTGGGAGACAACATTGGTGTACAGGTAAGAGCAGAGTCGTTAAGATTAAAATGCCCCACAAAAAAAGTAGCTAGAAAGGAAAGGAGGAGGTCTTACATGCATTGCCAGCTTTCCCGCTAGGTGGCGCTCGTAGACACAGTCCCATTTTGCATCCGCTGCCTTTTGCTCATGAAATTGATTTCAGACTTAAGCATATGGTTCTCATTTTTATATGCTACATGTGCTCTGAGTAGAATCTACACATGAATCCACTCACTAACCCAATTATAGAGAACACACCAGACGACACAAAGTCCCATGCCCTTGGAGATTAAAAAACAGAAAGGAGAAAATTTAGAGCAGAAATCAGGAATTGGCAGGCTATAAGTGATAATGGCCGACTCCAAAAGGTGAAGAACCTGGTGCTCAGGGCTATCATGTCCCAGTTCCAAAGGCTGTGCACACAGAAAAATCTACACCTTTTGTTTGCTTTTTGTTCTTCATCTTTTCCATATGTTACACATTGCTATGGGTTAGGGGGAACATTAAATATTTCTCTGTTCCCAGTTTGACCAGAACAGTAAATAAATTATATTTGTATGCATTAAGTAATTTTCTCCTAGTATTTGGAGAATTTGGATCCAATAAGGCCTGGACCTCTGATAACACACAAAGGATTATTATTTGAAAAGAATATGTGATTTTGTTTCACTTCCTATTTTATTGCTGAGTTTGAAGTTCTGTAAAAACAAAAAAATTATTCGAAAATATAAGTGATTCTTATACTAGCTAGTTTTATTGCCTTGAGTGAAGTACTCGATGAGAAAAAAAATTCCTTTTTATTTAGGAATTGGGAAAGGGGAAAGGGTTTTCCATTCATAATCGATGTGTCAAATAGAATGTGTGAACTAAAGTTCCCAGGGGAAAAGGCCACACGGAATGTTTCCTCAAGGCTGATTGGCAGATTTAAAATGCCCTGTTGGTGCAGAGTTAACATGCTAACAGTCCAAAGAGAACTTACCTTGAGCCATCTGACTCTCCATAGTCATCTTTTGTCAACGTGTCCTGTTTCATGTCACAGCCTGGTGACCGCTAGATAAATCTCTGAAGTGTACTGGCACACCACTGGTTTTGAGGAATTCAAAATCATGAATGTCTTCAGACAACCCATGAGGCCTACAGGAGACATTACTGCACTTTGCTATGAGTAGTTTTCTAGAGGGTACCACTGATATATTTCAAAAGAACTTGATGATTTACTTTCTTCTGTTCATACAAAATCCTCATGAAACTGTTAGCACTAGAAAGGTGAGATTTGCAGTAATCTGAGTCCATCTGATTCATGGTCACTTACATCTGGCTCAGAATAAACTACCACTTATTCTCTTAGAGGTGGGTGTTCTGTTTTGCAGATTTTGGTCCCTGAATGTGGGACACCATGGTTGACCAACTTACCAGTACAGTCATCTGGATCAGCACATACACCGGCATAAGTGCCTTGCACCCATCTGTCCTAGTTTATCACCAGACTCTGATGAGGGGTCTCAAGGATGCAGCTTGAAAGCCAAACAATACGGCCAAGGTATATAATATTAGACAGAGACTAGAAAAGAGCCCAGCTGCCTTCATTGAGAGAGTTACAGAAGCATTTAGAAAGTACACTCCTATCGATCCCAAGTCTCAGGAAGCAAAAGCCATGGCTTTTATTAACCAACCTGCTCCAGATATTCACAGAAAACTTCAGAGACTTGGAGAAAAAGAGTCTTCATGGGCTGAAAGAGTAGGGATGAGACTAGCCATACACTGACCCCTGTGTTTGTTGAGCTCAAACCAGGAGCATATCTAGTGCAGGTCCGGCAGTACCTCATGTCAAGGACACTTTTAAAGGGATCATGCATCACATCAGGTGGCTATTAGGTCTAGGGGTCTTGAGTATTTGCCAATCAGCCTGGAATACACCTGTTACCGGGTCTGCAAGCTTAGTATCAATGACTACCATCTAGTGCAAGCTCTGAGCATAGTTAACAAATGGACATTCATCCAACAATCCCTAATTCATGCATGTTGCTGAGTTCTCTACCTCCAGACTCTCTTGATATGCAGTACTAGACTTAAAATATGCTTTTATAAGGCTCCCTTTAGCCCCTCAACAGCCAAAATTATTTTGTTTTCAAATGGAACAACCCTGACAAAGGACATATTGAACAACTTAACCTGGACCTGACTCCCACAAGGTTTTAAGAACTCTCCATCCATCTTTTATGAGACTTTGCAATGAGGATGTGGGTAAGTTTCTCTCCCTGAAACCCCAAATAACTCTTTTACAATACATAGATGGTTTGCTTATCACAGCTAGCACACAGGAAGTATGCCTGAAATGCACTGAACAACTTCTACATAACCTAAGGAAATTAGGGTCATGCAGGATGGATGAAGATATACAGGGGCAGCGATAGTTTAAAGGGAAGAAGTCATCTGGGCGGAAGCTTTACCTATTGGAACATTGGCTCAATGTGCTGAGCCAGTTGCAATAACAAAGGCTCTGACTTTAAGAAACTACAAAAAGCTAGATATCTAAACAGGCAGTTGTTACACCTTTGCAACTGTGCATATTCATAGGGCAATATACAGAAAAAGAAAACAGCTGACTAGACACACACACACACACAAACACACACACACAGAGAGAGAGAGAGACAGAGACAGAGACAGAGAGAGAGAGAGAGAGAGAGAGAGAGAGAGAGAGAGAGAGAGAGAGACTATTAAAAATAAAGAAAAACTTGGCCCTGTTAATGGTTCCTTGGTTCCCAAAAAGATTAGCTGTTATCTACTGCCCAGGGCATCAGAAAGGCAAAAAGGGGGATGATTTGACCATCAGTGTCAATAACCTAGCAAGTCAAGAAGCTAAGGAAATAGCCCTGAAAGTAGAGCCTATGTTAGCCATCACATTTCCAGACCTGGTGGATCCCTGATTAACAGCTGATCCCAAACATACAACAGAGGACCTCTGATTGATCAAGCAGCTGCCCATGACTCAATTTCTGGTGGTTGGTGGCAGTTGGTAGAAGAAAAGCTAACCTTGCCAGCTCATCTAGGAGATCAGGTCCTAATCAAGATACAGTGATCTAGTCACAAAGCTCAACATACAAGATGCTATTTCCAAACTTAATAAAACTGTACCTAGCCTCAAACACTGCCAACTTACTAATACAACTAAGAACATCAATACTCAATGAACCGCATTGACAGACACTGGTTCCAGTGCTTTTTGAGAAGTCGATTTTACTGAGGCTAAGCTGGAACTGTATGGGTACAGATATCTTCTTGTGTTTGTTGACATTTCCTACCAAACTGGAGACTGCTTAGACAGTGATAAAGAAATTACTCAAAGGCATACAATAGACCAACTTTTGTGTCCATGGTAAGTCAAAGTGTTTCTATGGCCCTGGGTGTTGATTGGAAATTACATTGTACATATAGACCCCAGAGTTTAGGACAGGTAAATGAATAAATAAAACTATAAAGGAGACCCTAACTAAATCAACCTTGGAGACTATCAATAACAGAGTGGCTCTCTTCCCCTTTGCCTTCTATAGGGTACAGAATTCATGCTATTAGATGTGATTTACTCCCTTTGAAATCATGTTTAAATGATTTCACCCCTAACTTGCAAGTAAAAGTCATTGCAGAATTTGAGGACCAACCTCTCTTGGAGGAAATAACAGCCATCTATGGTCTCACAAGCTGGTCGTGCCTAAACTACCATACTCTGTATGACACAGGTCCCCTACCCTTACCATGGCCATCATGTTTAAAGTAGACAGCATTGTAGCTTAGACCCATTGCACTCACATCTAGGCAGCAGAATAAGAGTAAGAACAAAAAGACCCCTTACCTCTGACTCACCCCAAACAACAGACATGGAGGGTTTCCAAGGACTCTGAGAACCTGCTTAGGCTCAGGCTGCAATGCAGGAGCTACTGAAACTGGTCTGGACATTCTGAATCCTGATTCTCGGAAGCATTATGTCCCCCTCCTTTCCTGTCAGAAGGCCCTAGAGCAACTAGTCCTAAGAATCACCTATCATGCAGATAAGAGATAACTGGAGTATTGTGAGTTAAGAACAACCAGCTTATCAGACTTAAGGAGAGCCTTTTAAGATTACTTTGGCCTTCATAATAGGGGTGGGGCTGGTGAGAGCAGAGATTGGCATAGCCACACTAGTGCTACAGAATTCCAGCTATACCAATTTAAAAACCAGGAAATAATCTGTGAATATTTTACATTGTAAAACAGCTGTGTACTAAAATTACCATCCTTGGCATGCCTAAATGTATATTTACAATGGATATAAACTTTTTTTAGGGAGAAGTTAGAGATACTACTCATACTATGGCCTCCAACTCTAATTTGCAATTCGAAATGGGGGATACACCTGTATTTTGACCCCAACTCCTGGCTGCCATTGGAGATAAGCAGTACACTGAAATTTTTTAACCCCCATTTGAGGCTTCCCAGGAGATCAGAGAATTGATCTAGAATCTGTCCCACAGCCAATTTCCACCCTGGTCTTGTTTCTCTATCCAAAAATCCTCTTTATTTGAATCTAATGCCCAGGGTCAATGGAAAGACCATTTTGATCCCTAACTACCCTTGCCTCATTTTCCCTCTTTACCTTCTCCATATACTTTTATCTTTCTTCTGCCTCTCCTGAAAAACATAGACTGCCCTAACACACATTATACTGAGTGAGGTATCTCAGTCTAGAGAGAAAAGCCTTCTATGTTGCACATAATAGATGGAACATCTCAGAGTTGTGTGTTTTACTTTGCATAGTGATAAAGACCAGAAAGTTAGACAGGGGTCTTTAATGAGGGAATCAAAGAGACGTTAAGGGAGGAAGAGATAGTAGAATATGGGAGATGTGGTCTTAGTAGGGTTTTACTGCTGTGAACAGACACCACGAACAAGGCAACTCTTATAAAGGACAATATTTAATTGGGGTAGGCTTACAGGTTCAGAAGTTCAGTCTAGTATCATCAAAGTGGGAACATGGCCCTGTCCAGGCAGGCCTGGCACAGGAAAAGAAGCAGACTGTCCTCAGGGAACCAGGAAAAGGGTCTCAAAGCCCACCCCAAAAAGGACACACTTCCTTCAATAAGGCCACACCCCCTCCAACAAGGCCACACCTCCTACTAGTGCCACTCCCTTGGCCAAGCATATTTAAATCAATACAGACATGAATGTGGGTTTGGAATACTGAAGTTGAAAGCGCTAGTTTAAACAGAGAAGGCTGGAAGGGTAAGGGAAGAGAAAGAGGGTGGATGAGAAGGAAGGATGAACAAAACTAATGAAAAGCCACATGAAAGCTTGCTATTTTATACTGTTATTAAAAGCTGTCATATAAGAAAAAAGAATTTGGATGAAAATAGCATCATGGGGGAAGGAGGAAATAAACAAGCAAACTGTTAGTATGTTTGAACATGAAATATGGGAGTACCAGCATGTAGTTCTCTGACCCATTGCCATTCATATTTGGCTCTAGAATAAACTCCCTTCCCTTCAAGGAGGTAGCTGGCTTTGTGAATCCATAGGAAGGAGCATGTTCTGATTAAACATCTTTTCAACTACTTAGTACATCCTTGTTTTGTTTTTGAGTCAGTTTTACCACTTTTTTTAATTTGCTGTGAAGAGATACCATAACCATGACAACTCCTAGAAAGCAAAATATTTAATTGAGGATGGCTTACATTTCAGGAGTTCAGTGAATAATCATCATGACAGGAAGCATGATGCCATACAGGCAGACATGGTGCTAGGAAGGTAGCTGAGAGTCTTGCACCGGGGTCAGTGGACAGCAGGAAAATAATAAGGCACACTATGCCTGGCTTGAGCTTCTGAGACCACTAAGCTCAAGCCCCAGTGACAGACTTCCTCCAACAATGCCCCACCTACTCCATCAAGGCCATACCTCCTAATAGTGCCAGTCTCTATGAGTGTATAAGACCATGTTCACTCAAACTACCACAGTATCTTACAGGTTTAATCATCACTTAAATGTTCTCTTTTTATTTTATTTTTACATGACAATTACTTACTAAGATTTTTGAAAATGTTACTCACCCATCACTATTCTCCTAGAGACTGTCTTTCAACACTACACCCGTGATCTTGAGACTACCAGAAGGTCTCTGTCAATGCTTACTGAGTGAACTGGATACCAAAAGGAAAGAAAAAAAAAAGAAAAAGAAAAAAATAAACTAGATGTAGGGCATGACTTACTAATATTCAAAAAGTTTTTAATGTTATATGTTATGTGAAAGTCAACTGAAAAAGAAAAACCTAGGTTTTAAAGCTTTTAGTCCAAGGACATTTTTATTGAAACATGACAGCTTGAAGCCCGTATACATGACTCAATATTCAAATACTACTGTTACCACATGCTTGGAACAAAATGTTTTGTTACCTGAAATAAACTGAAAAATGTTATAACTGCGTTAAACTTTATTATAATATTCAATCACCTTTATGGATATCAAAAATTAGGTATAACAGTAATGTGAAGGAGGTTGTTAACATAACAAGATTGCCCATTGCATATTTAGTGAGCAGTTTTATTACTGTAATACCCAGATATTAAAATTTCAATAAGAAATTGCAATAAATATGAATTATGTTGTGCAAAAATGAACACAGCAGGTCAAATACTACCATCTTTATGAATCAAAATATTTATAGCATGATTTCAAAAGTATGCATTTTTAGAACTAGAGAGAATGCTGTATAATCTGGCATAAAGCTCAATTTTTTTCTGAAGATAAGCATAAAAATATTACCAAGATTCTAGAGAGATGGCTCAGGGGTTAAGAGTACTTGCTACTCTTCCAGAGAACCTGGGTTTGATCCTTAACCCTGATATGGAAGATTACAACAGCCTGAAACTTCAGTGCAGATACTCTGAGTCCTCAGGCATGCATATGGTACACAGATATACATACTGGCAAAATACCCATGCATATAAAGATGTTTTTAAGTTAAAAATTAAACAAATTGTCAAAATAATGTTCTCATTTCGATTATAGAAATGTAGGATTTGATTTTTTTTTTCTTTTTTTCTTCTTATGCTTTTCCAGACAGCATTTCTCTGTGTAACCCTGGCTGCCCTGGAACTCACTCTGTAGACCAGGCTGACCTTGAACTCACAGAGATCTTCCTGCCTCTGTCTCCCAAGTGCTGGGATTAAATGTATATTCCAAACCACTGCCCCAAAGGGATTTTTTTTAAATAAAAAGAAAATCGAGACAGAGAAGTAGGAGAAACTTCATAGTTGTCATTAAAGAGTTTCAGAAATAACTATTGATTAAAATAGTTTTCAGGTTTTTTTTAATAAACAAAAATGTGTGTCATCACAATTGCAAATAGATACTAACAGGAGTAAGCTAATCAACCTGTAGGCTAATAAGTTAGCATGTAATCTCTGGCGTCTCTTCTTTAAAAAAAGTCAGTTTTGGAGTTGCAGAGATGGCTCATCAAGTGGTCAAAAGCACTGACTGCTCTTCCAGGGGTCTTGAATTCAATTCCCAGGAACCAAAAAGAGACTCACAACCATCTGTAACAAGAGCCGATGTCCTCTTCTGGTGTGTCTGAAGACATCGGCCATGTACTCACATACATAAAATAAATAAACAAATGTAAAACAAGAAGTCAGTTTTTTTTCTGCCACTGACATGCCCCCTTTATGCTATGTGAGACTTGGCACCATCCCAGCACTGCTGACCAGCGGACCTACCACAGATAATATCAAAATCTGAGCTTTGTACTTCTTGCTGCTCAGTCTGAATTCAGGAGACAGAATCTAACAGAACATAAAACTGATTCATTTAAAAAATGAATTGAATTCGTTGAGGAAAGGAAGAGTCTAGTAGTGTTCAAATCTCCTTTTTAAAGAGTAAAAAGGGGAAGAGTTATTCTGAGACACTAGCATTTACAAGAAGGTGGGTGAGAGATCCCCCCGATGGGGTGGAGTATCGCTCTGCTGTTTCTCCTTTGGAAGAGACCCAGATCTGATCCTGGGACTTCTTGGAGGCCAGAGGCCAAGTTTTTTCTTTCTTTCCTTCTTTCTTTCTTTCTTTCTTTCTTTCTTTTTTTCTTTCTTTCTTTCTTTCTTTCTTTCTTTTCTTCTTTCTTTCCTTCTTTCTTTCTTCCTAAGATTTATTTATATATTTCACTGTAGTTGTTTTCAGACACACCAGAAGAGGGCATCAGATCCCCATTACTGATGGTTGTGAGCCACCATGTGGTTGCTGAGAATTGAACTCAGGACCTCTGGAAGAGCAGTCACTGCTCTTAACCACTAAGCCATCTCTCTAGCCTGCCAGATTTCTTTTGAGACAAATGTCACTTTTATGCCAGTCATTTTACATGAGCTTCGTTGGGGAGAGTTGTCACAGATGCTGGTATTGAGAACTTAGAATGGTGGGTGAAAGCCTTGGGTGTAGAAGGACAAGGGAAGACAAGTGGGGAAGGCTGAGGTGCTATGTCCTGCAGCATCTATGCCACATAGCAAAGCAGACACAAGAGGACGCTGTGCCATCTTCCTAGAAACTTTCTCTCTGGGTGGCTTGTTTTTACACAGTCTGGAGACTCTGGGAGGATGCATAAATACACATCCCCCCCTTTTTTTACAGTGTTCAGCAGTAGACTCCTCAGCCTGCAGGGCCTAAAGCTGAATAAACCTTCATATTTTATACACTTTCTGATCTATCATATTGTTACAGAGAAGACAATGCAGACAAGAAAACTAATTCTTCTAGTGTTATTTTCAAGAAGCAATAAGGACCTGGATGTAAAATTCAAACTGAGACTCCCTGACCAAAGCTCACAGATCTACCTTTATATATCTTCTGGAAAAATTATTTATTCTATGACGGTTACTTTTAATTTTAGTCTTTGATAAGATCAAATAATAGTGAGTTAGATAGAATTCAGTAACTAAGAAACCATTGGCATGAGGATGAATCTCATTCTAATTTACAAAGGCAAATTACTGCTTCAAAATGAAAACCCCTTGAATTTTCGTAACATTTTTGCTAGGAGTAAAAGTGATAATTAAGAGAAATAAAAACTATTTGGAAACTCTCTGATGTGTATATATATATTTATTAGATGTCTATTCATGACATTGTTGCAAAACATGAGACTTGTATTTAAATTTGAAAGACAGAAATTGGTTTTGGATGGGAGATTTCATATTATGAAAACTTCATAAAATTATCATATATACGAATGCCCAGTCACTTAGAATGTTAGATAATGTTTTTCATGGACAATTTGGAGCAGTGTAGATTAGAACTGTAACAATAATTGTCCAGGAATAACTCTTGAGCATTATTACAGTATTTTTCATCTTTTTTTTTGTAAGTGTGTTCAATAGCTCCATGTTTGTTCACAGAACTTTGAGGGCAATCACAAAATAGCAAAAATTTCAATAAAACTATGATAAATCATATGAATTTATGAAGCCAAAAATCATTTTCAAAAGTGCACCTTAGATGTTTATTTCATTAGTAAAAAAGGTCAAAAAAATTGTGGTTAGAATATGAGTAAAAAAAAAAAATCTCACTCAGGGTGGCAAAATATGAATGTTTATGAACTCAATGACAATTTGAAGGAAAACCCAAGTTCAGTTGAACAAATAAATAATAATGCAACAGCCAAGAAGAAAAAAGAAAAATGCAAATAATATGTGCAGAACGGATTTTGAGATTTTCATTCTCATATTTATGTAAATATTTTAAGCTTCACATCTTGTGGCTTTGAAAATAGCATTTTATTTTTCTGGAAGCGACTCTGGCTACTGATCTTTGTTTTATGCCCATCAGAGGATTGCCGTTCTCTGTTTCCACGCACTGTGTGATCCAGCAGTGTCCTGCAGAAATCTGACGCTGCTATGTTGTGTATCAACAAGACACATACTGTCTTTGAAATTAATTAGTGTCAAACCGACTTTATTCTCACAAAAAGAAACTTACTGCAAACAGCTTCTGAACTCCTCCATATATTTGCTAACAGTTGCAAACCTTTCTGAGCCTCATTGCACACACAAGGAAATGGGCTCATTTCAGGCCAAAAGTATTGACAGCAGTGATTACTAAATTGAGGTCATGTTTTTATACATACTTTGGAAAATATAATATGCCATACAAATGTAAGTTGTATACACTATATAACATAACTTGTATGTACAATCTATTTTTTAGACTCTTTCTACTCTATAAAGTATGCCACTTAAGTTAAAAATACAGAAACTAAATAATTTTCCAGGCTCTAATTTGACTTATGTTACATTGGCAATTAAGGCCTCATTGGCAGCAATTGGGGATCAAAAATATATTTAACACAAGAGGCTTGCATTTGATCAGTGAGTGACTATATAAATCTGGAATTTTTGGCAGTGACAAGAATAATTGTTCAACTCTACCCTGGGCTGTCACTCCAATGTTTGCATTCTGTACACAGATATTTACAGAAGCAAAACCAGATTCCTGGTTTCCATGCAGTAAAGAATTCAAGGTGAACCAGTATGAGGTGGAGATGAAGTTTATAAAACACAGAAAGGAAAGTGCTAAGGAACTAGTAGAGCACACCAGAAACATGGGGATTGGTTTCTCTAAGAAGTGCTAAAGGACTGAATAGGGCTTCACCTGGCAATAGTAATTTTCATAAAGTTTTTGAAATGCACGTATTAAAGAAAAAGTGAGGCGCAGTCTTCATGGAAGCCTATCAGAGACAGATAATAAACCATAACACAACATATTCTTTTGTTGTTGCTGTTATTTAAAATTTTGTATGTTTAGGTCTATTTTATTTTGTTTGTCCTCATCTTTTCTTTTTCTTTTCTTTTATTGGATTTTCTTTACTTACATTTCAAATGTGATCCCCTTTTCTGGCTTTCTCTCTGGAAACCTCCTTTCCCCCTGCTTCTATGAAGGTACTGCCCAACCCAACCACGCACTGCCTCCTGCCTCCCTGCCCTGGCATTCCCCTACATCAAGGCATGGAGCCTTCACAGGACCAAGAACCTCTCCTCCCATTGATGCCTGACAAGGCCATCCTGTAGAACATATGTAGCTAGAGTCAAGTGTTTATCCATGAACACACAGCATTGTTGCTATGTCTTCTAGGAAGAAGTTTTAAAGTGGGTGGGGCGCAGGGACGATGAAATCACCAATCTCTGTGGTTGGCAGATGCTCTTAGAGGAACTAATGCAGTCAAGACACTTGAGTTGGCTCAGATTTGCTAGTGCTGTTATCCCAGGGACTCTAGATGCTGAAGCCAAAGACTCATCCATGGGAGCACAGCCTGGACACCTTATTATTATAAAATCAAGGTGCTTTTCAAGTACAGTTGCAGAAGACAGAGAAATACAAGCAAAACAAGATTGCTGAGAGGTGAACAAAACTCTTTGATGTCCTACACGAAGACTGTGATCTATATTTCTTATTGTAAATAATATAGTAGAAAGGGAGAGAGCAAGAGCTGGATTTTATTACTATCAATCAACCTCAATCTCTAGCAGCATGGCAGAAGACAAAGGGAAGCCTGAATGTAGACAAGTTAATAAGAGAGCCCCAAAATAAGCTAGCCACCATTTGAAATTTTTAACAAGCATGATCCAGAAATCCCAAATTGCTAGTGGCAAAATACAATATCCTTAAACCTTTCAGCTATAGCTCAGAACTCTTGGATCTAAGTCTTTGACCAGAACTGAAATTTGATCAATCAGGATTGCCCTTATGCACAAGGCAGAAATGGCATTCTGAGAAATTACATGCACAGCAACCCTTGTTAACTTTTATTAACTGCATAAAAGGTTTTTTATTGACAGTTCTGGGCCATTGACCACTGACCATTCCTTCTCATGGCAAAACTCCATGTCAAGAACTGCACACAATGAAACTGACTCTTAAGTAAACATCATTTCTCCAAACCGGGGACTCCACCTCACCTTCCTTAGGATACCAGCAGTATGCTAGCTGCTACCCAAACGTCTAACCTCCTGTAGTTTGCTTAAGAGGCCATTCTTTCTATTTGTATTTAAATGGTGATATTGCAGCCTGTCACAATACTTCCCTGCTACCATATTGTCCTAGCCACTACTGCCATATATATATGTTTAATGATAAACATGCTATATGGTACAATGTGATGTATGGGTAGAGAATCAACATAACAAATACACATAATAATATGATAGGCATACATAATTTCATGCCAGCATCAAATGTTTTAAGAACTATTAGAAAATTTTATGAACTGTTCTCTAATTTCTCATCCTTAGCATTTTAGTATGACTGCATTGAATGCAACAAGTTAATGTAGTATTTATTCAATACTTGATAGATGAATATACTGCCTCTCATCGAAATGCTTGAAATACAATGATAACTGTAACACCAAAGCACTAACTCCAGTCCATCTTAAAATTGTTGCCATTTATTGAGATGTTACTTTTAGAGTATCAAATTATTTTACAATGGATAGAGAGACATCGAGAAATGTGGGACACCTCTAAATGTATATGTGAAACTGGGTGTTTGGGCTAAATTTAATAGCATAATAAAAATAATCTATTGTCATGAGGAGAAACGCAGCTCAAAGCTAGCTAAGTGCAGCATGTACTTAGCATTCCCATAGGACTCAATGGCTTCTCTATTGCTTTTCTTGGATCCATCTATATATGGTTATTACAGTGATTAATTGCCCCTTTCTCTTTCTTCAGTTAGGAATGTTTTGCCCAGCTGCTCAAATATTTTATAAACGGCAAGAGAACATAGGCTCATAAATTACCTTTTGCGAAACTAGTGTTTATTACAACCAGCCAAGTCAAATATTCGATCACATTTACCTGTGTTACAGGTGGAAACCTGATAAAATGATGCCCTGAGGATGACCGAGAGTGTTGACACAGTCTTTAAGATTTTCCACGTAGAACTTCTGACTTCTAGCAGGGATGGGCAACACAATGAGACAAATAAGCACATAGGCAGAGCCTAGGGTCACAGAGAGCAGCAGAGAACAGTTCACATCCTCATATTATTACTGCACCACAGTCAAAAGTGCAGATTCTTGATTCAACCATAAAATCCTAGCATCAAAATTATGTTTATTTTGTTGCCTTTGTTGTTATTAGAGACCAGCCTTATACCATGGTGACTGCCCAAGATCAAAAATTCAGATGATAGCAGATGCTGGTCAGGATGTGAAGAAAGAGGAACACTTCTCTACTGTTGGTGGGGCTGTAAACTGGTTAAAAAAAAAAACACTCTGGAAATCAGTCTGGCAATTCCTCAGATAATTGGACATAGTACTACCTGAAGATCCAGTTATTGCACTTTTGGGCATTTACCTCAGAGACACTCCAATATACAACAAAGACACATGCACCACAATGTTCATAGCAGCCCTATTTATAATATCCAGAAGCTGGAAAGAATCCAGATGTCCTTCAGTAGATGAATGGATACAAAAATTGTGGTACATTTACACAATGGAGTACTACTCAGCTATCAGAAACAACAACTTAACCAAATTCTTAAGAAAATGGATGTATCTAGAGAATATCATCCTGAGTGAGATATCCCAGTCACAAAAGAACAGACATAATATGCAGTCACTGATAACTTGATACTAACCCCAGAAAGCTCTGAACACCCAAGAAACAACTCACAGACTATATGAAGTTCAAGTAAAAAAAAAGAAAGAAAAAAGAAAAAAAAATAAAAATGAAAACCATTATGCTTAATCCTTACACACCAAGGAAACTTTGCCTATTTCCAGGTTACATCTTGTTTTACATGTACTTTATCCTCATTGTAACTAATAAGATCTTAATGAACACTATCGAAACTTTAAAAAACCGCGTACTGACAAAAATGTATTTGTATACTTTTATTCAAAAATGCTTAAAATCTGTACATTTATCTTTGTTTTTTAAAATAAAGTTGTTCAATTAAAAAAAAAACAAAAAAATCATGTTTATATGAGAAATGCCCTAACTCTTGAACGTAAGTTGCCATGACATCTAACTGAATTTCATTCCATAAATATTTGTGACTTTCCTTAAGAAAATGTGATACATTTTTAAAATGGACCTTGCTGTCATTTCCCAGCCAGGCCAACCTTCTGCCTGCATTAACTGGTCAGAGTTTTAAATCTGCCATGCAGGGACCTGTTTTTGACAAGCTCTTCCTTGTGTACCATTTTCCCACATCCTCATCTACTCTAGCATATTCTTACTTCAGTCCTATTATCATCTTTCCAGTCTCCTGCTCTTCTGTTTTCTATTGTCTTTGTTTTCTCTTGTAGTAACTGACAACCTTGACTCACACTTCATTGATGAGAACCCTTCCTTCTCCTATGAATCTATAAGATTGTAGTAGTCACAGTGTTCTCTGTTTCTGTTGCTGTCTCTGTCTTTGTCTCTATGTCTCTGCCTCACTCTCCTCTGGTTCTTATCCTCCTTCCCCCCCCCTCTTTCTCTCTCACCCACTGGCTGTGTATGTGTCTGTGTGTCTGTATTCATGTGTATATATGCACATAAAGAAGTCAGACATCAGTGCCCGGTGTTGTTCCTCTATACCTTTTTGTTTGTTTTTTGAGACAGCATATCTTACTGA
Source organism: Micromys minutus (assembly GCF_963924665.1). Lineage (NCBI taxonomy): Eukaryota > Metazoa > Chordata > Mammalia > Rodentia > Muridae > Micromys > Micromys minutus. The sequence continues at coordinate 18,424,999 of NC_137958.1, read as the reverse complement.
ACCTGGAAGCATGATGATTGCTTAGAATAACAGTCCAGAAAGTCCCAGGGATCCTTGTATCTCTATTATCCCAACTGTGAGATCATCGATGTGTGTTGAAGCACCAAGATATTTGCTTATTTGTTTCAATGTGAGTGTTGGGGATCCAAACTCAGGTACTCACTCCTGGGTGGTAAGAATTTCTCCATCACCCTGACACCTAAAGCTTACAATTAGGATCCAAATATAACAAGTATTTGCCTTCCTGCCTCTTACCTTCCCCAACCCCAATCCATATGAACTCAACTAGGACGGAGTCACACAATTTGATCTACAGATTCTTAAATTGTTCTTAATTTTCCTTATTATTCTACACTGTCTTTTGTACAAAACACCTTAAACTTTGCCACCAACCAGTCATAACTAGTAACTAAAATGTAATATAACATCCAGCCTAAGCTTTCCTTTGTGGTTTCAATTGTAAGTATAGCTGCCATTTTTGCAAAATTCTCAGGGAACATTTTAAAGACTGCTTGGAGTTTTGTTCTCTGTATCTGCAATCTTAACTTTAAGTTAATATAATATTAAATGTTCCCAACCAGGTTGATTTTAGTCTCAGATAACAGTTGTCATTTATTTTTATTCTTACAATTATTTTAGTTCATTTTCAATAAATTCCATGTCTTTTTCTCACTGTCCTGCTTCCAACAGATACCTTGAAGCCCATTGCTTCTGTGGATGTTTCACATAATAATTCCACAGGCTGATTCTGTTTCACTTTCTTGCCACTTACTCAGCTGTTGTGTTTTGTTGCTTCTCTTTTCTGAGACTGATTTGGATTGTGGTTCTACTTTCTTATGTTTTTTTTAAAAAAATAATTATTTATTTAATATGCATTTGGGTGCTGGAGGGGGTGTCTGCATGCTATTGTATGCACCTGTATGGGTGAGATGTCATTTTCTTTGAGTCAATTTAGTTCTCTTCTTCAACCACATGGGTTTGGGGGACTGAAATCAGGTTTTGGGTTTGGTAGTAAGGACCTTTACCTTCTGAACTGACATCTGTTTAGTTTCTTATTGATTTTTTTTACATTAGACCTAAAAGTTTATATAAATAAATCAGTGGAAGGCTACTCTGTGGTAAGAAGGTACTTCTCTCTGTTTGTGCCATGTATGCAAAATCATGATCAGTTTCAACTAAAACAATTTTCCACATCATATACTTTTATGTTTGCTGCTTTATTGAAAGCTCTAGGGCAGTATGTTCCAGAGATGGTTGCCTCTTAGAATTACACAACTCACTGTTTTTGTTGTGAGCCCTTACATTCATGTAGACATGACCTTAAGTGATCTGCCTGTGACTAAAGTGCTTATTTCTTATTACTAAACCATGTAGAATGGTTGATTATTTTAAGAATATAGATCAAACTATTTTTATTTACTTACATCACAAATTCAGTTCCATTAGGGAGAAGAATCCCAACATAATTCTTTTTAAAATTAAGCAATGGATAAATATCCTAAATTCTACTGACAATGCACATCCTGAGAAGTGTACTTTATATCTCAAAATCCATTTATTAATTTGAAGTAACCATCTGTCTGCATTTTTATTTTTTTGAAAAAAATGACAGCTACATCATTAAAGGATTAGAATAGGAAATATTGCTTACAACCCTGAGGCAAATACCTCCTGGGGGTACATTTTAATATTGCTTGAATTATAAGTTTAAAAAGCTAAACACTAATATTAAAAGATACAATTCTTTTAAACAATTTAGGTTCTTGATGTCATTTAACAACCAGTAGACTGTAGCTAGATATCTTTCATATTTAGGAAATGGTAACTTCGGGGGTGGGTATAACATTTGAAATGTTAATACAGATAATATCCAATAAAATTTTTTAAATAGGAAATGGTAACTTAAAAAGTAGGTTCCTGGAGAGTAGAAAGATGTAAGAAATAAATTTAGTATCCTTTCAAAGACAAATGCTAGTCAGTAAGAATTCCTGCTTCATGTTGCTACACCAGTCACTGTTACTAGATCTGTCTCTTCCTCTTAGCCCATTTTATCTACATAAAGAAAGCAGAGAATTAAAGTTAAGATTAAAATGCAATAATTCTCATTTCTAATATGCCCTTCCAAAAACTCAAGAGCCCAATCCATGCCCACTTTCCCTATGGAGCTGCCTTGTGATTTGTATGTGTGGGGTTCTCCTTCAGGCACAGTGCTTACAAGAGGCCTAACTGTCAGGTAGGTACTGGTCACTTGTCATCTCAAGAGTCAACTATTAGACAGAAGAAAAAATGATGTGAAACAGAAATGAATCCCTTATGGCATGGCCATGCAGGGAGAACAGCTTTGTGATGCTGAGGGTAGATCAAGGACTATACACAATGGCAAATGGAAGTCCAAGCAGTAACCAAACACAGTCAGTCTTGTTGTGGTCTAGTTCTGTTGTGTCTTTCTGGTTCCTGTCACTTTGTCATTCTGTCAGGGATGTCTTAGGGGTAGGTGAGAGAGTATGCCTAGTCATCAGTTTCCAGCACAAGATGACCATGAATAAGACTTTCTTGGGATCTGAGATACAGAGGTGGCCCAACTGAAATGACAGAACTGGCTAGAAGAACAAAATAGAAAGAGTAAATAAAGGTCAAAATCCAGTTCTCAGGAAGGCAGGGGGCGATAGAAGGGCAATTTCAAAGGACTCTTTCACACAGAGTCACTCGTGATCAGCTTATATATCAATGTGACTTCATTGAAGAGAGCTTTTTTCTACAGTTGATTCTAATGAAACTAGACAATATGTGACATTCTCTCACAAAAGGAATCACTTCAATAAACTCACGATGTAAATAACCATCCCTTCTAGAACATACATTATTTATATAGAGAGATAGATGGTAGATTTAATATTCTGCTTTTTGTTGTTTTGTTGTTGTTATTATTTCTTTGTTTTAGGAAAAGCATAGTCTAGATTATATAGAAAGAAAAATGGGTATCTCTTATCTCAGAATATAATGGTAAAACACAATTTCAACAGAATGTAATTCTTTAAGTCCAAGACACATCCACTATTTTAAAAACAATAAACAAATATTAATATTTTTATTAATATTATTATGTATTAATATTATCATTTATTAATATTATTAATATTAATATAGTAACTGAAACTTGGGATCATTTATCCTATTTCTTGGATACCTGAATATTATATATCCTACTTCCTTGCAACAAAAACTTAGTTTATCACAGTTTAGAAGGGTTATTCTACAAAACAGGAGGAAATCTGGAATTTAGTAATTTTCAGGAAAAGCTTAAGTGATTCCTAGTAACTCACTGGGACTAAAAAGAAATTTGCTGGCAATGAATAGAACTAGAATAGATTATCCCAAATGAGATAACCCATATTCAGAAAGACAAATATGGCATATGCTCACTTATAAGTAGATATAAACCATAAAGTATAGGATAATCATGCTACAATCCACAGACCAAAGAGGCAAAGTAAAAATTAGGGCCCAAGGGTAAATTCTTGAGTCTCACTGAGTAGGAAAAATAAAATAGACAAGAGGGTGTTTAGAGGGAAGGAACTGAGAAAGGGTATGGGTAGGGGGGAACAGAAGGGATCAAGTGTGGGTAGGCTCAAGAGAGAGAGAGAACTAGGAGAGAGGACAGGAATCAGTGGGGGAAGGGAGCATTTCTGATATCAGCTAAAAACCTAGGATAATGAAATTTATGAGGGTCACCCTAATGAGAGCTCCTAGTGATAAGGAATTTGGAACCTGAAATGACCACCTCCTATAACCAGGCAAGACTTTCAATGGAAGAATGGAGCCACAAAACTTTAGACCCACAATTTGTCCTACCTACAGAATATGCAGGGATAAAGTTGCAGCAGAAATTGAGAGAATGGCTAACTAATGACTGGCTCAACTTGAGAATATCCCACTAAGGCTTTTAACCCAATTGAAGACACAATGGCAAATGGAAGACTAAACAGTAACCAAACACAATCAGTCTGGTTGTGGTCTAGTTCTGTTATGTCCTGTCATTAGCCCAACCTAAGACAGCCCACTCCTGACACTATTAATGATATTCTGCTATACTTACAGACAGGAGCCTAGCGTAACTATCATCTGAGCAGCTTCACCTAGCAGCTGATGGAAGCAGATACAGAGACGCACGGCCAAACATTAGGTGGAATCAGGGTAATCTTGTGGAAGAGGGAAAGAAAGGATGATTGAGTCAGGAATGTCTAGGATACCACAAGAAAACCTACAGAATCAACTCACTTGGGTCTATAGGGGCTCACAAAGACTGAACCACCAACCAGAGAACATTCATGAAATGGAGCTAGGGCCTCTACACATATGTAACAGGCATGTGGCTTAGTCTTCATGTGGGAACTCTACTAGTAGGAAAAGGGGCTGTCTTATTTTGTTGCCTGCCTTTGACCCCTTTCTCCTAACTGCGGTGCCTTTTCTAGCCTCAATAGGAGATGTGTCTAATCCTACTGCATATTGGTAGGCCAAGGAAGATTGATATCTATAGGAGACCTCCACTTCTCTGAGGCGAAAGGGAGGGGGTATGAAGAGAGGGGAGTGAAAGGTAAGGACTGGGAGGAGAAGAGAAATGGGAAACTGCAATCAGGATACAAAGCAAATACATACATACATACACACATACATACATACATACATACATACATATATACATACATACATACACACACATACATACACATACATACATACACACACATACATACACACACATACATACACACATAAATAAATAAATAAATAAATAAATAAATAAATAAATAAATAAATAAATAATCTATAAGGTTAAGGAAGGTTTGAGTCTGTCTCCTCATGATTACTCTAGAGAAGTCAGAGTAATACTTTTCATTTTAATGCAGTTTATGTGGTGAACTCTTTATCCTGCACAGTTTTAGCCAGATCTTGGTCATGGCCTAAGATTTTACCTTACCAGCAAGCTCTCAGACTTTGTGTATGTCTTTGGTCCTTGTTCTATCCTGTTAGTTGAGCCCATAAGGAAAGTCTACATATTTAAAAAAATATGAGACAGACAGGGACACAGGCATGGTGAGACTGCTCTGCAAGAAGCTGGGGCACAAAGAGGTCTGGGCTGAGCGCTAAGAAAGCGGGAACACCCCTGATTGGTTCACGGGAGCAGGAACTCTGCCATAGGGACTTGGTTTCCACCCGGCAGACCCCTGCATACAGAACAGGCACTCAGGCCATCTGCCACCAGGAAGAATAGAGATTCAGAGACTAAGGCCTGGTGAGACTGCACTGCGACTAGGCAGAACACAGAGAGGTCTGGGCCGAGCACAGAGAAAGTGTGCCCCCCCCCCCCATTGACTCTGGGTAGCAGGAAATCTGCTGAAGGGACTCTGTTTCCACCTGGAGGGCCCTTGCATGAAGAACAAATGCTCAGGCTATCTGCCACCGGAAACAACAGAGATCCAGGGACACAGGCCAGGTACACGGGAAAGATGGGAACCAATCACTGACAACAAGACCACATATAATCATAGACAACAAGATGGCAAGAGGAAAGAGAAAGAACTTATCCAATGGAAACCAAGACAACCAGGCAACACCAGAACCCATCTCTCACATCACAGCAAACAGCAGAATGCCAAACTCTCCAGAAAAAAAAGACTCAGACAAGAAATAATACCTCAAGATGATGATAGAGATCCTTAAACAAGAAAAGGGGGAAAAGCATGAAGAAATGGAAGCTTTTAAAGAGAAAACAAAAAAAAAAAAAAAAAAAAAAAAAAAAAAAAAAAAAAAAAAAAAAAAACACTCAAAGAAATCAAAGAACTAGAGGAAAACAGAATCAAAGAGATGAAAGAATGTAAGAAGGAATTTAAAATGGAAATGGAAACAATAAAGAAAACACTAAAAGAGACAACCCTGGAGGTAGAAAACCTAAAAAAGAAATCAGGAGTCACAGATGCAAGCATTTCCAGCAGACCACAAGAGATGGAAGAGAGAATCTCAGGGGCAAAAGACAACATTGAAAACAAAGACAAAACAGTTAGAGAAGATACAAAAGCCAAAAAGCTCCTAATGCAATATCCAGGAGATCCAGGACACAATGAGAACACCAAACCTAAGGATAATAGGAATAGACAAGGGCAAAGAATATCAACTAAGAGGCACAGTAAATATCTTCAACAAAATCATAGAAGAAAACTTCCCTACCTTTCAGAATGAGATAAACATAAGCATGAAAGAAGCCTACAGAACTCCAAATAGATTGGACCAGAAAAGAAATTCCCCCCAACACATAATAGTAAAAAACACCAAGTGCCCAAAGCAAAGAAAGAATAGTAAAAGGAGTAAGAAAAAAAGGTCATGTAACATATAAAAGCAGACCATTCAGGATCACACCCAACTTCTAAACAGAGACTATGAAAGTTAGAAGATCTTGAACAGACATCACAGAGAACACAGGTGTCAGCCCATGATACTATACCCAGAAGAACTCTAAATCGCCATAGATGGAGAGACCAAGATAATCCAAGACAAAACTAAATTCACACAATCTCTCACCACAAACCCAACACTACAACGAATTATAGGTGGAAAACCCAATACAAGGAGGGAAACTACATCCTAGTAAAAGCAAGAAAATACCTAAACAAGAAAACCAAAAGAAGAAAGACACACAGGCACAATTCTACCTCTAAAAGCAAAAATAGCAGGAAACAGCAACCACTATTCCTTGATATCTGTTAACATAAATGGACTCTATCCCAAATAAAAAGATATAGGCTATCAGACAGGATACATAACACAGAATCCATCATTTTGCTGCATACAGGAAACTCATCTCAGAAACAAAGACATATAGTATCTCAGAGTAAAAGGCTGGGGAAAAAAAAAAAAAATTCCAAGCAATTGGCCCCAAGAAGCAAGCTGGAGTGAAAATTCTAATACTGAATAAAGTAGATTTTCAACCAAAAGTTATCAAAAAAGATAAGAAAGAACACTTTTTACTCATTACAGGGAAAAATTGTCAGGAGGAACTCTCAATCATTAACATATATGCTCCAAATGCAAGAGAACCCATATTAATGAAAGAAACCCTACTAAAGCTCAAAAAATACATTGCACCACACACAGTAATAGTGGGAGAACTCAATACCCCACTCTCATCAATGGGCAGATCATAGAAACAGAAATGGAAAAAGGACATAGTGAAAGTAGCAGAGGTTATGAACCAATTGGAATTAATAGAGATCTACAGAACATGTCATCGTTAAACAAAAGAATACAAATTCTTCTCAGCATCTCACTGCACTCTCTCCAAAAATGACCATATAATAGGTCACAAAACAAGCATCAATAAATATAAGAAGATTGAAATACTCCCATGCATCCTATCAGAACACCATGGTCTAAGGCTGGTCTTTAATAACAACAAAGACAACAAAAAGCCCATATACACATGGAAAATAACAATGCTCTATTAAACGATAGCATGGTCAAAGAAGAAATAAAGAAAAAAATTAAGGATTTTCTAGAATTTAATGAAAATAAAAACACAACATACCTAAACCTATGGGATGCAATGAAAGCAGTACTGAGAAAAAAATTAATAGCTCTGAGTGCTTCCATAAAAAAAAAAAAAAAAAAAAAAAAAAAAAAAAAAAAAAAAAACTGGAGAGCACATACTCTAGCAACTTGACAGCACAGTGGAACACTCTAGAACAAAAGGAAGCAGATACACTCAAGAAGAGTAGACGGCAAGAAATAATTAGAGCAGAAATTGACCAAATAGAAACAAAAAGAACCATTCAAAAAAATCAATAAAAGCAAAAGCTGGTTCTTTGAGAAAATTAACAAGATTGATAAACCCTTAGCCAGACTAACTAGAAGGCAAAGAGAGAGTTTGCAAATTAACAAAATCAGAAATGAAAGTGGAGATATAACAACGGAAGCTGAGGAAATTCAAGAAATCATCAGATCCTACTACAAAAGCCTATACTCAACAAACCTGAAAAATCTGGAGGAAATTGAAGAATTCCTAGACAGATACCAGATACTAAAGTTAAACCAGGACTATGTAAACCATCTAAATAATCTCATAACACCTAAAGAAATAGAAGAAGTCATCAATAGCCTCCCAACCAAAAAAACCCCAGGTCCAGATGGGTTCAGTGCACAATTCTATCAGACATTTATTGATGACCTAATACCAATACTCTTCAAACTATTTCACAAAATAGAGTCAGATGGAATACTACCTAACTCATTTTTCAAGTCCACAATAACCCTCATTCCTAAACCACACAGAGACCCTACAAGGAAAGAAAATCAGACCAATCTCACTTATGAACATTGATCCAAAAATACTCAAAAAAAATCCTTGCAAACCAAATCCAAGAACACATCAAAATGATCATTCACCATGATCAAGTAGGCTTCAATCCAGGGATGCAGCGATGGTTTATTAGACAGAAATTCATCAACATAATCCACCCTATAAACAAAATCAAGAAAAAAACCACATGGTCATCTGACTAGATGCTGATAAAGCATTTGACAAAATTCATCACCCTTTCCTGTTAAAAGTCTTGGAAAGAACAGGAATCCAAGGCCCATACCTAAACATAATAAAAGGAATATACAGCAAACCAATAGCCAACATCAAACTCAACGTTGGGAAACTTGATGCAATCCCACTAAAATCAGGGACTTGACAAGGCTGCCCACTCTCCCCCTACCTATTCTACTTAGTACTGGAAGTCCTGGCTGAAGCAATTAGATGGCAAAAGGAAATCAAAGGGATACAAATTGGGAAGGAAGAAGTAAAAACATCACTCTTTGCAGATGACATGATAGTGTACTTAAGTGACCCCAAAAATTCCACCAGAGAACGTCTACAGCTGATAAACAAGTTCAGCAATGTGGCTGGATATTAAATTATCTCAAACAAATCTGTAGCCTTCCTCTAATCAATGGACAAACATGTGGAGAAAGAAATTGGTGAAAAGATACCCTTCAAAATAGTCACGAACAACATGAAATACCTTGGTGTGACTCTAACTAAGCAAGTGAAGGATCTGTGTGACAAGAACCTCAAATCTCTGATGAAAGAAATCGAGGAAAATCTCAGAAAATGGAAAGATCTCTCCTGGTCATGGATTGGAAGAATCAACATTGTAAAAATGGTCATCTTATCAAAAGCAATCTACAGATTCAATGCAAACCCAATCAAAATTCCAACCCAGTTCTTCATTGAGTTAGAAAGAGCAATGTGCAATTTCATCTGGAATAAAAAAAAACCTAGAATATCAAAATCCTTCCACAACAACAAGAAAACATCTGAGAGAATCACTGTCCCTTACTTCAAGCTATAGTACAAAGCAATTTTGTTTAAATCTGCATGGTACTGGTACAGAGATATGCATGTGGATCAATGGAATAATATAGAAGTTCTAAAATGATCCCTCACATATATGGTCACCTGATTTTTGACAAAGGAGCTATAAACATGCAATGGAAAAAGACAGCCTCTTCAACAAATGGTGTTGCTCCAACTGGTACTCAGTATGCAGAGGAATGAAAATATATCCTTTCTAATCTCCTTGTACAAAGCTCAAGTGCAAGTGTATTAAAGATCTCCACATTAAACCAGGTACACTGAAACTATTAGAAGAGAAAATAGGAAAAAATCCTTAGAACACACAGGCACAGGAGAATGTTTCCTGAACAGAACACCAATGACTCGTGCTCTAAGTTCAAATATCAACAAATGGGACTTAATGAGATTGCAAAGTTTCTGTAAGACTAAGGACACTATCAAAAAAACAAAACGGCAGCCAACAGATTGAGAAAAGATCTATACTAATCCCACATCTGATAGAAGCCTAATATCCAAGGTATACAAAGAACTCAAGAAGTTAGACACCAGAGAATCAAACAAACCTATTTAAAAAATGGGATAAAATACCAAAAAAAAAAAAAAAAAAAAAAAAAAAAAAAAAAAAACTTCTCAATTGAGGAATATTGAATGGCTTAGAAGCACCTAAGGAAGTGCTCAACATCCTTAGTCATCAGGGAAATGTAAATCAAAACAACCCTGAGATTCTACCTCACACCAGTCAGAAAGGCTAAGATCAAAAATTCAGATGACAGCAGATGCTGGCAGAAATGTGGAGAAAGAGGAACACTTCTCCACTGTTGGTGAAGTTGTAAACTCGTACAACCACTCTGGATATCAGTCTGGAGGTTCCTCAGAAAATTGGACATAGTACTACCTGAAGTCCCAGTTATTCCACTTCTGGGCATATACCCCAGAGAAGGTCCAACATACAACAAAAAAGATATATGCACCACAATGTTCATAGGAGCCCTATTTATAACAGCCAGAAGCTGAAAATAACTCAGATGTCCTTCAACAGAGGAATGTATATAAATATTGTGTTATATTTACACTCAGTTATCAGAAACAATGAGCTTATGAAATTCTTAAGAAAATGGATGCATCTAGAAAATATCATCCTGAGTGAGATAAATAACCCAGTCACAAAAGAACAGACATAATATGCAGTCACTGATAATTTGATATTAACCCCAGAAAGCTTTGAACACCCAAGAAACCACTCACAGAGTATATGAAGTTCATGAAAAACAAAGGCCAAAAAAGAAAATGAAAAACCATTATGCTTAATCTTTACACACCAAGAAAATTTTGATTATTTCCAAGTTACATCTTATTTTACATGTACTTTATGCTCATTGTAACTAGTAAGATTTTAATGCACACTATCAAAGCATTAAAAAAAATCAAGTACTCACAAAGAATGTATTGATATGCTTTTATGCAAAACTGCTTAAAATCTGTACATTTATCTTTGTTATTTAAAATAAAGTTGTTCAATTTAAAAAAAATAAAGTTTTAAAAAAATAAATGGGACAGAAACCATCATGCAAAACAGTTAATTCTTAAAATAATTTTGAAATTAATATTTATATTTCAGCTATCAGTTCTAGAAGTGTGTTTTAAAAAATGCTATTGATTATATTTTATATCCCTTAATTTATGTGCCTTAATTATTTTTACTATAGAGATGCATGTTTTTCATTTTATGGGTATATTGTATTTTGCTTTAATTACTGTATTTAAATAAGTATTTGTAATTTTTTATATAATATGTTACAAAAGTATGTTTCATATTTTATTGGATATTCTCTATATTTACATTTCAAATGTTATCCCCTCTCTAACCACTCTCATCCTCCCTTTCCCTTCCCTTGCTTCCATGAAGGTGCTCCCACTCCCAACCACCCAATCCCACCTCAGCATCTAGTCATTCCCCTGCATTGGGAAAAGGAGCCATTACTGGACAAAACATGTCTCCTCCCATTAATGTCAGACAATGCTATCCACTGCTACATATGCAACTGGAGCTATTGCTCTCTCCATGTGTGCTCATTGGTTGGAGATTTATTCCCTCGGAGCTCTGGAGAGTTTGGTTAGTTGATAATGCTGTTCTTTCCATGGGGTTGCAAAATCTTTCCACTCTCTCAGTTCTTTCACTAGCTTCTCCATTGGGGTCCCAGTGCAAAGTCAAATTGTAAGCTGGAAGCATCCTCAACTATATTAGTATGGATCAGGTAGAGCCTCTGAGAAGGCATTCATATCAGGCTCCGGCTAGTACATCAGCAATATGACTGGGTTTGGTGGCTGCATATGCAATGGATATCCAAAGTGAGGCAGCCTCTGAATGATCTTTTTTTTCAGTCCCTAATCTTCTATTTATCCCCATATTTCCTCCCTCAGTATTTTGTTCTTCCTTCTAAGAAGGACTGAGGTATCCACATTCTGGCCTTTCTTCTTTTTGAGTTTCATAAGTTTTGTGACTTGTTTATTGAGTATTTCAAGCTTGATGTGCTAGTATCTGCTTGTTAGTGAGTGCATATCATGTGCATTCTGTTAAGATTGGGTTACCTCACTCAGGATGATATTTTCTAGGCCCATCCATTTGTCGAAGAATTTCGTAAAGTCATTGTTTTTAAGAGCTGTGTAGTTATCCATTTTGTGAATGTACCACATTTTCTGTATCCATTCCTTTATTGAAAGATGTATGGGTTCTTTCTAGCTTCTGGTTATTATAAGTAAGACTGCCATGAACAAAGTAAAGCATGTGTCCTTGTTATATGTTGGAGTATCTATTGGGTATATGCCCAGAAATGGTATAGATGAGTCCTCGGTTAGTACAAGCTCTAGTTTTCTGAGAAACCTCCAGACTGATTTCCAGAGTCGTTGTACCAACTTGCAAACCCAACAACAATGAGGGAGTGTTCCCTTTTCTTCCTATTTGGCCAGCATCAGCTGTTACCTGAAAAAAAAAATTTTGACCATTCTGACTGTTATGAAGTGGAATTTCAGGGTTGTTTTAATTTGCATTTCCCTGATGACTAGGAATGCTGAACATTTATTTAGGTACTTCTCAGCCATTCTGCATTCCTCAGTTGAGAATTCTTTGTTTAGCTCTGTACCCCATTTTTAAATACGATTATTTGATTTTTCTGAAGTGTAACTTCTTGAGTTCTTTGTCTATATTAAATTTTAGCTCTCTATAAGATGTAGGATTGGTAAACATTTTCCCAGTCTGTTGGTTGCTGTTTTGTCCTATTGTCAATGTTCTTTGCCTTACAAAAGCTTTGCAGTTTTATGAAGTTCCATGTGTCTATTTTTGACCTTTGAGCATAAGCCATTGGTGTTTTGTTGAGGAAAATTTCCCCTGTGCCTATATGTTCTAAGATCTTTCCCACTTTCTCTTCTATTAGACTCAGTGTACATGGTCTTTGATGCACTTTGATGTGAGCTTTGTACATGGAGATAAGAATAGATTGATTTGCATTCTTCTACATTCTGACTGCCCATTGATCCAGCACCATTTGTTGAAGATACTGGGTTTTTTTCCATTGAATGTTTTCAGCTCCTTTGTTGAAGATAAATTGACCACAGGTGTGAGGGTTCATTTGTGAATCTTCAATTCTATTCCATTGATCTACCTTCTTCATAGACTTGAAATTTTTGTCATGCAGATATTTCACTTGCTTGGTTATGGTCACACCAAGGTATTTTATATTATTTGGAACTGTTGTGAAGGGTGTCAATTCCCTAATTTCTTTCTCAGTCTGTTTATCCTTTGAGTAGAGAAAGGCTTCTGATTTGAGTTAATTTCATATCCAACCACTTTGCTGAAGTTGTTTATCAGGTTTAGGAGTACTCTGATGTAATTTTGGGGGTCAATTAAGTATACTATCATATCATCTGCAAATAGAGATATTTTGACTTCTTCCTTTCCAATTTGTATATTTTTGACTTCCTCTTGCTGTCTATTTGCCTGGCCTAGGGCTTCCAGTACTGTGTAGAATAGATAGGGAAAGAGTGGACATCCTTGTCCCTGATTTTAGTGGGATTGCTCCAAGTTTATCATCATTAAGATTAATGTTAGCTACTGGTTTGCTGTACATTGTTCTTAATATGTTTAAGTATGTGCCTTGAATTCATGATCTACCCAAGACTTTTTCCTTGAAGGGGTGTTGAATTCATCAAGTGTTTTCTCTGCATCTAATGAGATAATCATGTAGGTATTTTTCTTTTGATTTGTTTATATAGTATGTTGTGCTGATGGATTTCTTTTTTTTTATTGAAAAACAAGTTACTTGGGCTTCAGTTTACAGATGGGTAAGAGTCTGTTCTGATGAGAAGGTGTATTGGTCAGAGGCAGGAATTGCCGCAAGAACAAGAAGCCAAGAGTTCACACACTGAACTGCATGAGTGTAAACTGTGGGTGTCAAGAGCTTTAAACTCTGCAAGCTCACCTTCAGAGACTACTGCCTCCAGCAAGAAAAGAGCACCTCCTAATCGTCAAACAGTCATCATCAGTGCAGGACCAAGTACTCTAACACATGAAACTTTAGGAGATAGTCTCATTCAAAACCACCAGGTACGTACAATAAAAATAAGAACATGAAAGAGCGAGGTAACTGTCTTAGGGTCACTATTGCTGTGAGGAAACACCATGACCAAAGAAACAAGGAGGGAAGGGTTTATTCGTGCACACTTCACAGCACTGTGCACCACTGAAGGAAGTCAGGGCAGAAGATCAGGGCAGGAACTTAGAGGCAGGAGCTGATGCTGAGGCTGAGGAGGAGTGATGCTCACTGGCTTGCTTCCTGTGGATTTCCATATATTGAACCATCCCTGCATATCTGAAACGAAGCCTACTTGATCATAGTGAATGATTGTTTTGATGTGTTCTTGGATTTGGTTTTCAAGAACTATATTGAGTATGTTTGCATCGATGTTCATGATGGAAATTGGTCTAAAATTTTTTTTCTTTGTTGGGTTTTTGTTGGTTTAGGTATGAGTGTAATTGTGGCTTTGAAGAATGAATTGAGTAGTGTTCCTTCTGTTTCTATTTTATGGAATAGTTTGAAGAGCATTAGTATTAGGACTTCTTTAAAGGTCTGATAGAATTCTGCACTAAACCCATCTGGTCAAGGGGCCTTTTTTGTTTGGGGAACTTATGGTGATTGCTTCTATTTCTTTAGGGGTTATGGAACTATTTTGATGGTTTATCTGATCCTGATTTAACTTTGGTACCTGGAATCTGTCTAGAAAGTTTTCCGTTTCCTCTAGATTTTCCAGTTTGTTGAGAATAGACATTTGTAGTAGGATCAGATGAGTTCTTGAATTACCTCAGTTTCTGTTGTTATGTCTCCCCTTTCATTTCTGATTTTGTTACTTTAAATACTGTCTCTGCACTCTCTGGTTAATCTGCCTAAGGGTTTATCAATCTTGTTAATTTTCTCAAAGAACAAGCTCTTAGTTTTGTTAATTCTTTGTCTAGTTCTATTCCTTTCCTCTTGGTTGATTTCAGCTCTCAGTTTGATTATTTCCTTAAGTTTATTCCTTTTGATTGAATTTGCTTTTTTTTTTTTTTTTTTTTTTTTTTTAGAGCTTTCTGGTGTGCTGTCAAGGTCTTAGAGTATGCTCTCTCCAGTTCCTTTTTGGAGGCACTCAGAGCTATGAGTTTTCCTCTTAGCACTGCTTCCATTGTGTTCTATAAGTTTGAGTATGTCGTGCCTTCATTTTCATTAAATTCTAAAAAGTCTTTAATTTCTTTATTTTCTCCTTGACCAAGTTATCATTGAGTAGAGCAATGTTCAGCTCCTATGTATGTGGGCTTTTGGGGGTTTTGTTTGTTTGTTTGTTTTTGTTGGTTTTGTTGTTGTTGTTGTTGTTGTTGTTATTGAATATCAGCCTTAGTCCATGGTGATCTGAAAGGATGCTTGGGATTATTTCAATCTTCTTGTATCTTTTGAGGCCTGCTTTGTGGTCAACTATATGGTCAGTTTGGGGGAAGGTAGTGTGAGGTGCTGAGAAGAAGATGTATTCTTTTGCTTTGGGATGATATGCTCTATAGATGTCTGTTAAATACAATTGGTTCATAATTTATGGTACTTTTACTGTTTCTTTTTCCATGATCTGTCCCTTGATGAAAGTGGGGTGTTTAAGTTTTCCACTGTTATTGTGAGTGGTGCAATATATGATTTGAGCTTCAGTAAAGTTTATTTTATGAATGTAGGTCCCCTTTTATTTGGAGCATAGGTGTTCAGGATTGAGAGTTCATCTTGATAGATTTTTCCTTTGAGGAGTAAAACGTATCCTTTCTTATCTTTTTTGATGACTTTTGGTTAAAAATCTATTTTATTCGATATTACAATAGCTACTCAAGCTTGTTTCTTCAGACCATTTGCTTGGAAAAATTTTCCAAGCCTTTTACTCTGAGGTAGTGTCTGTCTTTGTCTCTGAGATGAGTTTCAGTACTCTGAGATGAGTATGCAGCAAAATTCTGGGTCTTGTTTACATATCCAGTCTGTTAGTCTATGTCTTTTTATTGGGGATTGAGTCCATTGATATTAAGGGACACTAAGAAATAGTTATTGTTGTTTCTTGTTATTTTTGTTAGAGTTAGAATTATGTTTATGTGCTTATCTTCTTTCGGATTTTTGCAAGAAGTTTACTTTCTTGCTTTTTGTATGGTGTAGTTTACCTCTTTGTGTTGGAGTTTTCCATCTATCATTCTTTGTAGGGCTGAATTTGTGGACAGATATTGTATAAATTTGATTTTATCCTGGAATATCTTGGTTTCTCCATCTCCAGAAATGGAGAGTTTTGCTGTATATAGTTACCTGGGAAGGCATTTGTGTTCTCTTAGAGTCTGTATAACATCTGTCCAGTTTCTTCTATCTTTCATAGTCTCTATTGAGAAGTCTGAAATAATTCTGATTAGTCTGACTTTATGTTATTTCATCTTTTTCCTTATTGCTTTTTAATATTCTATCTTTGTTTTGAACATTTGGTGTTTTGACTATTATGTGTTGGGAGAAATTTTATTTCTGGTCCAATCTATTTGGAATTCTGTGGGCTTCTTTTATGTTCATCTCTTTCTTTAGGTTAGGGAAGTTTTTTTCTATAATTTTGTTGAAGATATTTACTAGGCCTTTTAGTTGTCAATGCTTGCACTCTTCTACACCTATTATCATTAAGTTTGGTCTTCTTATTGTGTCCTAGATTTCCTGGATGTTTGGGGTTAAAAGCTTTTTGAATTTTGCATTTTAACTGACTATTGTGTCAATATTTTCTGTATTATCTTCTGCTCCCAAGATTCTCTCTTGTATTCTCTTGGTGATGTCTTTGACTCTTGATAACTTTCCAAAGCATTCTGTCTCCTAAGTTGTGTCTTTTTGTGATTTCTTTATTGTTTCTATTTCCATTTTATATTGTAGATAGTTTTCTTCAGTTTCTTCACCTGTTTGGTTATGTTTTCCTATAGATCTTTAAGTAATTTTTGTGTTTTCCCTTTAAGGGCTTCTACTTGTTTACCTTTGTCCTTCTGCATTTCTTTAAGGAAGTTATTTATGTACTTCTCCATGTCCTCTATCATCATCATGGGGTATGATTTTAAGTCCAAATCTTGTTTTCCTGGTGTGTTGGTATATCTACTACTTGCTGTGTTGGAAAACCTGGGTTCTGATGCTGCCAGGTTGTCTTTGTTTCTGATGCTTAGGTCCTTGTGCTTGCTTCTTCCCATCTTGTTATCTGTGGTGTTAGTTGATCTTGTCACTGACTGAAGCTTGTCTCTCCTGTGGGCGTCTCAGCCTGTGGGTTTGGGAGAGTGCTCCTGTGTGTTCAGTTCTCTGTAGGTAGGCTGTGAGTCCTGATGGCTGTAGAAAGGTTCTAGCTCTGGGTACAAATAAAGAGATGTTTTATAATTTAAGTTGGACAATTAAGGCTTTTTTTTAACTCATGGGTGCATGGATCTTATGCTTCTACTGTATCTAGGTTGGTTGTTATTCTCAAACCTTGCTTAAGAATTATACTAAAAGTAGATTTCTATTTTAACCATTGTATCTAGAGACATTCTTCTAAGTCTGCCCATGTATTTTGGAAGGAAAAAAGTTAACTTTATTATAGTGTGTTTTTGTTTCAAGGACAGATGACTTCAAAAGATACATGGAACTTTCCCTTTTTATTCTAATTACCCTTTTTAATGATGCTTGATGTTGACACACTCAGTGAGGCCATAAAACACTATTCACTGAGGGGCAGTTGTTAATGAGTGCTTCAAAGGATTAGAGTTTAGGGAATGTTCAACATTGTAGACAGAAATTTATTTTTCTGTCTCTGAGGGGATTTTTCAGTGCAACAGCATTCAGAGGAAGTACATTTATGATTTTGCTGAGTTTAACCTCAAAGACATTTTTTTTGTTTTACCCTTTATTTTTCTAGGCAGCCTTCAAGCAACAAATTTCCATGAGAAAATTAGTATTCTGACTCTTAATTAAAAATTCACACTCAGAACGAATTGGGACTTAATTTAAATGTATAATTGGCATAAAAATTTAAATGAAAATAAGAGATGAGGGTTATAGGACCAAGTTACTGCATTATGAAAAAACACTGACTTAACCAGTGACAGATGGGTCACTGGCCTGACACTTTCTAGAACAGTGTGTTTGTTTGTTTGTTTGTTTGTTTGTTTATTTGTTTGTTTGTTGCTAATAACTAACTCCTCTATGTATCTTTTAAAAATTATTATATAGGTATGCATGCACATCTATGTGTGTACAGGAACATATATGATTGTAGATGACCACAGAGGCCAGTAGAGCACATCAGGTCCTGTGGAATTCAAGTTACAAGCTGTGGTGAGCTATCTAGACTGAGTTCTGAGAGCCAAATTCCACCCATCTTCTGCAAGAACTATAACAGTCAATCATTAAGCCCCCACTTAAATTTTTTACAGACATCTAAAACAAAAAGCAGCCAATACCAAACTGATGATCCCCCATTTTTTCATACTTTCTATAAAGCACATTAGACAGTCACATTCATACAGTTCCCCAGATCTGAAATCCTACCTTTCCCTCCTTCCTTTCTCTTTGTGTTAGAATACTCTGCCTTTGCAGTAGCAATTCTATTAAGATGTATTATTCAGAATTTCTTTTGTTACAGTTTAACCAAAGGTAACTTTTATGTATTTTTGTTCTACATTAAAGAAATAATACCATAGCATCCACACTTTGGTACTGTCTACTTTCACTTAATGAGTTGTAACTGTTCTTTTGATTATGTCATCAAT
This sequence comes from Micromys minutus, assembly GCF_963924665.1. NCBI lineage: Eukaryota > Metazoa > Chordata > Mammalia > Rodentia > Muridae > Micromys > Micromys minutus. The sequence goes on along the minus strand of NC_137958.1, from coordinate 18,406,301 downwards.
GAGTTTTAAATCAATTACTGAAGGGTGTATGTTCCTTTCCCTGGTTTAATAAGAACCACCTGAAAATGACTTTTGACAAACCAAGCTAAATTTGAGAAATTTGCAACCTGGCAGACAGCACTGAAGTGAGTTGGAACTGAAAATGGTTGAAATATTTACACCGAGGACATCAGAAAAGGATACAAATCAATTTTTCTTTCTTTTATCAGACCACTGGTTTTCAACATTTACTAGCTTAGGACTAATTGCTCAGTCAACCATCCACGTGTTTCCTGTTTCAAAGAAAAATGACTATTTCAAACCTTGAATCAAAGTAAGTAAAATATTTGGCTGTAATATTTTTTGCCCCCAAAAAGGACATAGATTTATGAAAAAGTCTTGCATCCTCTGTTCTTTGAAGAAAATAGAAATATAAATTATGTCTGTCTAGCATACAAACAGTAAAAAATGTTGTCCTGTATTTTCTGTCTCATCTATCATCAAAGGAAAAAACCAAATAGATCTCCTCAGAAATCTGAATAGAATATTTATTACACTTGATATTGTTGGCTGCAGTCAGCAGTTTGAGTTTCAGAGAAAAATAGATTTTAATCTAAAAAAAACAAACATGGTCTCTCAAGTAATATATATTTTAACCCAGGAGAAGTTTTTAAGTCATCTTAGTAAATATGAATTCAAAATATATTAGCTGTTAATCTTTTCCAAACTGACTGTGAGATAATTATTAGATGTTCATCTTCTTGTTATGATACTCAGAGAGAAACATTGACACAGTTTCTTTTGCTTTATGTTTAATAGGAAGAAATTTGATGAATTATAAATGAATATAATGAAAGTATTTTAATGTTAATGTAGAACTATTTAATATTCCCCTTTGTATGTGTAGAAACATCAATATAAGTCTTCTGAATGTTTAACAGGAGTTGAAGTTTTTTCTCAGATTAGATTTTCCATGGTGTCTTGATTGGTAATTTGGGAGAGCATTATCAATGAAAACACATAAATTCTGAAAACAGTAACTATACAATTTTATTCTCATATGATAACAAAAGCTATTTGAGCCTATTGGTTTAAAGGGAGTGAGTCTCACCATCTGTACTGGCTAGTTTTGTGACACAGCTGGAGTTATCACAGAGAAAGGAGCCTCAGTTGAGGAAATGCCTCCATGAGATTCAGCTGTAAGGGATTTTTTCAACCAGTGATCAAGGGGGAGGGCCCATCCTTGGGCCCTCCCTGGGCTGGTAGACCTAAGTTCTATAATAAGTAGGCTGAGCAAGCCAGGAGAAGCAAGCCAGTAAGCAACATCCGTCCATGGCCTCTGCATCAGCTCCTGCTCCATGACCTGCCTGAGTTCCAGTCCTGACTTCCCTCGTGATAAACAGCTATGTGGAAGTGTAAGCTGAATAAAACCTTTCCTCCCCAACTAGCTTCTGATCATGATGTTTGTGCGGGAATAGATACCCTGACTAAGACACCATCCTAAAGTGAGTTATTTGTTTAGGTAGTTAGTATGTAATGTGCACTATGCAAGTACTGCTGAGGCGAGACGCAGACATCACCTGGGGGGGAGGGGACAATAGCTCCATATCTCCATTGGCACAGAAAGCTTTCTCAGTGCTTGGAAATCGGTCTCCAAACTTTGATTCAGAAAATAAATTGCAATTTGGTCTTACAGGTATACTTTTAAAAAAATGATTTTGGCTAAGTATAGAATGTATATGTTTTGCATCTGGCTTCAGTGATTTAGGACTTTATTGGTCATTGTTACTGGTGACCTGAGTACTTTGCATTGACAAGCACTGTGCTGTTTTCTTCTGATTAGTTGAACATATGCTTCTAATTTCTTGAGTAAATGGATACAGGTTTCATGGCCCACTCTTGCATTAAGTTTATGTTTAACTTTATAAAACGCTGCCAAACTGTCTCCCAGAACAGCTGTTTAACATTTTACTCTTAGAAACAACATGTAAGGTTCCCAATCATTTTCTTTCAGTTCTCACCAATACTCAATACTGTTTACATTTTTGACATTCATTTCTATGCTGATATGTCTGCGTGGTTTTAATGTACATTTCACTGATGACTAGTGATTGTTCAACATCTTTTTAGAATTATTAGTAACATTATCTGTCATCCTCTTTGTACTTAAAATTTTCTTCTACATGTATATATAAAAAGTTAGTGGTGAAGCCACCTTCAGATGCAATGAAGCTCAGGGATTTGTTTGATTTAATGAGAATTTCATGGGGATAAATACATGTTGGACAATTTAGCTTTTGTCAGTGGAGAAACCAAAAGACATTCAATTGTACAGCAGTATGAATACAAAGATGTTCTATTAATTTACAGAATTGATACTAAAGACAGTCATAAACCTGAAATATGCTACACTTTGATTTTTGAGTTTCTCGGGACCTTGTTACTTCCACTAGAGTTAGAGCTTTCTTTTGAAAGGTTTTATTTCCCAGGATATCAATATTCTCAACAATAAAAGAACTTCTGTGGAAACCATGATCCCTGACCTCAAGCTATATTAAGGAGCAATAGTGAGTAAAACTGTATGGTATCAGTACAAAGACAGGAAGGTAGATAAATGTAATAGAATTGAAGATTCTTGATCATTGACAGAGAAGCTAAAATCATCCAGTGGAAAAAAGATAGCATTTTCAACAAGTGGTGCTGGACCAATTGGCAGTCAGCATATACAATAATGCAAATTGATCCATACATATCTCCCTGTACAAAGCTCAAGTCCAAGTGGATCAAGCTCCCCCATATAAAACCTGATACACTCATACTATTAGAAGAGAAAGTGGGGAAGAGTCTTGAGCCTGTGGGCACTGGGGAAAATTTCCTGAAAATCACATGGATGGCTTACTCTCTGAGATCAAGAATAGATAAATGGGACCTCATGAATTACAAAGCTTTTGTAAGGCAAAGGACACTGTCAGTAGGACAAAATGGCAACAAACAGAATGGGAAAAGATCTTTGCCAATCCCACATCTCATAGAGAGTCAATATCTAATATATACAAAGAACTCAAGATGTTAGGCTCCAAAGAATCAAATAACCCTATTAAAAATGGGGGACAGAGCTAAACAAAAAACTCTCAACTGAGGAATAGCAAGTGGCTGAGGAGCACCAAAATAAATGTTCAACATCCTTAGTCATCAAGGAAATGCAAATTAAAACAACCCTGAGATTCCACCTCACACCAGTCAAAATGGCTAAGGTCAAAAACTTAAGTGACAGCAGATGCTGGCACGGATGTGGAGAAAGAGAAACACTCCTTCATTGTTGGTGGAATTGAAAGCTGGTTCAACCACCCTGGAAATCAATCTGTAGTTTCCTCAGAAAATTGGACATAGCAGTACCTGAGGACCCAGCTCAACCACTCCTGACCATATAAGATGCTTTAACATACAACGACACATGCTTCACCATGTGAACAGCAGCCTTACTTATAGTAACCATAAGCTGGAAAGAACCCAGATGTTTTTTTTTTTTTTTAATAAAGGAACGGATACACAAAATATGGTACATTTACACAATGGCGTACTACTCAGCTAATAGAAACAATGACTTTACGAAATTCCTAAGCAAATGGATGGAACTAGAGAATATCATCCTGAGTGAGGTCACCCAATAACAAAAGAACACACATGGTATGCACTCACTGATAAGCAGATTCCCAAAATGCTTGGAATACCCAAGAAACAATTCATAGATCTTATGAAACTCAAAAAGAAGGTAGGTCAGAATGTGGATGCCTCAGTCCTTCTTAGAAAAGAGAACAAAATACTGAAGGGAGGAAATACTGGGACAAATGGAGGAGTAGAGACAAAAAAAAAAGATCATTCAGAGAATGCATCACTTGGATATCCATTCCATATGCAACCACCAAACCCAGTCACTATTGCTGATGCCAAGAAGTGTTTACTAGCAGGAGCCTGATATAGATTCCTCCTCAGAGGCTCTACCTGAGCCATACTGATATAGATGAGGATGCTTGCAGCTAACCAATGGACTGAGCACAGGGACCCCAATGGAGGAGCTAGAGAAAGCACTGAAGGAGATGAAGTGTTTGCAACCCTATAGAAAGAAAACCAATATCAAACAATGGAACCCCCAAAGTTTACAGAATAGAATGCTCTCACAGCCAACCACTGAATTGAGCATGGAGGACCTCAATGGAGGAGTTAAAGAAAGGACTGAAGGAGATGAAGGGGTTTGCAACCTCATAGGAGAAACAACAATATAAACCAATGAACCCCCCCCCCAGGGATTCCAGGGACTAAACCACCAACCAAAGAGTACGCATGGAGGAACCCATGGCTCCTGCTTCATATGTAGCAAAGAAAGGCCTTGTTGGGCATCAGTAGAAGAGGTCCTTGGTCCTGTGAAGGCTTGATGGCCGAGTGTAGGGTAATGCCAGGGTGGAGAGTCAGAAGGGAGTTGATGGGAGGATGGGGGAGAACCCTCATAGAAGCAGGGGGTTGGGAATGGGTTGGGAGTTTTCAAAAGGGAAACCAGAAAAGGGATAACATCTGAAATGTAAATAAAGAAAAAATGTCCAATTGAAAAAAAAATAAAAGAGTGGGTCTCGCGATATTGTCCAGGCTAGCCTCCATAGTGCTGGTATTGCAGCTTGGTGGGTACTTCCTGATCCACAGTTGTTTCTTAACATTTCAGAATACATCTCTGTATGCATATAAATCACCTGGATTGTTACCTGGGCCTGTTTTTCTATTTCCACTACTGACTGAGAAATTCCAGGACAAAAGTTCACCTTCGCCTCCCACTTGTCCTATCCTGAAGCTTTAAAGTGACTTTACATTAGTTTGTCATTCGGGATCTGCTTCCTCACCTGTCGCAATGTGACTGGTCTGACTCTTGGTGGTTGAGCCTGGGGACAACATGGCAGGAAGAGGTATTGAGGTATGGAGGACAGTGAGCCAAGCAAGAACAGACCCTTGGAGGCAGGTTTTAGCTCATTTAATTTGGAGGAAAAAAGGCTATTTACTTTTGGGGGTCGTCCGGGAGAGTATGTGTCATTAGCAAGTACTAAGTACTAAGTACTAAGCAAGTACTAAGTACTAAGTACTAAGCAAGCCTGGGAGAAGTTTCAAATATTTCTGGACATAAGCTTAAAAAAGAGGGAGTCCTTCCTGGTTGCCAGGCTACATGACCCCACCTAGGGGCCTAGGGGCAAAGGTAGAGTATCAGGAGTGCATGGGCCAGGACGTACAAGTCCCTGGCAGGGAGAGTGAAGCTATCCTACTTCTGCGAATCTCAGGAAGAGATTTCTGGGGTTTGGACTCACCTCTACCCCATTCTTGCTCTAGTCCAGCTCCCCTGGCTCCACATCATTTGAAAATTTTGGAAAATCAGTCAATCAACCAACACCCTTTAGAGAAATTCAGTGTATTCACTGGATGTTTATATTGTGAAATCCTCCTTCTTGGGTGCTATAATTCTCATGACGTCCATAACAGCTCTACACTGTCAATCAACTTGCTCCAGCAGACAGCTACCTTTGAAGCCAAGTAGCCTTACTCCAGAGTGGGGGACAAGCCTTATGCCATTTTCTCATTCTAGGGATAAATATAGACACTGCTCAGAGATGCATAGCACACATCTTCATAAAACATTGCTAAAGTTTTACAAACAAAAATGTAAATTATTTTATCTTTTCTGTTTGCATTTTTCCTCTTAGGAATAGAATTGCTTTGAAATTCTAATAAAAAACTGCCCAGTCTCAATACAGTATTTAATTATACTTACTAATTTACAGTGATTGGTTTCTTTCTATATTAAATTAAATTTCTATATAAAGGTACATAGTTTTTCCAAAACCTTTGTAAGGTTCTTAGCTCAAGATCTGTTCATTCCTTCAATAGTATACTCATGTATGTACTAAAATTGACTAAATTATTACCTGGGTTTCTAAGGGATGGCCTGGATAACAACAACAACAACAACAACAACAACACACACACACACACACACACATTTTTGCCTTTTAATTTAGCAATGTTCTAGCAAAAAATCATCTCCAAAGATATGAGCTGCCCAGAATGCAGTCATGCCCTGGATTAAAGTATGATCTGGCTGGAATACAGATATGCCCTTAGTACACACCTTTAATCACTAACAATGAAGTTAAGCATCCATGTTTGAAAGTGGTGTCTAACTGAGGGGCTGACAAAGTGATGAGTCAGAGAAAGATTTGATAGTAGGAGTCTGAAATAGAATATGCCCTATGCACATGAGGAGAGCACAAGAAAGCCAGGCTACTTAAGGGCAGTGAGAAAGAGAAAAAAGGTGTGTAGTATCTGGTGTTTGCTTATGGCAGTTTTACAGAGACAGGTTGCAGGGAAAACAACCTAGGAAAAGGTGAAAACAGAATAAGCCAGAAAATTAGGAGGAGCCAGAAGATTAAAACATATTGCCAAAGTTAGTATAAGTCCAGGCAGAACAATTCCATCAGAAGCTGAGAGAAAGCAGAACTGAATCAGTAAAGCTTGGGTACAGATTTCATCTCATCACTTCTGAGAAAGAGTGGCACACAAACACACACATACCGTATATATGTGATTTTGTGTATGAGTGTGTATGTGTATTAATGACATATGTATGTGTGTGTTAATGGCATATATGTGTATGTGTGTACACTAAGGGCTTATGTGTGTGTATGATTGTTTTCTGTTTTTTAATTATATTTAATTTTTTGTTTTTGTTTTTTTTAATTGAACAACTTTATTTTTAAAAACAGAGATAAATGTACAGATTTTAAAATGATTTTTGCATAAAAGTTTATGAATATATTTTTGTCAGTACTTGATTTTTTTAAAGGTTTGATAGTGTGCATTAAAATCTTACTAGTTAAAATGGGCATAAAGTACATGTAAAACAAGATGTAAACTGGAATTATTCAAAGTTTTCTTGATACGTAAAGATTAAGCGTAATGATTTTTCTTTCTTTTTTTTTTTTTTTTTTTGGCCTTTGTTTTTCTTGAACTTCATATACTCTGTGAGTTGTTTCTGGGGTGTTCAGAGCTTTCTGGGGTTAGTATCCAGTTATCAGTGACTGCATACTATGTCTGTTCTTTTGTGACTGGGTTATTTCACTCAGGATGATATTTTATAGATGCATTCATTTTCTTAAGAATTTCAAAAGGCCATTGTTTCTGATAGCTGAATAGTACTCCATTGTGTAAATATACCACAATTTTTGTATCCATTCACCTACTGAAGGACATCTGGGTTCTTTCCAGCTTATGGCTATTATAAATAGGGTTGCTATGAACATTGTGGTGCATGTGACTTTGTTGTATGTTGGAGCTTCTTGGGGTATATGCCCAAAAGTGGGATAACTGGGTCTTCAGGTAGTACTATGTCCAATTTTCTGAGGAACCTCCAGACTGATTTCTAGAGTGATTGTACCAGTTTAGAACCCCACCCACCACCAGTAGAGAAGTGTTCCTCTTTCTCCACATCCCCGCCAGCCTCTGCTGTCATCTGAATTTTTGATCTTAGCCACTCTGACTGGAGTGAGGTGGAATCTCAGGATTGTTTTGACTTGCATTTACCTTATGGCTAATGATGTCGGCACCTATTAGACCCTTCTCAGGCATTTGATATTCATCAATTGAGAACTGTTTGTTTAGCTCTGTACCCCATTTTTAATAGGATTGTTTGATTCTCTGGTGTCTAACTTCTTGAGCTCTTTGTATACCTTGGATATTAGGCCTCTATCTGATGTAAGGTTGGTAAAAATATTTTCCCAATCTATTGGCTGCCGTTTTGTATTCTTGAAAGTGTCCTTAGCCTTACAGAAACTTTGCAATATCAGTAACTCCCATTTGTAGATATTTGACCTTAGAGCACAAGCCATTGGTGTTCTGTTCAGGAAATTTTCTCCTGTTCCTATGTGTTTAAGATTTTCCCTACTTTCTCTTCTAATAGTTTCAGTGTACCTGGTTTAATGTGAAGGTCTTTGGTCCACGTGCACTTGAGCTTTGTACAAGGTGATAAAAAAAAAAAAAAGGGTCTATTTTCATTCTTCTGCATGCTGAGTGCCAGTTGGACCAACACCATTTGTTGAATAGGCTGTCCTTTTTTCATTGAATGTTTACAGCTCTTTTGACAAAAATCAGGTGTCCATATATGTGAGGGCTCATTTCTAGATCTTCTATTCTATTCCATTGATCCACATGCATATCTCCATACCAGTACCATGCAGTTTTTAATGAAATTGCCTTGTAATATAGCTTGAGGTCAGGGATGGTGATTCCTGGATATGTTTTCTTGTTTTGAGGATAGATTTTGCTATTCTAGGTCTTTTGTTATTCCAGATAAAATTGAATATTGCTTTTTCTAAATGCATGAAGAATTGGGTTGGAACTTTGATGGAGATTGCATTGAATCTGTAGATTTCTTTTTGTAAGATGGCCACTTTTACAGTGTTGATCCTTCCAATCCGTGAGCATGGGAGATCTTTCTATTTTCTGAGATTTTCCTCTTTTTCCCTCTTCAGAAATATAAAGTTCTTGTCATGAATGTCCATCACTGGCTTGGTTAGAGTCACACCAAGGTATTTCATATTGTTTGTGACTATTGTGAAAGGTATCTTTTCCCTAATTTCTTTCTCTGCATGATTGTCCTTTGAGTAGAGGAAGGCTACTGATTTCTTTGAGATAATTTTATATCCAGCCACTTTGCTAAACTTGTTTATCAGCTGTAGAAGTTTTCTGGTGGAATTTTTGGGGTCATTTATGTACACTATCATGTCATATGCAAACAGTGATATTTTCGCTTCTTCCTTTCCAATTTGTATCCCTTTGAATTCCTTTAGCTGTCTAATTGCTCCAGCCATGACTTCCATTACTATGTTGAATAGGTAGGGGGAAAGTGGGCAGCTTTGTCTAGTCCCTGATTTCAGTGGGATTGCGTCAAGGTTCTAACCATTAAGTTTGATGTTGGCTATTGGTTTGCTGTATATTGCTTTTATTATGTTTGGGTATGGGCCTTGGATTCCTTTTCTTACCAAGACTTTTAACGTGCAGGGGTGTTGAATTTTTCAAATGCTTTCTCAGCATCTAGTGAGATTTCCATGTGTTTTTTTTCTTTGAGTTTGTTTATATGGTGGATTACATTGATGGATTTTGTATACTAAACCATCCCTGCATCACAGGGATGAAGCCTACTTGGTCATCGTTTTTATGTGTTTTTGGATTCAGTTTGTAAGGATTTTGTTGAGTATTTTTGCATCAATGTTCATAAGTGAGATTGGTCTGATGTTCTCTTTCCTTGTCAGGTCTTTGTGTGGTTTACGAATGAGGGATATTGTAGCCTCGAAAAATGAGTGAGGTATTGTTCCATATGATTCTATTTTGTAGAATAGTTTGGAGAGTATTGATATTAGGTCGTCAATAAATGTCTGATAGAATTCTCCATCAAACCCATCTGGGCCTGGAGTTTTTTGGTTGGGAGGCATATGATGAGAGCTTATATTTCTTCAGGTGTTATGGGATTACTTAGATGGTTTGCCTGGTCCTGGTTTAACTTGAGTATCTGGTATCTGTCTAGGAATTCATCCATTTCCTCCAGATTTTCCATCTTTGTTGAGTATAGGCTTTTGTAGTAGAATCTGATGATTTCTTGAATTTCCTCAGTTTTATTTGTTATATCTCCAATTTTCTTTCTGATTTTGTTAATTTGGATACTCTCTCTTTGCCCTCAAGTTAGTCTAGTTTATCAATCTTGTTGATTTTCTCAAAGAACCAGCTCTTGGTTTTGTTGATTCTTTGAATGGTTCTTTTTGTTTATATTTGGTCAATTTCTGCTCTGAGTTTAATCATTTCTTGCTGTCCACTCCTCTTTGGTGTTTCTGCTTCCTTTTGTTCTAGAGTGTTCAACTGTGCTGTCAATTTGCTAGTGTATGCTCTCTCCAGTTTCTTTTTGGGAGCACTCAGAGCTATGAGTATTCCTCCCAGTGCTGCTTTCATTGCATCCCATAGGTTTGGGTATGTTGTGTTTTCATTTTCATTAAATTCTAGAAAATCCTTAATTTCTTTCTTTATTTCTTCTTTGATGGTGCTATCATTTAATAGAGCATTGTTTAGTTTCCATGTGTATATGTGATTTTGTTGTCTTTGCTGTTATTAAGACCAGCCTTAAACCACTGTGTTCTAATAGAATGCATGGGAGTATTTCAATCTTTTTATATTTATTGATGCTTGTTTTGTGACTGATTATATGGTCAATTTTGGAGATTGTGCCGTAAGGTGCTGAGAAGGTATATTCTTTTGATTTAGGATGAAATGTTCTGTAGATATCTATTAATTCCAATTGGTTCATAACCTCTGCTAGTTTCACTGTGTCCTTGGTCAGTTTCTGTTTCTATGATCTGTTCATTGATGAGAGGGGTTTTGACGTCTCCCACTATTACTGTGTAGAGTGCAATGTATTTTTTTGAAGTTTAGTAGGGTTTATTTTATGAATATGGGTGGGTGCTTTTTTATTAAGAGCATATATATTAAGGATTGAGAGTTTCTCCTGACAAAACTTCCTTGTAATGAGTAAAAAGTGTCCTTCCTTATCTTTTTTAATAACTTTTGGTTGAAAATCTACTTTATTTGCTATTAGAATGGCCACTCCAGCTTGGTTCCTGGGGCCATTTGCTTGGAAGGTTTTTTTCCCAACCTTTTACTCTGAGATAGTGTCTGTCTTTGTCTCTAAGATGAGTTTCCTGTATGCAGCAAAATGCTGGATTCTGTTTATGTATCCAGTCTGATAGCCTATGTCTTTTTATTGGTGAATTCAGTCCATTTATGTTGACAGATATTAAGAAATAGTGGTTACTGTTTCCTGCTACTTTTGCCTTTAGAGGTAGAATTGTATCTGTGTGTTTTTCTTCTTTTGTTTTTTTTTTTTTTTTTGTTTTTTTTTTGCTTAGGTATTTTCTTTTTTACTAGGTTGTAGTTTCCCTCCTTTTATTGGATTTTCACCCTATAATTCATTGTAGTGCTGGATATGTGGTGAGAGATTGTGTAAATTTAGTTTTGTCCTAGATTATCTTGGTCTCTCCAGCTATGGTGATTGAGAGTTTTTCTGGATATAGCAGTTTGTGCTGACACTTGTGTTCTCTTGGAGTCTGCATGATGTCTGTCCAGGATCTTCTAGCTTTCATAGTCTCTGTTGAGAAGTCGGGTGTGATTCTGATTGGTCTGCCTTTATATGTTACATGACCTTTTTCCCTTACTGCTTTTAGTATTCTTTCTTTGCTTTGGGCATATGGCGTTTTGACTATTATGTGTTGGGAGGAGTTTCTTTTCTGGTCCACTCTATTTGGTGTTCTGTTGGCTTCTTTTATGCTCATGGTCTTAAGGGTATCTCATTCTTAAGGATAGGGAAGTTTTCTTCTATGATTTAGTTGAAGATATTTACTGTGCCTCTTAGTTGTTATTCTTTACCTTCTTCTATTCCTATTGTCCCTAGGTTTGGTCTTCTCATTGTATCCTGGATCTCCTGGACATTTTGGGTTAGGAGCTTTTTGGCTTTTGCATCTTCTCTGACTGTTTTATCTTAGTTTTCAATGTTGTTTTGGCCCCTGAGATTCTCTCTTCCATCTCTTGTAGTCTGTTATAGATACTTGAGTTTGTGACTCCTGATTTCTTTTTAGGTTTTCTACCTCCAGGGTTGTCTCTTTTAGTGTTTTCTTTATTGTTTCCATTTCCATTTTAAATTCCTTCTTCCATTCCTTCATCTCTTTGATTCTGTTTTCCTCTAGTTCTTTGATTTCTTTGAGTGTTTTACTTGTTTTCTCTTTAAAAGCTTCTATTTCTTTATGCTTTTCCTCCTGTTCTTGTTTAAAAATCTCCATCATCACCTTGAGGTATCATTTCAGGTCTGAGTCTTGTTTTTCTGGAGTGTTTGGCATTCTGCTGTTTGCTGTGATGGGAGAGCTGGGTTCTGATGTCTCTAGGTTGTCTTGGTTTCCATTATATGTGGTCTTGTTGTCATTGATTGGTTCCCATCTCTCCCATGTACCTGACCTGTGTCCCTGGATCTCTGCTCTTTTAGGTGGCAAATGGCTTGAGTGTTTGGTCTACACATAAGGGCCTTCTGGGTGGAAACTGAGTCCCTAAGACAGAGTTACTGCTCTCTTGAACCAATCGCGGTGGCTGTGTTTTCCAGGAGCCAGGCCTATCCCTTTCTGTGCCCTGGCTACTCCCAGCGCAGTCTCACTAGGCCTGCGTCCCTGGATCTCTGCTGTTCCTGGTGGCAAATGGCCTGAGCGTTTGGTCTGCATGCAAGGTCCTTCCAGGTAGAAACTGAGTCCCTACCGCAGAGTTCCTGCTCCCTTGAACCAATCGGGGGATCCGCTCTTTCCGCTAGCTCAGCTCAGACCTCTTTGCACCCCAGCTTCTCACAGTGCAGTCTCACCAGGCCTGCATCCCAGGATCTCCACTATTCCTGGTCAATTTTTTTTTAAACTCCAGTATTTATCCACTCCCAATCTTCCCTCCAACAGTTTTTCATCTCATTCCTCCTCACCATCTTCAAGAAGCTGTCCCCACCACACCCCACCCTACCCCACCATGCAAGGCCTCCCCACTCCCTGGGGAATCAATTCTTTCAAGGGTTAAATGCTACATCTTCTCTCACTGAGGCCCACACCAGGCATTCCTCTGCTATATATGTGTGAGGGGTTCATGCCAGCTATGCTGTCTGATTGTTGTTGGATTGAGAGATCTCAGGGATCCAGGTTAGTTGAAACTAATGGTCTTCTTATGGGGTAGCCTTCCTCCACACCTTTTTCCAGCTTTTCCCCAAATGAACCTCAGAGGTTCCTGGCTTTAAATTTCAGTATCTGTGTCTGTCTCAATTAGCTGCTTTTGGGGCCTCTTACTTAGCAACCATGCTAGGCTCTTGTCTGTAAGCACACCATAGCATCAATAATAGTGTCGGGTCTTGGAGTCTCTCCTTGAGATGGATGCCAATTTGGGCTGGTCACTAGACCTCCTTTCTCTCAATCTTTTCTCCATTTTTTCCCCAGCAGTTATTTTAGACAGGAACAATTCGGGTCAGAGTTGTTGACTGTGGGATGGCAACCCCATCTCTCAGTTGATGTTGTGCTTTTCTACTGGAGGTGGGTTCTGTAAGTTTCTTCTCCCACAGTTGGAATTTCATCTAAGGTCCCTCCCTTGGAATCCTGAGAATTTCTTATCTCCTAGGTCTCTGCTATATTCTACAGGGTCCCCCCCACTTACTGTCTCCTGAGGTTGCCCAATTACATTCTTACTTCTGACCCTCGGGTCTTCACTCTTATTCCCTACCCCATTCCTGATCATGTTCCCCCTTTTCCTTCCCCTCCCCTCTCCCACCCTTATTCTTTATCAGCTGTAGAAGTTCTCTGGTAGAATTTTTGGGCATTGCTTATATATACTATCATATCATCTTCAAATAGTGATACCTTTGCTTCTTTGTCAATGTGTATCCCCTTTACCTCCTTTTGGTGTCTTATTGCTCTGGCTAGGATTTCAAGTTCTATATTGAATAAACATGGGAAAAGTAGGTTTTCTTGTCTTGCTCCTGATTTTAGTGAGATTGCTTCAAGTACCTCTCCATTTAGTTTGATATCAGCTGTTAGTTTGTTGTATATTGCTTTAATTATGTATAAGTATGGGTCTTGAATTCCTAATTCTTCCAATACTTTTAACATAAAGAGTTGTTTTATTTTGTCAAATGCTTTTTTAGTATTTAATAAGATGATTATATGATCTTTTTTCATTGATTTTGTTTATATAGTGGATTATATTGATGGATTTTCATATATTGAACCAACCTTGCATCACTGGAATTAAACCTATTTGGTCATGATTGATGATGATTTTGCTGTGTTCTTGGATAACAATTGTGAGAATTTTATTGAGCATTTTTGCATCAATATTCTTAAAGGAAATTGGTCTGAAGTTTTGTTTCTTTTTCGGGTCTTTGTGTGGTTTAGTTACAAACACAATTGTGGCTTCATATAAAGAATTGGGTAGTACTCCTTCTGTTTGTATTCTGTGGAATATTTTGAAGAGTATTGGTATTAGGCCTTCTATGAAGGTCTGATAAAATTCTGCACTAAACTCATTTGGTCCTTGGCCTTTTATGGTTGGGAGACTATAATGACTGCTTCTATTTCTGTAGGTGTTATGGGACTGTTTAGTTCATTTATCTAATTTAGTTTTGGTCCCTGGTATCTGTCTAGAAAGTTGTTCATTTCCTCTAGACTTCCCAATTTTGTTTAGTATAGGCTTTTGTAGTAGGATCTGTTGGTTTCTTAAATTTCCTCAGGTTCTGTTTTTATCTCTCCCTTTTTATTTCTGATTTTGTTAATTTGGATATTATATCTGTGCCCTTTAGTTATTCTGGCAAAGGGTTATCTTATTAATTTTCTCAAAGAACCAGCTCTTGGTTTTGTTGATTCTTTGTATAATTCTTTTTGTTTCAACTTGGTTGATTTCAGCCCTGAGTTTGACACTTTTTTCTTGTTTATTCATCTTGGATCTTTTTGCTTCTTTTTATTCCAGAGCTTTCAGGTACGCTGTCATGTTTCTAATGTATGCTCACTTCAATTTCTTTTGGAGGCACTCAGAAATATAGATTTTCTTCTTAGCACTGCTTTTCCTGTGTTCCATAAGTTTAGGCATGTTGTGCCTTCATTTTTATTTAATTGTAAAAAGTCTTTAATTTCTTTCTTTATTTCTTCTTTGACCAAGTTATCATTGAATAGAGCATTGTTTAGCTTCCATGTGTATGTGGGCTTTCTGTCATTTTTGCTGTTATTGAATACCAGTCTTAATCCATGGTGATCTGATAGGATGCATGGGATTATTTTAATCTTGTATCTCTTTTTTTAAGTGATTTATTTGTTATATATAAGTACACTGTAGCTGTCTTCAGACACACCTGAAGAAGACATCAGTTCGGATTTCAGATGGTTTCTGAGATTTGAACTTAGTACCTCTGGAAGAGCAGTCATTGCTCTTAACCAGTGAACCATCTATATCTCTTAAGGCCTGGTTTGTGACAAATTTTGGAGAGGGTACCAGAGGTGCTGAGAAAAAAAAAAGCTATATTAAATTCCTCTAGGATGAAATGTTCTATAAACATTTGTTAAATCCATTTGGTTCATAGTTTTTGTTAGTTTCCTTGTGTTTGCATTTAATTTCTGTTCTCATGAGTTGTCCATTGATGAGAGTGGGGTGTCAAAATCTCCCACCATTATTGTGTGAGGTGCAATATGTGCTTTGAGCTTTAGTAAAGTTTCTTTTATGAATTTAGGTGCCCTTGCATTTAGAGCATAGATGTTTAGAACTGAGAATTCATCTTGGTGGATGTTTCCGTTGATGAATATGAAGAGTTCTTTCTTATCTTTTTTGATAACTGTGGTTGAAAGTCAATTTTATTATTTTATTTCATTAGAATGGCTACTCCAGCTTGTTTTTGGAACCAGTTCCTTGGAAAATTGTTTTTCAGCCTTTAATTATTAGGTAGTATGTGTATTTTCCACTGAGGTGGTTTTTTTTTTTTTTTTTTTTTTTATGCAGCGAAATTGTGGGTACTCTTTACGTATCCAGTCTGTTAGTCTGTGTCTTTTTCTTGGGAAATTCAGTCCATTGATCTTTAGAGATATTAAGGACAAATGATTGTTGTTTTCTTTATTTTTGTTGTTAGAAGTGGTATTGTATTTGTGTGGCTATCTTCTTTTAGGTTAATTGAAAGTAGATTACCTTCTTGCTTTTTCTAGGTTATAGTTTCCCTCCTCATGTTGGTGTTTTCCATCTATTATTCTTTGTAGCGCTAAATTTGTGGAAAGGTATTGTGTAAATTTGGCTTGGGCATGAAGTATCATGACTTCTTTATGTATGTTAATTGAGAGGTTTGCTGGGTATAGTAGCCTTAACTGGCATTTGTGTTCTCTTAGGGTCTGTATGATATCTGCCCAGAATCTTCTAGCTTTTATAGTATCTGTTAAGAAGTCTGGTGTGGTTCTGATAGGTCTGCCTTTATATGTTACTTGACCTTTTTCCCTTCTGCTTTTGATATTGTTTTGATGTTATTGTTTTTGGTGGTGGTGGTAGTGGTTGGGGATTGTTTGTTTGTTTGTTTATTTTTGCATTTAGTGTTTTGACTATTATGTAATGGGAGGGATTTAATTTCTGGTCCAATCCATTTGGAGTTCTATAGGCTTCTTTATATTTATAAGAATCTTTCTTTAGTTTGGAGAAGTCTTCCTCCATAAGTTTGTTGAAGATATTTACTGTGCATTTTAGTTGGGAATCTTCACTCTCTTCTATACCTATTTTTCTTGGGTTTATCTCCTCATTTTGTCCTAGATTTCCTGGATGTTCTGTTAGGAGTCTTTTGCATTTTGCATTTTTTTTGAGTGTTGTGTCAATGTTTTTTATGATATCTTTTGTCCCTGAGATGCTCTCTTCTATCTCTTGTATTTTGTTACTGATGCTTACTTCTATGACTCCTGATCTCTTTCCTAGGTTTTCTCTCTCCATGATTGTCTCCCTTTGTGATTTCTTTACTGTTTCTATTTTTATTTTTAGATCCTGGATGGTTTTGTTCAATTATTTCAATTGTTTTGTTAATTTTTATGTTTCTTCTTTAAAAGCTTTGACATGTTTACTTATTTTGTTTTAAAGAAGTTATTTACATCCTTCTGAAAGTCCTCTAACATCATCATGAGTTGTTATTTTAAATCAGAATCTTGCTTTTCCAGTGTGCTGGGGTATCTAGGGCTTGCTGCGGTTGGAGAACTGGGTTCTAATGATGACAAGTGGCCTTGGTTTTGATGCTTATGTTCTTGCACTTGCCTCTCTCTATCTCATTATCTCTGGTGTTAGCTGGTCTTTTTGTCTCCCCTTGTAAGCCTGTGTGTCAGCACTACTGAGAAACCAACTCTCTCCCTTCAGAATAATGGTACAGACAGCTGTGCAGACTGAAACCAAAAGGATTCTCTCCCAAACTGCTTCTAGGCTCTTGTGTCCTGATGGCTCCAGGTGGGTTCCTCTTGGGCCAAGAATTTGAGCAGAAGCTGTGTTCTCACCTGTGCTCTCAGGCCTTCTGGCAGTTCAGCTCTCTGCCAGTGGGTGTGGGTACCTCTTCTATCTTATCTCTTATATTTTGTTCTTGATGCTTGCATCTGTCCTTTCTGACCTCTTTCCTGAGTTTTCCACTTCAAGGGTTGCCTCCATTTGTGTTTTCTTTATTGTTTTTACATCTATTTTTACATCTTAGACAGCTTTGTTCAACTCCTTCACCCGTTTGCTTATATTTTTCTGTATGTTTTAAGGGATCTATTTCTTTCTTCTTTAAGGGCTTCTACCTGTTTCTGTGTATTTCCTGTATTCTTTCAGTGAGTAATTTATAGCTTGATTGAAGGACTCTGAGATAGAATTATGGGTTGGCCTCATGATTTTCAGGTGTTTTGGTTTATCCTGGGCTTGGCTGTGATAGGAGAACTGGGTTCTGAAGATGCCCACATACATTGGGTTTCTGTTGCTTATGGTCTTGCCTTTGCCTGTCACCATTTGGTTATCTCTTGTGTTAACTAGTCTGGGTGTCTCTGTCTGGAGCCTGTATCCTGTATTCCCCAGTTCCTGCAAGTCTACCAGGAGGCCTGTGGCACTTGAGATGGGCAGACAAGCTGCTGATGCAGTAGATCTCCTGGGAGGCCCTCAGACTGTGGGGTCTTCAGAGAAACTGAGAAGTTGGTGATATACCCTGGCTGAAGGCACAGGCTGAGAGGAGAATGAAGTTGATGGTGGGCCAGGAGGGGGGTGCTGAGTCCTCTGAGATCCTCATGCTTTCCAGCTGCTACAGTTTTTTGTGGGTTCCCTTACTTGTTGCCTTGCCTGCAGCAGATACACTGGAAGGCTCTCAGACTGTGGGGTCTTCACAGGAGCAGACAAGCTGATGATCTTCCTCAGTGGAAGGAGCAGGCCAAAAGATAATGATTGTTCTCTTAATGTTTCCTAATGACCTTCAACCTACATTTTACACTGAGCAAACATTAACTTGTGCAGATTTCATGTTGTTTTCACGTGAAAATTCAGAAGAATCTACACATACCCTCAATCCCTGCTTCTCTTTCTAAGGTCAATTCTTACTTCCTCAGGCCAGACCTTCTGTAAAGCCCTTTCATTTTCCCCGCATAGCCACAACTCCTTTAGGCCCCATGTACAATCTTCCTTTCTCTGCCTCTTACACCAAATCCTGTTTACTAAATCTCAATTAACTTGCTCCATAAACAGGCCCTTTTGGGAATAAGCTCTATGACCCCCGACTTCAAACTGCCTATATTTTTCGTAAATACTATTAAATTTTATTTGCAACTCACAATTT
The DNA here is from genome assembly GCF_963924665.1 of Micromys minutus. Taxonomy (NCBI): domain Eukaryota; kingdom Metazoa; phylum Chordata; class Mammalia; order Rodentia; family Muridae; genus Micromys; species Micromys minutus. The sequence continues at coordinate 18,387,886 of NC_137958.1, read as the reverse complement.
ATAATTGCTACTGAAAAGTTTCATTACTCCAAAATCTTTCTTTGTTTTTCATTTCTTAAACTTTGAAATAAATGGTACAGAAGATTCTAAAAGAGCTAAGCTGTTTTGACAAGCTCTGTAATATCTTTGGATTTTCATACTCGGGTCATGGAGCTTAATGAAAGAGACTAGTCATCCTTGACATGCTAAGAACCACAAAGGAATGCAAAGAAAAACTCCCCTGGCCTTCAGTTTGACAGCATCAATTGATCTTAAGGCTTTATAACTTCAATTTCTGCTTCCACATGCAACAAAGAAAAGGAAATCATGCATGAAAACTTGTAACAAAAATGGGATATTTGGAAGAAGGTTATAATTATTAAACAAAAATGTAAGTATAAGAAGTAATCCTTATTAAACAATATTTTTCTACTCAGAGTTAAATGACATTTTCATTAATATCTGAAGCATGGTTCTATGTAGTTTAAAAGGTATTTACTACAGATATTTTTGAGTATATCATTTATTCTGTGAGCTCATTTATTTATATAAATATTAACTATCTATTACATTCACTACCACAGGCATATTGTCATTAAGAAGTTCACAGCGGATGCACCAATAACAAGGAGAAAACCCATTATGGAAGCTATAAAGTATTGGTGCAGGAAAATTATATTGGTAGTTGATTGGTTTGATCTAGTTGCAGAGTCCATAAATGTGTTATAGCTAAATTTAGTGGCAAGACACTTTTATGGTCTCATGATATAATCTGGAACGCCGAAGATACAGTCCCAAAGATATGTCATAAAACCAAGCCACTAAAGGAACCAACTTCTCAATGCTCTGTGAAAATTGTGCCATGGGATCATTGGCTAAACAAGTGTACTTCTAGGCCAGGGAAGAGAATAGCAGGGCATTTTCAAGAGAGTAAAAAAAAAAAAAAAGAGCACAGAGAAGGAATGCTCAGTTTTAAATAGACTTGGAGACAGTCACAGATGCAGTATTTCATTTTCTTCTTTGGAGCTTGAGACGTTCACTATGCATACATTATAGACCAAATGTCTATCTCATCCCAAAGTTCATCTCTCCACAGTGTGATGGATTAGGAGGTAAGGCCTCTGGTCGGCAATTAAGTGAGGTGATAAGTATGCAACCATCAGGACTGAAATCAGAGCCCTCAGAAAAGCTGAGCTGAGCTTGACTTCTCTCTGTCTCCTTCTCTCTGCTCAGCCATGTGAAGGGAGGATACAGATTGACATTCATCAAGCTGGAAGAGGACCTCCATCAAATGGAAACACTCTGCTCTTGGACTTCTGTCTCCAGAATATGACAAATAAACCCCTGCTGTTTACAGTAAACATTGCTATGACAACACTGTCTAATGAGACAACTGAGAGAAGTAATCTCTCTAATGAGGAGCAGGCAGGTTGGCACACACATGCCTGCACTGAGAGTAGTTAGTTTAAAGATGGAAGTTGGGGATGTTCTGAGGTGGAAGGTTAGGGGAGAAGTTGAGAACTTAGTTAAGTTCACCCTACTAGAAATGATTAAGAAGGAAAGAATAAGGCATGGGGAAGGAACAATAGGGGAGAAAGGGGACTTATGGTCAGAAATACTTTTGTATATCTATCTTATGGCAAGAGAAAAATCCAGTCAATCTGATTGTGAGGTGAACTCTACCCAACAGCAGACTGAGCAGAATAAATGAAGGGGCTTTTTTTGTTTTAAATAAGTTATTTATGTCTATGTTATGTGCATTGGTGTTTTGCCTGCATGTATGTCAGTGTGAGGGTGTCAGGTCTTAGAGTGACAGACAGTTATGAGCTGCCACGTGGGCGCTGGGGATTGAACTCAGGTCTTCTTGCAGAGCAGTCGGTGTTCATAGCCACTGAGCCTATCTCTCCAGCTGGATAAATGACGTTTTTAAAAATTAAAATGTAGAGGAGAATGGCAACACTTTGAGCAACCCAGAGAGTGTAAGTGGATCAGGAAGGAAGATTGTCGTTTGCTTTTTAGTGTTGGCAAGTCATGTGTGCTATGATGGGCCGGGTCACTTGGGAGCAGTAACAGGAGAAAATAGACTGTAATGGATTGGGATGTGAGTAGTAGGAAATAAATCAGAGTTAGCCTGCAAAAATGCACTCTTCTAAAATGCTTACCCTTTAAAGTAAGGAGTACCATGCTCTGAAAGCCACAAAAAAAAGAGCAAGGCAGGGAAGTTGTACTTTTGCTTCTTTATTTAATAAGAGTGGGAGATGAACACATTCACATGCAAAAGAGACATATCCTGAGAAAGGTAAATGTTGAAGAAAGAAAACAGTTATGGAGGGCTTCTTAATTGCTTAGAGTAAGGAAACTTAGAGGGGGAGACTAAAATAATACTAAGAAAGGCCTCCTGTAGGAACTTAGTGTGCCAAGTGACACCAGGAAAGGACATACTACACAGCATTGGGTCTCTGTGCAGTGGGGTGTGAAGGACAGCACAGTGACTCTGGCTAAAGGTCACTGAGTTACAGAGAAGGGGAACTGCCTTTTCCCTCTTTGGGCCTCTCCTCAACCATCTGCAGAGCCTTGTACATACTCAGCTGTGGGGAAAGGGGGTCAAGTTTAACTGATCTGAGGCTCATCATCTTCCAGACCTTTCTCAGCATCTTTTCCTCTGCTCTGGTCTTTATGAACCAGCATTGAACATGAGTTCTGGGCAATACCAGGAACCTGAAAAGGCAAATTATTTCTATTTGATATCAGGAAAATTTCTGATGATGTTAATTTACCCTTTGGGGCTTTCTTAGGTTAAAACACCCAGTTAAATTAGTCTTCTCCAAAATCCTGACGATAAGACAGCTTTTACACAGGATGAAGTTTAGTGTTGCATTTATTGACACAAACTCAAAACGTGGACAAAGTTAATAAACTGAAAACTATATTACAGGCGATTTCTGCAAATACAATTTAGCTTCCCGGTCACACACAAAACCTACCTGTTAAAATAAAAGGATAATCTAGGAGGGGCATAATGAAAGGAAGAGAGGGAGAGAGGGCAAGACAGGAGTTAGTGGGAACGAGGGGACAGGAGGAAAGACAATGCAGATGTAGGTCTGAAATGCACAATGAAGAATGTGTTGGAAGAATCTCCATATCCAAGCTTCCAATTTTCAATTGTAATGATCACCTACTCCACTGCTTGCTTTAAGAATATTGCCTATTGGCAGTGTCCCCAACAAAGAAGCCATTTGCCTCATAGTTCGTAGAGTACAGTTGCATTCAAAAGTTTACATGCACATGCATGTAAGACTTACAATTCCTTATTCACATACACGTGCAATATTTTGAATACTAAAAAAAATTGTTGAATGCAGAAACACTGGCAGGATCCAGGAAACCAAAATGTGTTTATGAGCAATCTGTCAGCTGTTGGTTTTCCTGCTATTTTAGGGTTTTCTTCATTCCTCTTCTACCATATGCTACCAGATTGCTTCAAGCTACATCTCTAAAGACAGTTCCCCTGGGGAGATTTTTACACCAACAAACACACACACATAGCACATGTGTGTGCACGAACACAGGTCCACAAACACACATATATCTCTGTGTGGGTGTGCAAATTTGCTTTTATGACCAAATTTAAGATGTTGATTTTCGCCTGAATACAGGAATTTATTTTCTCAGAAGAGATTTTTTTTTTAATTTGACATATACTTTAATGAAAAGCTTTTCTTTCAGAAAGTGTTCATCAGAATTTGATAATATGAAGCTGAGTAGTGTCAGGACTTTGCCTCCTGCTCCATAGGCTTAAGCTGCAATTGTACTAATTCCCAGTGATTAGTGGAGAGAGCTCATAGCACACATGCTCTTCCATTGGAAGTCTTTGTGGCAGACTCAAAAGCTGGACTCTTGTCAAAGGTTTAATCACTTCTAACTTTATAGTCACTGAAGAGATGTTCTTATGAATTTGAGGGTATGTGCTTTTTCTATTATTTTTACTGTTTTTTTTTTTTTCTCTCTGAATTTGTAACTGATAACAATGTGTAGTTTATGAGGATCTTGGGACTCCTCCACCATACTTTCATAGTCTTTGAGACAAGGCCAAAATATATTGTCTGGAGTTTTTTCGTTTGGTACATTCGTGACAAATCCAAACTGTGCCAATGAGTGATTCTATAGCCTTTGTTGGCTTGGAGGTCTCTGAACTACAGAGAGCAAAATACCTTTCCACAAAGTGTAGCAATCCTTCCCTTTGGAAACTTTGCAGAAGGCAAAGCTGATGGATGCTACCTCTATCCATTTTAAAGCTTTCCTAACTCCAATGGTGACTGGAGTTGACAGCGTGTAGGCCAAGCTACAGTGAGAGATCCGGTATCTGCTAAGCATCCTCAAAAGATATAAAGATAACCAACTCTTCTGCATCTTTCTGTTTTCCATAAAAACACCATTCGATTTAAAAGGTCTTCTCAGACTCACACACAGATTCGTATATCATTATGTAGCATTATTGGGCAGTCTATCAATGTATGTACTCAAATGTATTACTCTGGTCCCCTTTAATATTGAGTTTGGCTGTTTTCAGCATTTACTAACAAACCTGTCTGCCATAAATACTCCTGCATATACATTGTGAGAACACTGACAGTTTTAATTTTAGCAGTAGCTAGCTAAAAGATATAACTATTTTCAGTCTTAATGGATATTGCAAAACTGTCTTCTAGAAAGTATGAAGCAATTTACACTCTCAACAGGGTATGAAAGAATCCACTTATCCAAACCAAGGCCTGCTCTAGGAAAATCAAAACTGTTCTAATTTTTGACAGTTTAATAGGAAAGAAATACAATCCATACACAATTATAACTGAGCATAAACACCATTCATATGTACCATTATTGACATTGGTAGTTTTTGAGAAATGTCTTGTAATTTTCAGGAATTGATTTGTTCATCTCCCTTTGGCTGATTTACATGTTCTGTTAGTAAATTAAGAAAATCACCATTTTGCTATGTACTTAAAACTTCTTATAAGTTCCTATTCTAGCAAAGACCTGTGGGTTAGGAACTTGGTCCTCACCTGTAGTGCTGTTTTGCAGTGATAAAAACTTATGAGATGATTCTAGAGGGAAATAATCGAGCTTTAGGAGCTGGCCTTTGAAGGAATTTACTCCTCTCTTGCCTGTTATACTCTAGCCATAAAATGAAACTTAGAGTGTGCTTACTTCATGCTCAAATCATGATGCATTTGCCTCTTCACTGGCACAAAGCGATGGATCTGCCTCAAACAACTGTTAAAAGCAAGAGTATCAGATATCCAATCAGATCACTGGGTTTTTGTGTCTGTCCTGAAATAAATAATTGAATTAGAGTCATAGGACATAGATAATTATAAAAATAGAGATGATTATCAAGAAAAAGAAAAACTCTCTTGATAAAAGTGGCCTAAAAAGCCAGGAATGATTGAAGGCATAAAGGCCCTGGGACATCAGCGATCCTCTGTAAGCTGTTTATAGGGCCCATATATTATCCTAAACTTGGAGATCATGAATTGTTGTTGTGCTATGTTCTTGTTTTGTTCCATTTTGTTTGTCACATGTGCTGTTCGGCTACATGCAGTCCATGGATAAAAAACATTCTGGTCTTGCTCTGCCACTGTTTTGGGTTGGTTGGTTTTATATTTTTATTTATTCTTTGAAAATGTTTATGTATATACAATATTGTTTGATCATATCTGCCTTCCCCTTCTCTCCTCCAGTTCCCCCAGACTCCCCGTAACAATCCTCTACCAACCTTATATTTTCTTCCTTTTTGAAATTTTATTTTTACTCTTTTATTAATGACCTGCTGAGTCCAGTTAGTGTTGCTCATATGCACGTTGGAATGGAACCATCCACTGGGAAGTAGTTACTCTACACTTCTGAGCTGCCACCAACTGTCAAAACCTGCTCAGTTGGTCTGGAGCCTCCTGAGCCCCTTCCCCACCCCCACTGCAGTTTTGATTGGTTGCCACTGCTTTCTTCACATGTCATTAGTGTCGTATGGACCTCAAGAGCCTCCCTCCCTGTCCTATTCTCCTGGCTCAAAACCTTCAAAACTTTTGTCTTAGAAATAAATGCTTTGTTATATTTACATAGGATATTTATTGAAACTTTAATGGAAAGCTTATCAATACACTCTTTCTACCCATAACAGTTGACTTACCACAGTTATCACCAGTCAATTTCCCGTATGCAATTTGGCAAATATAAAAATGATTCTTTGTTCTATTGCCCTCTTTAACAACAAAAATACTTCAATAAAAAAGTTCTAGTGGGTGTTTTTGCTTTAAAATACTTTATTAACTTATTTATTTGATGATAGATGTATTTAATAATTATGATTTCCTAAACTTAAGAAAAAAAAAGAAGTGATATATGGAATTCATTCTGAGCCTATATTTGCTGTTCTACGGAGTTAGTCAGTTCATTCTAAGTCAGAGTACTTTTATGCAGCTATTTAGTATCTTACATGGCAAATGAAAACTTCAAGGAAGCTAAATATGCCAGCAAAGCCAAATTACTGGCAAGGGACAGAGCTGATATTTCAATCTTTATGCGTATCTCCCTAAAGCTTGGGCTTTCCCCCACAATTCCGTAGTTGCAACTTTCAGTGTTACATGGAAGAAATTAGTTCACAAACCAAAAGACAAACAATGTCAGATCATTTCTCAGTGTGAAGCAACTCACACAGGTCTTTAATCTGAGGCAGAGTGCTAAATATCAAAAAATAAATGAGATAACAGGTGTGAAATCCTTAAGTCTCGTTTAGTTTTGTGTAGGAGGTATATAAAAGACTTAAATGAAAAGAGACTGAGGTCAAATGGCACAATTTTGATCACACCACTAGGGAGTTTAATGAGCATTTATGGTCTAAGTAGAATGAAAATTTCCCTAGTTACTTTTGTTTTTTTGATGTGACTAGATTATGGGTCAACCAGTGCTTCCTACAGAGCAAATCACATTAGATTAGTTTCTCTCTCTCTCTCTCTCTCTCTGTCTGTCTCTCTCTCTCTGTCTCTCTCTCTCTCTATCTCCCTCCCTCCCTCCCCCCCTCAATGTTTACTTAATGTATGAGTACTCTGCTGCATCTATGCCTGCAAGCCAGAATAAGGAACCAGATTCCCTTATAGATGGTTATGACCAACTACATGCTTGCTTGGATTTGAACTCAGGACCTCCAGAAGAGCAGCCAGTGCTCTTAACTGCTGAGCTATCTCTCCAGCCCCTTTTCTTTCTAAATCAATTTTCTGGACAAGAATCAACTCTTATTTGTTTGTATATTATCTCTGACTATTTTTGCCCTACAATGGAAGGGTAGAAAAATGGCATATGATTTACAAAGTTTTTTTTTTTTTTTAAAGTCTATCCTGTACAAAAAAAAAGGCTGGCCAAGCCTTATAAAATCGTATTTTTCAAAACATTACTGTAATTGTCCTGTGCAAACAGATCAATTTCACTTATAAGAACAAAATGCCATGTAAGTCTTTCCAGCATTGATTTAACATTGATTATTTGATTCTCCAGATGCTTACCATTTGTCTCAGGCTCTTCTGTTGTTACCACAGAATGCTACATAGTGCATACATTATAAATAATCGAGTATTTTACCTTATGGATATAGACTCCAAAAGGTTCAAGATTGAAGGACTCCACCCAAAAAGTTACTCCAATGTAGCTTTATGTGGCTGGATTGAGTCAGCAAGGCCTCCTCTTCTTAGAAATGCATTGATCAACCAGTGACATATATATAATTTTAACTACCTTTTTGAAGGCTTCATTTTGACTAATTATTATCCTATGAAAACAAATGTTAAGTTCCCACCAAATAAACTTTGAGGAAATGCAGTTATATAATAGAATCATCGGAAAGTGCTTAAAGCATTTTCTCTTAATATTTGAATTTATTTACCCTTGTCACCTAATGATAAACATTCAATTCTTTGTGATAACTAAGAAGTAAATAAGAAATGGGATGTTGGCTCAGCTAGTAGAGCCTAGCAGATACAAAGTTCTGGCTTAATTTTCAGTGCTGCGTACACTGGGCATAGATATGATTTGTGCCTGTAATCTTACTTAGCATACAGGGGTTGACAGCAGAAGGATCTGTTTAAGATCACCATTGGCTACAAAGTGATCTTGAAGACAATCAGAGACACATGATCCTGCCTAAAACTGAGGATGACTAGAAATCTAAAACTGCAAAAGAAAAACTGGAATGCAAATCCATTCTAGATATGAGCTAGAAAAAAAACTGGAAACTTTCTTTTAAACTTTGCAATAATACAAGTATTTGAGGGAAACATTCATAGACTATCATGAAAAAGAAAAGGAATCTGATATAATAAGGAAGTAACTCTGCCTAACATTGAAATTAGGTTACTCTTACTCAGCTCAAAAGAGGAAGAATTAAGCGTGTTACTGATTATTTACTTAGATTTTCATTCCTAAACCACTTGAGTCGTTAACTAGTTAACATTAACTGAGTTTGCAGGACTGAGAGAAAAATGCCACAATCATGCGTGGAAATGCACTTTGCATCTAAGAACTCATTGAGTTTTGAGCACATCCACAGTTTCAGCTCCTCAACTGATGATCATATCCCCTTGTGGTCAGAGTCTCCCTACAAATGTCACATAATGCCATTAATCTTCTAAACACACAAAGAGCACAGGTTACTACTGCACAAATAGTGAATAACTTTTAGGGGTACATAAAAATATCAAACATTTGGAGAAGTTTAAAAGGGATATGGAATAAGAATTTAATATCAGACTGTAGTGCAGGTGGGTATCCGATGATAAAGTCATATTGAAAAATAACCTATATTCCACTAGAGCAGGGTTTCTCTTTCTTGAAACTATTCACACTTGGGACATCAAAATTCTAGGTTGTGGTAGGACCTCCCTGACCTCGTAGAATGTTTGTAGCACACTGGCCTCCATCGATTAGATTACAGTAGCCAACAACCCATCCTCCTAATTCTCCAAGTGGTAATAACTAAAAATATCTTCTACTTTACCTAATGATTCTTGAATTACAGAAACAGGGGTGTGACAGCCCACAGGAGTATTGTCTGCTTTGCCCTGTAGCAGTAACAAAAAATGTAGCTTCAAAAGGCAATCTGTTGCTAATGGTTATATTCTCCTCCTTGGCAACAGTATTTAGTAAATCTTCCATCAGGAAAGAGCCATAGTTTCATTTTCAAGTGTCTCTGTAAGTTCCTGGCTGTGGCTGTTTTGACTATCTATTTGGCACTGTGAAGAATCATGTGGGCAAAAAGTATCAATGAAGAACTGCCTAGAGTAGGTTGGTTGGTTTGTTGGTTGGTTGGCACGATTCTGAAAGATTTTCATAATTGGGCTGATACAACCTGAATATGGGCCTTTACTGACCTATTTCACACTATCTGCCCCATCTCTTAATACCTAGTTAGGTATAAACTCATCCATCAATGAATTGTTTTGCACTGGTGAGGTTAATGTCCTCACGATTGTCTCTAAAATGTCACCAAACAGGGACCAAGACTAAAGCACATGGGCCATTTTAGGAGACAATACATGGTTAAAAAATATAAAGAACAATTCTATGGTTCAATCATGTTTCATTGCCTTCTCATAAGACCTGTAATATCATAAAAAAGGTTGTTCCTTCAGCCTGAGATCATGACTGTGGACATGCGAAGTAGACAACAGCTGACCTTTAATATGCACTTATTTTCTAATAGAAAATAGATTTGTTTCTCATACAATACATCCTAATTATAATTTCTCCTCCCTCTGGGCTCTCCTTCCAGTTCCTAAAAGTACAAATTTTAAAAATGAAGAAACAAGCTTATGAGGAATATCATCCCAACAGGACAAAAATAAAATGTGATAAGTGAAGCAAAAGCAAATCATATTGACACTGGACGATGCAATCTAATAGGAGAAAAGAATTTTAAAAGTAGGCATAAGAGTCAGTGACCCTGTTGTTCTCATGCAGAGGACATGGTCTAGACCATGGATTTGCTACTTCAATCTCTATGAGCTCATTTGAGCCTTGCTCCGATTATTCAGAAGACCCAATTATCCTGGTGTCCTCCATCTCCTCTGCCTCTTAAGATCTTTTGGCCTCCTCTTCTGAGAGATTCTCTGAGTTTTGGGGGGTGGAAGGGACAGGTATTCCATGGAAACATTCAATTTAACTCTCATCATGCAATGGCTGGCTGGGGTTCTCTGCATTTGTTCCCATTTGCTGTTCTAGAAAGTCCCTCTGGTATGACTGGAGAAGGAACTGATGTTAGCAGAGTATCATTAGGAGTCATTTTATTGATTTTATTTAAGTCAGTCATGTTTTCTTTTAACCTAGGATTCTAGGTTATCTTGTTTCTAAGTCATAGTTACCCGAATAGTGACAGATATGAATTCCTTCCTATAGAGTGGGCCTTAATTCAAATCACACATTGATTGGTTATTCCCATGAGTTCTGTCCCACCATTGCTCTCACATGTTTTGCAGGCAAGACAGAATGTAGGTAAAAGGTATTATGGATGGGTAGCCTGCAGGGTCCCTTGCCATAACAAGAAAACTAGAACATGGTGGTTCATGTAGGTGTCAGCTTAACATCTTCATGATTAATGAGCTGTGTGGATATAGTCCTCAGAAATGGCATCCTGGGGTCCCACTTTAATGCTCAGGGTTCTTAGGGGGAAAGGGTCTGAAATAAACAAATAATAGACTGAGGGATGGAAGGGAAAGCCCAACACAAGTGACCATTCTAAAGGTAAAATTTTTCCCATTTTGTGGTTATCCCCAGGCTGTTCTTTGGGAAGGGTTTTTATGACCTTGTTTCTGTATTTTATGGTCTGTTCCTGGAGCTGATGCCTTAGGGCCTAGTTCCTGAGACTGAGACTTGTGGTCTGTTCCT